>NC_063340.1:4514277-4559428 GCF_021869965.1 Rhincodon typus | reverse complement strand
CTTGTCCCCGCCTCCCTAACCTGTCCTTCCTCCCACCTATCCCCTCCTCCCACCTCAAGCCCCACCCCCATCTCCTACCTACTAACCTCATCCCGCCCCCTTGACCTGTCCGTCCTCCCTGGACTGACCTATCTCCTCCCTATTTCCCCACCTACACTCACCTTTACTGGCTCCATCCCCGCCTCTTTGACCTGTCTGTCTCCTCTCCACCTATCTTCTCTTCTATCCGCCTCCCCCTCTCTCCCTATTTATTTCAGAATCCCCTTCCCCTCCCCCATTTCTGAAGAAGGGTCTAGGCCCGAAACGTCAGCCTTCCTGCTCCTATGATGCTGCTTGGCCTGCTGTGTTCATCCAGCTCTACACCTTGTTATCTCAGATTCTCCAGCATCTGCAGTTCCTACTATTTCATGTACACAAACTGCATCTGTTTCAGTTCAGCAAAATATGTGACCACCGTTCACTAGTTCGTTTCCTAGGGCAATGCCCAGACCACAGTCAGCCTGCATGGTTTAGAGTTTAAACAAATCTTGGCAGTTAACTGTCAATTACCACTAATGGGTGCATTCTCCATAGCAATGCTGCTAACACAGTCCACCTGTCAAACAGTCACTGCTTGCCTGTCATGCAGTACAAGTGTTCATTTTCCCCTTGAATTGGTATTTTTGCAAATTGTCCCAATGAGTGCAAGACAAAGGAGCTTCAATGTTCTTTACTGAGATGTTGGTGGCAATGCACCATCACCACAGAATAATAATATATTTACATCGTAGTTTTGGAAGCAAAAATATACTTGTATTTGACCACACTCCTGATCCACCTACTGATTAAGTTATTCTTAACTTTTCCTGTGATCTATCCCTGTTGAATTAGGACTGAGTTATGCTGAAGTCGTAATACATTTCCACGATAGGATGATTTTCGGAGTGCCTCTCGGGAGGTGCATGACTGTTTTGCTCTCTACTTTCCTTTCTTGTAGCCGTCACTTCTAATCAAGGCTGGAACCTCTCAAATCCTTTGCTGAAAGTCTCTGCACTTTCAGTTCAAGGAGACAGATGAAAATGTCAGATTTTGGAGACTGTGTCATTACCTTGAAGTGTGACACTGGCAGTGATATTTTATGCCTGCCATCAAAGGCTCTCTATCAACATAAAATCACCTTCAGAGTACTTCTAATGTTAATCACACTCATCATAAATCACAGGTTAATAATGACCACACATCAGAATGGATACTCTGATATTCAAAAAGTCTTGCCTAACTTATGGTAAAACTGAATATTTGGTATGTGCTCATAAAAGTACAATTGCTGTGTGAAAATTAATTTTCTCTCTTGGGGATTTTAGAATTTAGAAATGAAAGACATTTAAATTGCCATATTTACATTAGAAAGGTTTAAAAACACTCACCTTCACTTCGTACTCATAGTGTTCATCTTTTCCTTGTCCACGCAAGACATAACGGGGAATACTAATTTTAATAGGATCCTTTAGACTCTCTGGATCAGCCTCCTGCATTCTAGAAAACAAGTGCTACCAAAGCAAGAGAAATTTTATGTCAGTAAGAAAATAATGAACTAATGCTGTGAACATGACTGTTAAGAAATACTAAGCACCAAAATAAATAATACAGGAGTGAACATTAAAACAGGAGGAATGGCACAATTCAGTAATACAAAAGATGACAACCTTGACAAAGAAATATTAAGTTCTTGTTATAACAAAAGTACTTACAAAACTTTGATTGCAATTTATAAGTGCAAGGGTAACTCAAGATTCACAGATGTACGGCACGGAAACCGATCCTTAGGTCCAACTGATCCATGCCAACCAAATATTCTAAATTAGTCCAATCCCATTTGCCAGCATTTGACTTGTATCCCTCTAAACCCTACCTATTCACGTATCCATCCAGATGCCTTTTAAATGTTGTAATTGTACCTACCTCCATTACTTTCTTTGGCAGCTTATTCCATGCATGCACCATGCGTGAAGCAGTTGCCCCTTTAGGTCTCTTTTATATATTTCCCCTTTTAACTTAAACCTATGCTGTCTAGTTTTGGACTCCCCTATTCTGGGGAAAAGGCCTTGCCTATTCACCCTATCCAAGCCCCTCAGGTTTTTATAAACCTCTATAAAAGTCACCCCTCAGCCTTTGACACTCCAGGGAAAATAGCTCCAGCCTATTCAACCCCTCCCTATAGCTCAAACCCTCCAACCCTGCCAACATCCTTGTAAATCTTTTCACACCCTCTCAAGTTTAGCAACTTTCCTGCAGCAGGGAGATCAGAATTGAACACAGTATTCCAAAATAACTGCTCAAAATAAAAGCTTTTTTTTTGGATATAATTCCTGATTCTAAACTTCTTGGAAAACAAAGCACAACAGTTAAAGAGGTTTGAAAATAGCAGCATTCCCTTAAAATTTCAAGTATAACCATAACTGACAAACTAGTACACAAAGTAACAGCCGCCAACAGAACTGATGTATGGCATAAGTAATTTATTTTAAACTCTTTTTAATTTAAGAGCTACAGCAAAGTTCCGTCCCTTGGTTCTCAGTGATTGATTGCATTTTCAAATGCCAGTGGCTGTAGGCAGCCTAATTGCACTAGTGCACAGCACTCGAGCTAGAAAACATTAACAAACATCTAGAGATCCTTATAAGTTCCTCACTTCAGTCTGTAAATCTAAAATTAAGAACGAAGCAAAACAGATAATGAGGGGGTGTGAGGAGGGAAACAAGTGTGGATCACACAAGTCAGGAACGGGTAACTGATCTATTTTAAGTCTGAATAACTTATTCCATACCACTTATTGTGAATAACAACTTCCAAAAAGTGCTCTCCTCGCCCTTTGTGGCTGTTATACCAATATGCACCTGCTTGGTTTAAAAAAAAAAGGCATTTCTTCTCTACCATCTCTGCCTTTCAACATTTAATGGCTTTACTAGCAACTCTGCTGTCTGCTTATAACGTGGTTGCAGAAGATTTTTAAACATTTTTAATGCTAATTGGCTGTTATCCTTGAAGCCTTTCTAATTTTCTTTTATGAAATTATTCTTATACATTCTTTACATTTGCTTTGATTTTTGCTCATTATCTGCACTAGTGTTGTTCCATTTCAAGTTTGGCCCAATTTCCTATTTACCCATGGTACCTGGCTTTGACCCTTTTCCTATTTTAAGGGAATTTGTGCCCATGAATATTTTACTGGCAATCCAAGATGCTCAAGTTTTTGTTTGATTTACGAGCTCAACCACTCTGGATCTGAGAAAGTAAAACCAGGGTGTTTGTTTTTAAATTTTGAGAGACTAGAAGCCATGCAGAAGCAGAGAGACTTGGGTGCCCATGTACACAAGGAACTGAAAGCTAGTGTACAGATGCAAAACTAACCAAAAGTAATAATGGAACATCAGCCTTTAAATCAATGGGAGTTTGAATTCATAACTGAAATAAACGTTCTGTTGTCCAGAACCTTGTTCAGATCTCACCTGGAGTGGAGCACTACATTCAGTTTTCAGAAAGATGAGACCGGGGCATGGTTTCTATTTTTTTGATTTTGGAGAATCTGATAGTTGTTTCTGAACCGATAAAGAAATTCAATACGCATTTGCAAATAAATAACCTCCTCTTGCGAGGCAATTAAAAACAATTGTGCATAATCCGAAAAGCAGGCATTTCAAAAGCATTCTTTTCACAAAGACAGTTCTACAATTTATTTTTTCGAAATGCTGTGGATTGCAACTTTCAAACTGAAAGTAAGAAGATTTCTGTTCAATGAGGATATTAAAAATGATAGCTGAACTACATTAAGGCACATAACTTGTATGATCTAAACTTAGCAGAACAGGCTCACAAGGCAAAATAGTTATCTCCCGATCCTAGGATTTCCTCGACTTAAAAACATTAATTTGTCAGGAAATAGCTGTGGGTTTCTATTGCAGAGAGGGAGCACTTATTAAATGCTTGATATTAATTTTCAGCAGATAGCGAGACAAAACAGAATGCAAGCAGGTCATGGACTAGTTTTCAGTTGGCATTGTATGCCAGCGCTTCTCATGCATCTTTCCTTCCAAGATGAGCCTTCAGCCTGCCATAGTGGGAGGACTCTAGAAATATTTGTACAGTGAAAATATCAAAGCTGGCAAAGATCTTTAGGAAACTGTACTCATCTTTGCACATTCATTCACGGAAACTAAACCTTTAGGAATGTAAAAGCACTCACTCATTACTGGAAATCTCAAATCTAATTTTGTCGAAAAACGTTACTGTCACAAGGGCACAGGACTGGCTGATTGATATCATAAATACAAAGGTAGGCTGTGCAAAAAAGGAATATTGATCTGTGCACTGGAAATTTGGATTCAAGGTTACTTTTGTTGCAAAATCCTCACAAAACTCAGTTCCCTCATTAACAATGACATTTCTGCATATCTGCATTTATTGAAGATGCATTTTAATTCACTGACCAGCCTGATAACGCGAGTGTGCTGCAATTGGCAGCCTGAATCTATCAGTCCCACCAATTTAACTAAGGTCTTGACACCTAAAGATATATACTCATTTGTTTGACATCCAAACGATGAGCAAGATCTAACAGAGGACCATTATGCGTCACATCAGAAGGACAATGCTCCTTACTGATGGATTTCCAATTCCAACATGCCCATCTCTTGTCAATATAAATGGCATGCATTTAAAACACAATGGAGAGTATATACTGCAATTAAACTGGTCTCTTTGAAACAGCAGTCACATTTAATTATCATTAAATGCTCTTTTTTTGAACAAATTAACATCCGGGGATTGAATCCTAAGAAATATACTTATTTACATAAGTGACCATAAATTTCTTTTCATCTTTTACCATTTTAACATTAAGAAATAATAAAAACATAATATGAACTAGCTAATAAAATTCAGCAATGCTAGAAAGGTGGCAGGAGTTAGAGATGCATTGGGGCTTGCCTGGTATTTTGGCTGCAACGTAGTTGGAACTGTTCCTTTGCAGAACAATGGATGCTTTGAGGTTTGGTAAAACTAGGGCAAAAGTTTTGATTTTGGCAGCTCTATAAGGAATCCTGAATAAGCCATTCTGGGCCAGATGTCTAGGACTGTGTGCGTGCTTGTGGGCATTGTTTGGGGGGTGGGTTCAGATTTGTGGAAAATTGAAAGGATATCATCTAAGTTTGGATCACTGGTGGATACGTTGTCTGTGTGTTAGCAAAGAAAACGCAATAGCCCTTAAAGGACGCGCATGAGAAATATCCTAATTTCAGCAAAGTTGGCTTGCAGCTTTGTAAAAAATCTCTGCCAACATTAAATTTGATATTTCATGTTTAGTTCCTGACAGACATCATTTTTTTCCATTGCTGATAGTAACCAGAATGTACATATTACCAAATCATGATCAGAAAATAAGATTTTTCTTTTGCGTGGGAGCTGGCACTGCCGCCCAACTTACTTAACACCAGGACAGGTAAACCACCCGATGACTTCCTCAACAATTAACTCTGGCAAGTACAAGGTGATACACTCTGGAAAAAGTAACAAGACTCACTTAATGACAGGACACAAGGTAGCTCAGAGAAAGAGGGACCTTGGGGTGTCTGTCCATAAATCGCTGTAGATAGCAAGACAAGTTAATAGGGTAATTAAAGCCACATATAGGACACTTGCTTTTATCAGTCATGGCATAGATTACAAAGAGGAGAATTATACTGGAGCTGTATATGGCTTTGGTTACGCCACAGCTGTAGTATTGTGTGCAGTTCTAGTCTCTGCGCTAGGAGGAGGATGGGATTGCACTGGAGGGGGTGCAGAGGAAATTCAGTCAGATGTTGCCTGGGATGGAGTAGTTTAGCTGTGAAGAGAGGCTGGATAAGCTCGGGTCGTTTTCTTTGGAGCAGAGGGGATCCCGATAGAAGTGTATAGGATTGAGGGGCATGAACGGGGTGAGTAGAAAGCAGCTGTTCCCCTTAGACGGAGGGTCAATAACAAGAGGGCATAATTTTAAAGTGAAATGCAAGAGGTTTAGAAGGAATCTAAGGAAAGCTTTTTTTCCCCCACCCATAGGGTGGTGGGAATCTGGAATGCACAGTCTGGGAGGGTAGTTGAGGTGGGTAATCTCTCAACCTTTAAAACGATACTTAGATGAGCACTTGAAATATTACAGCATTCAACGCTACGGGCCAACTGCTGAAAGTTTGGACTAACAGGCGGATTTAGTTTAGCTTTGGCAGTACTAACTAGATGCGCCAAAGGGCTTTTTTCCTCTCTATTATATGATTCTAGATTCTAAACTTGGGGGTGAAGAGGCGGTAGGGAGTGGGAAACATGTAGGCAGCAGAGCAGGTCAGCTGCTAATTTTAGTGCTCCCGTCTTCAAACCCACCAACGAGACAAGAGTAAAATCCAGCACCACATCTATCACCTTTAAAATGAGCTTTCTGAAATGGCAAGAATAAATTAATTATAATAATGTGACAAGTGTATAATTGATTACTGTTTTGTTCATTGTACACACAAAATAATGCTCAAGTTTTAATACACAAGTTTTTGCATTCCATTTCAGTCAAACCAATACCTGCAGTTATCCACAATGTACTGTTGAGCCAACAATGAAAAATATCACTGTAATCACTTATCACTTCTGGTCTATCAAGTTAGGAGATTAGGACTCAACCTGTAATGCACCTAAACATTCTGTCACTCGACACCCAGCTACGGGACAAAAATCAAGCATGGGAAATGAACGTACACTAATGGATGCAATAAAACATTTTTTAAAGAGAGTTTTAAAAGTGTAATCTTAATAAGAAAGCTTCAGTTTTGCCAGAGTTCACACGTACTTCAGTCACTTTTCATGCAGTTTTGCTGAATGCTTCAGATCTATTGTTGCAGACAATGCCATACAAATGATACTAAGTTAACAGATTTACCATTGATATAGACATACACCCACTCAAATTGCTGATATTGGATAACCCCTATTAGTCGCAAATTGAAATGCAAATTAAACTGCTGGATCCAATTAGTAAGGGCTTGAAAAGACTTCCTTCCTCCTAAAATAGTACATGAGTTTTACACTGGTGAAAAAAGAAGTAGCAATTCAAGACAGAAAACAATGAAAAACTACCTTGTACTTCAATTTGCGTTGGTTCACATTATTTCGGAGATTTTCATTTTCCTGAAAAAGGGCCCAAAGTATTATTTCAATTCTTTCTTAAATAGCATTTGCTTTTACAAAGCCCATTAGACTGTTAAACAAGAGCAGATCTGTCGAAAAGTTCTGTCACTATTATTGCTGCAGTTCAATAGCCATCATTATCTAATGATCTGCTGTCTCATTTAAGAATCCAACCCAGGGGCACAATTCATGAAGCTTGTTACAAGGACAAAGAGCTTATTATAGACTAGCATATGAGTTTTGTGGACAAGTCTTCAGCTGTGGCAGCAAATAAAATTCAAACTATTCTTTTGGAATGGATTTTTATCTTTCCATCAGCACTAACATTAAATGCAAAACATGCAAATCTGTCACCAAATTATTAAAAATATCAGACTACAACATCAACACAGCATTAATTTCTTTACATCAGATAGCAACCTTAAAGCATGCAGCTTGCATAACTATTAGTAACAAGTCCGCGTTTTTGGTCCATCTATTTAATTTCTAGATACAGAAGTGGACATTAGTTCTCAAACTTGTTTTAAACATTTAGGTTAACACTTCTAGATACTCTAATAAATGAAAACAATTAAAACTGGTAGTTATCATAAACAGCTCTCATAACATCATTCATATATAGCTGAATATAGAAGTTATACATTCATGCACTTTTGCATGCTTTTGTTCCATCTCTCCAGTTCATTTCAGGACCTAGAATTAATGTTGAAAATAAATGTTTTGGGCTTTTTTCCCTTAAAATGTAACTTCCTTTTTAAATCTCTCTCTTTCATTCCCTCCAAAATACCCAAGTGTCCAGAAAAGCAGCAAGTGGAGCTCAATTTCCAAGTATCCCAGAACAATATTTGATTTCAAGCAAATTAAAAGTTCCCAATCATCATCCTTTAAAGGAACGAAATACTCAATGCTGCCACAAATCTTCCTGTCAAGTTAATAATTCAGTTAACTACTGGAATTTAGGCAGTTTATGACAAGTGTCACACAAATTGCTTGCTGCAAAGCACTGATGTGAAAACTGCATATAATGGCTTGGCCTTCAATTTTAAAAACAATTTACATTTTTCTGTTCACTTTGAGTCAGAGACCTAAAACCTCATTTAAATTGTGCCCAACTGCAACAACAGATTCAGCTTTCACCAAGAGGGACAAGAGTACAGTTTTGTCATGACATATACCTTTAGGAGGTTGAAGAGCCATGGCTCACATACAAATATTGCAACAGATTCTAATGGGCTCACCATGCTGGTTTAGGCACTCATTAACCAGATTATAAACAGAAAGCAAACACTGAAATCACCATTTTTTTGTATTATTTAAACACAATGGGAAAATTACAAGGAATCAAACAATATTGATAACATAATTTTATCAAATAGTGCATGACTGATTTCAAATCATTTCAGCTTCCCATTTACCAATTTTAAATTATTACACAATTGATTTAAAGCTAGTTTAAATGTTTTAATTTAATACGAATTACTAAGGACTGCAGATGCTGGAAATCAAAAGACAAAAACAAACTTGAAAAACTTAGCAGGTTTGGCAGCATCTGTGGAAAAAAGGAGTTAAGGTTTGAGTTTAGTGACCCTTCCTCAGAATGCCATTCTGAAGAAGGGTCATTGGAGTTGAAACGTTAACTCTACCCTCTTCACAGATGCTGCCAAACCTGCTGAGCTTCTGCAGCAATTTTGTTTTTTGTTTAAAACAATTAGCACTGGATTATTGGACACTGTACTTCCACTGAGCTCTGGGCAGAGTCATCTGTCCAGTGGTTGTAAGGGTACTACAGATGCTGGAAACTGAAAATAAAATCAAACTGCTGGAGAAGCTCTGCAGGTCTAATGGCATCTGCGAAGACAGAAACAGAGTTCCTCTGCTGTTCTTTACAAACAGAATTTGTGAAATACTTCTGAGCAGCCGGTGGGTGTTGGGCGGCAGCGGCTGCTGGAATAATCCATGCACCTGAACCACCATTCTGCATCTCCATAAGTGACGGAAAGGATACGTAAACTTTCAATGTTTCAAACCAAGAATTTTCTATTTCAGAGAACTGTGACAGAGCTTGATAATTTTTTAAATATAAAGGGAATTAAGGGACATGGAGACAATGCAGACCAGTAGAATCAGGTAAAAGATTAGTCATAACCTCATTAAATGGCTTAGCAAATTCAATGGGCCAAATGACCTATTTCAGGTCCAATTTATATTTTTCTTGAAGAGCTAGGGCTTCTGTCACAAAGCAGGAATCATTTCTTGTAATAAAGAAACCCGTACCACATTCTGCACAGAAAATATTCTGCACCAAAGAAAAACCACATATCAGTGGAAGTGAAGTGGTAAACAATCTGAAGACGGGTCCAGACCCGAAACGTCAGCTTTCCTGCTCCTACGATGCTGCCTGGCCTGCTGTGTTTATCCAGCTCTACACCTTGTTATCTCATAACAATCCGAGATTACTTGGTTGGACACATGTTGCCAGTTGTATATGTTATTTGGGTATCCAATAATATTTAAGAACTGGGCATTAATTGTGAATTCATTTGCGCTCATAGAAGCAGACAAATAGTGGTTGACAGGGTTTGGGGTGCGCGTCAGGTGATTAAAAAAGTGCGTAACAAATAGATTCCTATTCCATTTTAGGAGACAGGTTTATCATGTATAGCTTCTGGCTCTAAATATGCATATTTAATGATCATCAATTTTTATTTTGCATCCTGAAATCTATAAGGAATCTTGCTTTCTCACCAATTCTCTTCACTGATTTTCTTGCCATTTCTCTTGAAGATGTTCACTTCTCACTGTTGGACTACTCCAGAGACCAATCAACTTGCTGTAACTTTCAAAAGTCATTATTTTATTGTCACCAGATGACAACTTGCACAGTGCCAGCAAGAATGAAGAGTGAAAGTGGTAAATATCCCCCTTCTTAGTCTATTTGGATGCAAAGAGCAATGGCTGTGCTCCCAATAATGACACTGCCGAGATCAGAATCCCAAAAGAAATTTGATCCCAGGATCTGCTACGTGTTGTTTAAACTCACTTAAATCAACAGCAAATTCTTATTGGCACTTTTAGAAATCAAATACTGTATCATCTATCTGCTATAATAAAACAAAAGAACTGCAGATGCTGTAGATCTGAAAGAAAAAAAATTGCTGGAGAAACTCAGGTCCGGCAGCATCTGTATAGAGAAAGCAGAGTTAACATGGAGTCCAATGACCTTCTTCACAACACTGGGTTACTGGACTTCAAACATTAATTCAAATTCAGCAGGCGTGGCAGCATTTGTGAAGAGAAAACAGTTACCGTTGAATCCAGTGACCCAGTGTTCTGAAGGTGGTCATTGGACTCCATGTTAATTCTGTTTTCTCTCTACGGATGCTGCCAGACCTGCTGAATTTCACCAGCAATTTCTGCTTTTGTTTATTTTATTTATCTGCTGATTTTCTTACAATATCATAGGAGGTGCATGTTCAGGATACCAACTCACTGAGGTGCCATTTTAAACATGGTTTTATAACAGATGATTTAACGTTCAACCACCGAAATCAAGACATGCAAAAACACACTCATGTTTTATGCTAGAAGGCTTGCAAATTTAAGCTTATTGCTGTTAGAAGTGGCTGCATTTTAAAAAGTGCACTGCAACAGTTTGCTCCACGACTAAAGCTGACAACATCATACCCACCTGTTCTGTGGAAAGAGAGGGGTCAACCATATTGTTTATTTCATGCTCATTTTGTAATTTTACTTTTTCTGCTAGTCGTCGTTGAACCTCTTCTTCAATATATGCATTTATCCTGATGAGGTAAAAAAAGGGTGAGTACGAAGCGTTTGTAATTTCAACAGAAGAACATAAACTCAGAACAGCAGGAGGCCATTCAGTCCTTAAGCCTGCTATGCCATTCAAAAAGATCATGATTGATGTACTTTGATCCTCAACTCCATTGTTCTCCATCATCATCCTTAACTCCTCTATGAGACAAGCATCTATCTGCCTCTGCCTTGAAGCATTCAAGCTCACTGGAGAAGAGACCCACAAAGACTCAACTTCCAGAAAAAAAAATCTTCCTCATACCCGTCCTAAATTGCTGACATCCTCACCCTTTATTGTTTAAAAAGGGATGTCCTGCAGCTCTAACCTCTTCCAACAAGGGGGGAGAAGGATCCTTTCAACAACCATACTGTCAAATCCTCCAAGAATCTTATGTCCCGACAACATTACCTCTCACTCTTCTAGACTCCCGTTTATTCAGGCACAGCCTGTCCAATCATTCCACATTAAGATAAAACTCCATCCCAGGTATCAACTATAGTATGTTAAGGTACCTTGGGGTATAATGGAGAAAGGAGTACACATGTGCTGTTGAGGAAAGGGGCCCCGATTTAATATGGTTAGGTAGCAAGCAATGCCATGAGATATGCTGAAGGAAGGAATGGTATTTACTTTGCTCTGAAGAATGAAATGCCAGTTCCTGAGATACTGTCAATTTTACGTAACTCACGGAAGCTAAGTGGAACGTGCACCAGTATTATGTGGGGGCAATGCATTAAAATAGAATGATTGAGTGTTTGGTAAGTGCAGCTCTGGGAAATAAGCTCCCGACAAACTGTGGGGGGCTTTGCACCAAAAAGCATGGAGATTGCTCACAAGTGGTAGTGTAGAAGTTCTTTCCAGATGAAAACCCATGCATAAAAATAAAGGAACTTTTTGTGTCTGCTTGCCAAGAAGATGGTATATCTGTGTAAGATGAGATGTTGCTCCTATGGTCTGAGCCACCAACTCATCAATATTGCATAACCAGTTTATAGAACAATACCCTCGAAAGCAAAGATGTTGAGGAACTTTGGCAGAATAACTAAGTATGTGCCTATATCCTGGTTCAATGCCTAGCCCACAGCCAAGTTGTTTTATCCTTAGTAGCAGTTTCACACAACTGAATAGTTTGCTACAAGTCAATCTCGTTGGAGGGTGGAGCAGTCTGTACTGATAATGTTGGCAGGTTTTCTTTTCTATTAAAGCAGACTGCTGAAAAGGTTTATTTTTTTTTAAAATAAAGTTTCACGGTCATGCTCACCAACAACAAGCTTTTAAAATTACAAAATGTGAAGTGAAAATCGCAAACTACAACAATGGGATTTGAACTCATATCAACACACCTTTTGCCTGCAGTAGTATATCTTTGTGCAGGTACTGCTTAAGGCCTAGTCAAATAGTATGCTGTCTCAGAGTTATAGGAACATTGTGAGATGTAATTTATGGGATACTTGGAATGCAGTGGTTAGCATCCCTGCCTTTGAACCAGGAGCTCCAGGTTTGAGTTCCAATTCAGAACTTGATGGCTACAGAGGTCGCACTAATGACACAGACAAAAAGGTTGTGTATTAACTTGCAAATCCTTCCAAAAATCACCCAAGGTAGGTGGGAAACTGGAAGGGTATCCTGATCAATCATGTTTGATGCAGAGTAGCACTCCTCAAGTGACTTACTCCAGGAAAAACTAACAGAAGCAGGCCTGAGCCCATTTATTGCCTGCTGTAGGGAAAGTCCAAGTAATATGTGAAGCAAAAGCATTCTTAAATCAAGGTGAAGCTGTATCACTTGAGCATCAGTGTCTCCATTGAGAGGTTTTAAGACAATTAGAATAACATTGTTTTTGAGGAATTACACATGGTACCATTGGAGTTAAATTACTCTTCAAACTGTAATTTACATTCAATGAACAAGCATCTATCATTTTTATTGAAAATTTGATCACCAATGTTTTCACATTTTACGTCTTGTTAATAAAGTATCTTCTCTTAAGGAGATTTTCTAACAAATGGGCTCCTTTCTGATTTAAAAACAAAGGCTAGAATAAATGTCGGTTGCAACAGATTTGAAGTTAAAGTATACAGATTGACAACCAGGAACTATGAGGTAATGGTCTCAAATCACATACACCTGCACCATTCTAAAACAGGATCAAAAAGATTTACAGCACAATGGTCAGTCAGCCCTACACTGGCAGGCTTTTGCACATGAGCCTACAAGTCTAATTCCACACTTGTCAGAAGCCTTTAATGTAAACTAACTGGGTACTGAATTGTATTCAGGTGGTGGGTACTTATTCACTCATGGGAATACCACAGGTGATTTGGTGATGGAAATAAAAACCTCAGTTGCACGTAAGAGCACTTCTGGATACCAAAAAGAAATCACTGGTGGGACATGGGTCTCACTGGCTCAGCCAGTATTTATTGCTGATTCCCAGTTACCGCTGAAAAGGTAGTGGTGAGTTGCTTTCTTGAACTGCTGCAGTCCACGTGCTGTAGGGTAGACCACAAATGCTGTTAGGGAGATAATTCCAGGATTTTGATCTAGTAACAATGAATTAACAGGGGATTCATTTATATTCCTTGTTAATAGGAGCAGACAAACATTTTGAAATCTCAGCCTCTGTACATAACAAGCTCAAACGTGTTAAGACAAAGTTCTACTGTAAGGTTTTAGAGTAGATTTGTAACTCAGGTTGTGGACGTTGTGGTTGGTTGGCTCGCTGAGCCAGTTCATTGTTCTGCAGACGTTTCATTACCCTGCTGGGTAACATCATCAGTGCAGCCTCCGATGAAGCGTCGTTGTGTTTTCCTGCATGTTATTTAAACTCTGGGGTCCGTTGAGCTGTGTTGCTTCACTTCTGGTTTTCCTTCACAATGGAGTGTATATGGGGTCTAGCTCTATGTTTATTGGAATAAATCATCAATAAACACAGAGCTAGACCCCATTTACACTCCACTGTGAAGGAAAACCAGAAGTGAAGCAACCCAGCTCAACGGACTCCAGAGTTTAAATAACAGGCGGGAAAACACAACAGCGCTTCATCGGAGGCTGCACTGATGATGTTACCCAGCAGGGTAATGAAACGTCTGCGGAACAACTAACCAGCTCGGCGAACCAACCAACCACAAAGTTCTACTATTCTTCACTGCTACTTGGAATGTAACATTTACTTTCTTATTTTCAAGCAACTGTTGCCTTATTTATTTGCATTTCTACCTTTAACAGAAAGGCATTTGCATGTGAAGTCGTTCATGTGGACAAACACCATACCTAGTTATCTGTTTTTATGGCAATGTTGAGGAATAAATGCTTCTGACATTACAGTGACCATACCAATCAAAATACATTGTTGGCTGTAAAGTGTTTTGAGGTCATGAAAGGCACTACATAAATACAAGTATGAATCTTTTCGATCTGAACACTGGGAAATCTCCTGCTCTGTTTTGTACACTGCTGTGGGACTTTTAAAATGGCACTTTCAACAGTTCTACAGCTACTACAAATGATTCTATAATTCTTAGTATCAACCTCTCATTACCATTCTAGACAGCAACTTTCCCTTCGAGCCAAGGTGTCTCTGCATCCTGTTTTGTGCTGTCTTCTTTTAAGTTAACTGCCTTTGTGCTTGACTTTGCTTTTTCTGTTCCTCGTCCTACACTGAACCTGTTCATATTATGGTCACTGTTTTCCAAATGGCCCCCAACTTTCAAAATGATGATTTCATGATGCAAGACAAGATTAAACTGATATTGATACCTAAACAATTGTTTTAACTGGTAAAAGGAAGCAAATGGGTATTAAAGTATCATTGAAATATTTTGTATTTTACAACTAACCAAACAATACTGATACACAATAATCATATTGATATAAGCCACACAGTGATTGTGGCTACAACTACGTTAAAGTATAAGATATGCAAGATTACTGTACAGCTCACTGAATTCAAGTATCTAAGAAAGCTTGAGAACTAATTTTCCAAGCTGTACTAGTGTTTTCTGATCCACTTTAATGAAACAGAGGGAAACAGTATAATGAGCTATAAATAGTCATTCCATCTGATTCAGTACCCGAAGTAAAAACACATTTTAAAATGGACATCAGGAAACAAACCTCTCATCAGCAATTGGAGACATTGTTGCTGGAGATCTTTGAGGACTAGCAGGGCAACTGGTGTAGGATGATTTCTCTTCACCAGCTCCACAGAACCTTAGGGCCACATCATTTTCACAAATTTTTCGCTTGAGTTGCTGAATTTCTTGTTCTAGCCTACAGCAGAAATTACACATGAAAAATACACATAGGACTGTGTGAAGCAATGCAGCTTTGAGCCACATTAAACTCCGGTTTAACAGAACAAAAAGCACATATAGACAGGGTAATAACACATACAATAATGAAAAAAAAACTCCTCAAACTAATGGAAATATTTTCAGTTAGAAAACTCTAGGTGTAGCTGGGGCATTGGATAGTGCCTCCTTCATTTTGGCATATGGACTCAAAACGAGTGAGACAAAGGCATAGCAGTTTTGCAAGCCTGACAAGATCTGGCCGAAAGGGAGTTTATCCGATCTCAATCCAGATTTTCTAGCTGCCCTCAGATTAACAATTTTACCTGAAAAACAAAAGATGACTGATGTGTGTAATGATTTGATCCTGACCGGCTTTAAAAACAATAAGATGTAAGAGCAGAAGTAGACCATTCAGCCCAACAAGCCTGCTATGCCATTCAATGATAATGGCTGATTTGATAATTTTCCACTCCACTTTCCTTGTCTTTTCTCCACGATCCTCAATTCCCTTACTGATTAAAAATCTGTCTACATCAGCCTTGAACACACTTAAATGACCCAGCTGATACAGCCCTCTGCAATAAAGAATACCAAAGATTCACTACTCTCAAAAGAAATTCCTCCATGTCAGTTTTAAAAGGGTGACCTTATAATCTGAAATTGCGCCATCAGGGCTCTATATCAACTTCAGTAATTTTAGAGCCTGAACACCTCCTTACAAGTCCTTTACCCACCTCTTTTCATGACAGGGGCTGCTTTCAGCAAACAACCCATTTTTACCTACACATACTACCTTTTCCTAGCTATCAGCTCGGAGGGATCAACGGATTTGAAATGTTAACTCTACTTTCTCTTCACAGATAACGCCAGACCTGCTGAGTTCCTCCAGCAATTTCTGCTTTTAAAACAAAGAAGGGAAATTGTTCAATCCTAAGCATTTCACAACATAATTATTAAATGGTTCCTTTTTCACACCCAAGTAGAGGGTTAACACTTTATTCCATGCAATTTTGGAGGAGACTTTGGTCAAGAAAAACATTGGGAAACAACATGTTTTCACATGAAACAAAAAACAATTTGATCTGGCTAATTACTTTGTAGGACTGCTCAGAGGACAGAACCTTTGAAGTTGCAAACTTACAAATTTGGCATTCACCCTCTTACGAGAAAAAGTGAGCAAGAGGACCCTAACAGGCAATGAGGATAAGTTCTAAACCATGACACTGTATTCTAACTGTGTTAAAATTGAGCCTTTGCACAGACAATGTGATACATCTCCTTTTGTCTATAACCTACTATAAGAAACTAATTTTCATTCATGTAATACATGTAAAATAAAAACTAATTTGTTGGCTCACAGTTGGGCTTTATCTTGGCAAACTGCTTTTCAGTTTTCACAAAGGATAACACATGTGGTGCCTTGTAGGACCAAGGGTTCTTTTAGATCCATATATCCTGTTATAACCAAACCAGATATTTGCCATTTTAAAACAAAAGTGCTTTTGGATTGTAAGGGATACACAACACTTTCACCAATAAGAATTTAGTCTCCAGACTACGTTCAGAACAAAGGAAGAAACATTACTGATTACACATAGTAAGAAAAATTAAAGTTAATTGTCCCAAGTTTAGATCCACAAGCTTCCATTTTTATGTTACTAAAGCACTTTCGATTGAGGGGAGTTTTCTATGCATTTCAAGTACAGCCATTTCAGTATGGCAAATGGCAGATTGATAGGACTGCTTTTCTGAAATGAAGGTAATTTTTTTTTTAAGAAACGGGATGTCAGTATTTCTGGTTAGGCCAGCATGTATTGCCACATTGTTGTGGGTCTGGGCTCAGATATAGGCTAGACCAGGTAATAATGGCAGTTTCCTTCCCTGAAAGGACATTTGTGAGCCAAGTGGATTTGGGTACATTGTTTTATTCTTTGGGTATTGTTAGACATTTGTTCTAGATTACTTAGTGCTGTGGTTATTACTCAAAATTGGAAAGCTGATAGATTTATTTCAAAAGGTCAAAACTTTATGAATTCACAAATCAGGATGCATGCCTGAATCCTGACGCGCATTCCTGACTTGGGAAGAACTTCAAAATGTTAAAGGCCTCCTACTCTATATCTTTAGGATGTATCAACAAAAGAATTTGCTGATGGCGTTTCTCTGTCGATAACAAAGATGAAACTCCATCACGTTAAATCTTTAAATCGATTGGAGGGATGCAACATTTTAATGAACAAAGCCCATTGACATATGACAATAGTTATCAGAACAGAAAGAAAACTTGAAGCTTTTGAAAATCTGGATTGAATTATAAAGAGTATTTGGAGTCTTGTGATGGATTTTTCCCTACTGCCCAGAGATTTGTCATTGGATATATTTGGGTCTGCACATTATTACTATCTATCTATAGCTTCACTTTGTATTCCCCCACATAGGTGGGGGCCTCTCAAAGTTATAAGATCACAGGCACAAAAGACCCATCAGAATCTCAACTCGACTTCACCCAATACCCACACACATACACTTTCCAGCAAGAGTCACCCAGCAATAAGCAGAAACCCTGGCTGATTTCCAGCCTGTGGCAGGAATACCAAAAGTAACACTGGTGCTGCTATTCCAGCTAAGATCAGCAAAACTATGCACAGATCAGGGACTTCACATTACACATTCTTACTACTACAGATTTTCAGAGTTTATGCTTTTTTTTTTTTCAAAGCTCTATCACCTTTCTCGGTCTTGTTCCAGGGCTTTATGTTCTGCCTCCAGACTGTCTCGAAGATCTGCTTCTTCATAGTCATTTAGCGTTGCTAGTTTTTGTCTCTGTTCCTCAATCTCCAAGTCAATGGCAGAATGACGCTGAAGAGCAGAGTGTCTCTTCTCTATTTTAGCTACAGCTTGCTCCAATGCTTCTCTCTGTTGCTTTTCTCTTGATTCAATAATCTCTTTCTCAATCATACGAACCTTTTCCTCTTGTCGAGCTATATTAGCAGTAAATTCGTACGTTTGTTGGAGCTGCTGAAGTTGATCAGTGCTGGCTCTGTACTGTGCTAGCTGCTCCTTTTTTTCTTCAATTTCTTTCTCTGTCTCATAAAGTACAACATCCAAACTAGGCATACCTCGGTCGAGAATTTCCACAGCTCTCTGCTTTTCCTCCAACAGTGCAGGCAAATGGTTTTCCATCAAATAATCTAGCTGCCGTGCTTTATTCACCATTCGTTGTTCAACCTCTTTCTGTTTCTCCGCTGCTTCGAGCAACTCAATTGAAACTAAAGCATGACTTCCACCACTGTCCAGACTGCCATTTACGGGTTTCTGATGTGCACGCTTTAACTGCTCAACAGCTTCACGGTCAAGAGTGATTTCCTTTTCCAGAAGGCTTTTTTGATAGGAGACACTGTGTTCCAAAGCTGTGAACTTTTCCAATTGTATTTTTTTCAGATCCATGTATCTTTCCTTTGCTCTCTGGACATCTTCAGATTCCTCACTTTCATCAGGTCTAGCATCATCTTCAACAGCAGATCTAGGTTCGTCACCTCCAGCAGGTCTAGCTTCTTTGGCTTTGAGGAGAACTTCCCTAATTTCCTCGAGGATATTCTTTTCTTCATCCATGCTCTGCACATCACCTCGTTTGAGCATTTGGACAGTTTCCTGTTTCTCTCTGACCTGCTCTCCGAGACGAGTGACAAGAATCAGCTGATGCTTTGATTCTTCTTCAAGTCTTCTCTTCTCTAATTCTAGCTTCTGGCTATGCTCATCCTTTTCTCTTTTGAGCTTCTCTAGTTCTCTGAGAATTTCCAGTTTACCTGCATTCTCCTGCTCGTGAAGTTCCTGCAATATCTGTAATTCTTTTTGAACTCTTAGGTAAATTTCTTCTTCCTGCTTTTTCTTTTGCAGCTCAATTTCTTCTTGTTCTCTTTGCCGCTCTTCCTCAAATTTCTCCTTCTCAGCCTTTAAGTCTTTAAGTCTGCTTTCAATATCCAGGTTTCGACGTTTCAGATTTTCTTCTTGTTTCCGGATGCGAAGTTTGACAATTTCAGTCTCTTTGCGTTGTGTCTCCACTTCCTGCTGCAACCTCTCTAGTTCTGACTTTTCTGATTGTTGTTTCTCTTCCATTTCTTCTATCAGTCTCCTAAAATAAGTACATTGAAACAAAAACGTTTTTAAAACAGTGAAATTTTACTAAATTCAACATTTTACACTGTAACCAATAAAATTAAGGGGCTCAGTAACTTGGTGTTTAAACTAATCATAATATAAAACAAGATTTTCTAATTTAATTCCTGTAAATCCTTTTTCAGACATCAAAATGCTTCTTTCAGATGTGTGTCGGAGGTTCATGGAGTCAGCCAGCATTCGCTTCCCCATCCTTAACTGCCCTTGAGGTGGTGGTAGGGAAGTGCCTTCTTGAACTCCTGTAGTCTGTATATTGTGTAGGTAGACCCACACAGTACTGTTCAGGGGAGAGTTAGGATTTTAATGTAGTTCCAATGAAACAACAGGGATATAATTCCAAATTAGGATGGTGTGTGGCCACCGGCCAGTAGTGATGCTTCCACGCAGGAAAAACTAAACAATCACTGAATGGCTACAGCAAAGGGGGTGGTCATTCAGCAGTGTTCATGTCATTCTTTGCATCAGCAACCTAACATAGCCCACTGATCCATAGTTTACTAGGATTTCCAGTTACATAGTTGTCTAAGGGAAATCACTTGACCAAAAATAATGTTCACGTTAATTCACTGTAATACAATTTTCTAAATGTCCTGTAATAGTGGATTCTAGCATTATCCCTATGGCAGATATTAGGCTAACTGGCTTATAGTTTCCTGCTTTATGACACCCAACCCCAGTCCTTTCTTGAACAGTGGTACTGTATTTGTAGTTTCCCAATCCTTTGGGGCTTTTCCAGAATCTAGGAGAATTTTGGATTATTACAAACCATGTTTCCTCCAAGCTGCATGCTGTACTGATCAGCATGCTGATGAATAGCTTCCATTTCTGGAATGCATTGCACAGATCTCAGAGGACCACGCATCAGCAAGAGAAAATAATTCCAGGGAACGTTGATTACAATCAATATGTCCAATATCTCTGCATCCACCGCTTTTAAAATCCGAAAATGCAGGTCATCAGGTCCAGAAGACTTATCAGCCTCAAATCTCAATAACATGCCTGTTACTTTTTCTTTAGTGATAACAAATGATTTCTTTTTCCAATCTTCTTGGGATGTTTTTTGTTTTTAACTATGAAGACAGTCACAAAATACTTGTTTAAAGGACCTGCCATTTCTTTATTTTCCATTATTTTTTCATGAGTCTCACCCTCTAAAGGGCCAACACACACTTTACCTACTCTTTTCCACATACTTGTGGGAGCTTTTACTGTCTGGTTTCATGATTTTTATTGTTTTCTTTCATTCTCAAATCTCTTCCTATCTTTTCCCCCTTTCCTGGTTTCTAAAATTTTCAATCTTCTGGTCTACCACACAATCTACATGTCTTGCAAATCTTTTCTTTTCTAACCGGTTGTCTCTTTACTCAGGCTGTGCATTCAGGTCTTAGTCTCTCCTACTACTGGAAACATCTTCTCCACATCCAGGCGGTTCATCGAAGCTTACAATATACTTAGAACTGAGACGAGGAGGAATTTCTTTCAGTCAGACTGTGATGAATCAATGGAACTCGTTGCCGCAGAGGGCTGTGGAAGCCAAATCATTGAGTGTATTTAAGATGGAGATAGATAGGTTTTTGGTTAGTAAGAGGATCGAGCGGCATGGGGAGAAGGCAGGAGAATGGGCTGAGAAACGTATCAGCCATGATTGAAGAACAGAATTGATGGGCCAAATGGCCTAATTCTGCTCCTCTATTTTATGGTCTTTAAATTACCCACCATCCTTTACTTAGCAGATGGTGCATCCTTCTCATGTGCTTTTGTAAACCACACACAATTACAAAAGTGGTCCATCATTTTTGCAGGGCAATTAGGAAGAGGCAACAAATGCAGTTGTGTGAGCATCACCCATATCCTGAAAACAAATTTGTTTCACCCTTTTACTGTCTGTAGTAGCTTATCAACAACTTCAGTCTTTCATGAAGTAGCTCAATGTTTTGACATGTCTTGAGGGAAACTTGAGCTGAAGTGAAGAATACATTAACATTTCAGTTAATATGATTTAGATTTTGAAAGAAATGACAACCAATTAATGATGTACATTTTGAAATAGTTATATTGCTAAGACATCAGAATGTGATAAGAATGTGCCAGCACATGGGAGACCATAGAGGGCAGTTTATCACAACAGGCTGTAGGCTCTCCCTTCTGTGCTGTAGCAATTCTAAGATGCTGGTTCTTACCTCTTGTTTTCTAGCTTTTCCAGCTCTTCTCTCTGTTGTCTCTCAAATTCTAGCCTAGTAAAAGTTCAGAAAGATTAACAGAGGTACTCACATATCAACATACTGCAAATAAAAGAATATTTCATTCAGATGGTGCCAAAAAAAAGGATGCACAAAATAAGGTTTACCTTTTGGCAGATAGACATTGTCTATAATACCTACTGATCATCTTACCCAACAGAAAATACACAGCCCATTGGAGTTATCTGCCAGAAGGGGCTCAGTTTCCACCTGCATACCCACACCTACACTTTATTTTCCCATCACCATTACCAAGTCTGGAATAATTGTTTTACATGACATTGATCTGCGCAGAATTGTAGAAAGTTTTAACTCTGTTTGGAAAATAGAATCGATCTGGTTCAGTTCACACCCAGTTCCATTCCTAAGCCTGCAGGTGCTCTCTTTGATCATGACCTGTATTTCCTATTTCAAATCCAATCCACCAAGACTGCTTTTTCCAACCTACGGGACACTGTCATTTATTCCCAAATCCAAAATTCCTTCAATGCTCAAAGCTTACATTTTCCCTTCGTTACTTCAATAAGCTTTTTTGCTTCCTCTCACCCAAATTCTCAAATTAGTGGCTTTGTGCTCTGGAATCTAAAGTTTTTCACCCAGGCCGCCTCCAGCACAAAGGACCGTTTTAGATCCAGCAGATCACAACTGGCACTGACCTTCAACAGTTCTGAGATAACCGGCTTCAAAATTCTTGCTCTCATTCACAAATACCTCATGGCCTCATCCCACTCTATTGGGAAAATTTTATCCAGTTACACAAGAAAGCCCCTATGGCCCTTTGCTCCAACTCACGTCTGCAGATTTCCCTGTTCACCACACCCATCGGAGGTTGATTGTTCAGTCTTTGCATCCATGCTGTTCAAAACACTTTTCCAAATCAATGTCACTTACCTACCTCTTGCCTTAAAAAGCTAGCGCTTAGATTATTTTATTTTTTTCCGCTTCTCCATTACTTTGTTTCCTCACCAACTTCTGTCTGAGCTATTCTTGAAAAGCACCTTGAGAACTTTTTGCAGGAGGAGAAATGCAAGTTGTTCCTTATAATACAGTCTTCTAGTAATATTTTAAGTAGTGTTCCAATGTTGTTTCGATAATTCCAGGTGTGAACTATATTTGATATCCAAATTAGTGCATTTGACAGCATAAAGGAAAGAAATCTGCAGAACATGCCCCGTGTATTTTTAGTAAACTAATTTCATGCAGACATCACAATCAATAAATACAAATGGAATATCACTACCTTAGGCAAATGGGTCCCTTTATTGTGAAAAGACTGCCATGGGAAGTGCAGTGAAAGCAAAAGAGATTAATTAAGAAGAGATCAAATTTATCAGATTCCATTTATAAAATAACTCATATCTGGTATCCAACTTAATGTAAAGGACTCTTTCTGCCAAAGTAACAAGAATATATAATGAAGTAAGACTTTAATTAATATTAACCTGACCTTTAAGATGGGGAAAAAATTGTGGTTTATAAAAGGTAAGGACGTTTTATGAGCAACAGCACATTGAGGTTTGCATATTGGATTTCGTGGGTCAACACTGGTCCATTATTGTAGTACATCAATCACAGGAACTGAGACTTTAACACAGAATACTCTTATATTATGAAAGTACAGGTCTCAATCTCTGGCCTGTTTCTATAACCACAGTTTCTTTTCCGTCAAGTAAGGATATGAAATTTGATGCTATCCAGATCTCTTTTATCCCATTTGTCCCTCTCCAATAAATTCTGGGTTTTGCCTTCTATCCTTGTTACACACTCAATTCTTTGACAGATGATCTAGCTACCTGCGCCTTGACTACGATCGGAGGTTGAACTGGACATTTTGTGGTTCTCTCTGACACTCACCTGGGCTCCTAACTCCATTTGTTCTCCATCACGAAAACCTTTTCCTCTGTCATATTGCACAACTCCACTCCAACCTCTTATCTGGAATTGAAACTTCCAGGTATTTTCAAATGCTTTCCCAATTGGTCTCCCACCTAGCAAGCTCAATCAAGTTGAACACTTCAGAAACTGTTGTTTATCTCCCAAATTTGTACTAAGAAACACTCATGACCCCTCATTATGATGAAGCACTTTGGTTCTTAGAATAGCAACTCCTAAATTTTAAAATTCTCACTTTTGTTCAAATTCCTCCATGACCTTGTGCATCTCTGTTCTGTACTGTCCTCCAGCTCCCCAACGTTGCATGATATCTGCAATTCTCTAACTGTGGACTCTTGAGCATCACTGCCCCTCCACCATCGTGGCAGTGTTCTCAGATACCAACACACCAAGCTCTGGAATTTGCCTCTGGCTTTACTTCTTGCTCACTCCTCCTTTAGAATGCTCCTTAAAATCTACCTTTCATTTGGTCATCCAACCTAATAGCTCCTTACGTGGCTCAGTTTCATGTACTGCAACTCCTGCAAAGGGTCTTGGGTAGTCTTTATTACAAAACAATAACAGTGCACATTGTCATTGCAAATAATTATGGGGGACAGAAATCTGCAAGATCTCACTATACTGATATTTGGAATTGTGGACAAAACAGAAGACAGCAAAATCTAATGCTACTCATTAGTAACAAAATGAAAACTGCTCTTGTATTAACAGAGCATATTTTCCTCTTCATCTTACCCTGGATTGTAAAGCATGACGGCTGAAAGATTTTCACAGGATTTAGAAAGGTCCGTCATAGACAAACTGAAGGTAGACAGCAGTCCACTCTGTAAAAATGCAAAACAGATAAAACTGCAATGGCACAGACAGATAAAGTTGGTGATCTTTAACTCAATATCAACATTGCCAATAAAAATCAACAGGACTTGAGTACAGTCACAGAGGTCTATATGACCCAAAAAAGACCTTTCAGTCCATCAAGTCTGCGCCATTTAGAAACAACTACCTAACTATTGGTCCATTGTTTTGTATACCTTGGTATCACAAATGTACTTACTTCATTAATGTTAAGAGGGCTTCAGTCTCTACCACTCTTATAGACAGTCAGTTCCACATTCCCATCACACTGAGTAAAGTTTTTTTGCCCTCACATTCCCTCTAAACCTCCTGTTCCTTTCTTAAATATGTGCCCCTGATCATTAATCCCTCCACTAAAGGGAAAAAGCCTGTCTACACTGTCTAAGCCCCTCACATCTCAATCATGGCTATTAAAATTAAAATCACAGCACACGAGGAAAGCACAGATTTCCTGGAAACCCAGTATTTCAATTGGCACAAGACCACAGCATAAGTTAATTTTCTGAAGAAGGGTCCCAACCCGAAACATCAACTTTCCTGCTCCTCTGATGCTGCCTGGCTTGCTGTGTTTCTCCAGCTCCACACTGTTATCCCTGGTTCCAGCAAGTGCAGTTCTTACCATCTCTCAACCTAAGTTTGTTTCAAAATATGTGATATCCACTTCTACACACAAAAAGCCAACACACTAAACACACATTCTACATAAATAGCTAATGTGTTTTTAACCACATATATACAAAGCAGGTGCATTTTAATCAGGCAGGACCCTTCTGCATCTCAGATCTAAATCTCATACATAAGTTTAACAATAATATACACATGCTCATTAGAATAGCATCCACCACTTTGTTCCCATGTAGCTGTTCCTGAACTTAGGCAGCATTACCTAGAGATTCCACATTCATTTAAGAAATGAATTGCCTTAGCAAAGTTCAACTTTTTGTGTTAGTGGAGTATTCCTTTGTTGACAGGTTTTAAAATGGATCTCGCTCCAAACTTCCAGCAGCCATCCTTTCCAGTAGCAGCCTCTCTCCCTCATCCTACTTATAAGCCCGTGCTCTCCCATTTCTCCTACAGCTGCCTACATCTCTCAACCTCCCTTTATAGTTTCCTTCAATAACACCCTCCCCAACCTCATCCTTGCCTCAACCCTCATAGCCCATCCCCTCGCCGAACAAAACTCCGTTCCCTAACAAACGACTAACTGCAGCCCCCCGCCCCCACAACCTCTTCTTTTCACTGCCGCCACTTACTTTTCTCAATGTTTGGTGCTCCTTCTATTGCAGGCTATTCCTCTCGCAAGTTTGCTAACGATAGCCTCGCTAGTGAGCCGATGAGCAGCAACCTCAGGAGGAAACTAGCCAGTGATTGGATGATCACTGCTTCAACAAGTCTGCCCATTCTACATATGAGGGAGACTTTTCTCCAACTGATTGCCCAAATGATTCAATCTTCCTGGTGGCTTCAAAAGGGAGAATTGGTCCATCACCCAAGTGTTGTTTGAGCCCTGGTCACAATCATTCCCTCAGGGAAGGAAACCAGCCATCTTCACCCAGTCTGACCTATAATGTGTTTCCAGAACCACAGTAACGTTGTTGACTCAGGTGCCCTCTGAAATAGTCCAGCAAGTCACCAAGCTCTAGGACAATCAGGGATGGGGAAAAAAAAGCACTGATCTTGTGACTGACACCCACACCCCATGAAGGAATAAATTTTAAAACCAGTTATCCTAGCTATTTTGGTAGTCTGACATTCTCTCAACTAAAGTTTATAGAGTCAGAGTCATAAAGCACAGAAACAGACCCTTCAGTCCAACCAGTCCATACCGAACACAATCCCAAACTGAACTAATCCCATCTGCCTGCTCCTGGTCCATATCCCTCCGAACATTTCTTATTCATGCTGTTATCTAAGTGTCCTTTAAATGAAATATATCCTCATTGCATACAATAGACATCTTACTGAATTCTAACCCCTTAGTCCTGTCCTGAGCATGCTTGCTAAAGCAGCAATCATTCCCAGCCAAAATATTTGCTTTCCTTTACACTTCCTGATGATTTAGTTAAGATCTCAATCGAGAAAACTTAAATATGGCTTAAATTTAAATTTGTATCAACTAACCAAAAGGGTAAGATTTAGACAGTAAATCAATATAGTGACTCAGACGACCTAAAGTTCAAAAAAATTGTTAAAATGGTTTTGTTATTACCTTATGAAACATTTATTTTTTGAATCTATGTAAAAATTTAAGATCCAAACCACACAACATACCTTCCTTTTTTCCCTGAGTTTAGCAGCTTCCTTAGGATGATTAAACCTGAACATGTTGGTTCTTCCCAGGAGTATGACAGCTCCTTTAAGAAAGGGAAGACAGAAGTTCAATTCCTTTGTTTCCCAGGATTTACCAAAATACTTTGAAAAAAAATTCTGTTGGTGAACATAGCTGAGTTAAGTGTATTTTTACTAACTGACCTTGGACATCACAAAATTAACAAAAACCAAAAGGGTTTTTATTTTTAAACACAAAACCATAGCACCTGTCCTTTTCCTCAAGTTGTGTACAGGGCAACCAACAGCTTTCAGATGAAGTTAAGTATCACAAACAGAAAATAATTTATTTGCTGGCAAGTACAGACAATTCAAAATCAACCTGTCTACTCTCAATACTCAAGTCACTTATTTGGTGGCAGAAGCATTGACACTTAAATGAAAGTGCAAGATGGACAGACTGCAATATAATACAACTGTTTAATGCCCACTGTGCATTCTTGTTTTAAAGAGGAACAGATTTAAGGGTAAAGAATATTGAATGCAGGATTTGGAATACTCGATCACATGCAGTTCATGTCTTACATAATCAAAAGATATCAAAATATGCTCAAATGGATACAGAAGAATCTGCAATTGCAAATATACAGATTTTTATAACAGCTAGGAAGTAATCCCAAATCCTTGTCAGCAAGTCTTTTGATTATGAGACAGTAAAATTGTTGAAAAATATTTTTAAAAGTTATTTTCTGATCTTACATCAAAACACAGGCACTTTCAAAACATTGAAGGAGTTGAAAAGGTTTCATAACACTGTTATAAGCTGGTGTACACTATAGCACCCTTACAAATAAGGAGTACTTGTAGCTTTCCACTTTTGTCACAACTTTGCCAACTATGTTGCCAATCATTAGGATTGTGTCAATGCAATTAGGCCATGCAAATGTTGTACAGAAATCTGTGAAGTCTATTTAAGTGTAGTATTTAAGGAGACAATCTGTTCTTAAGATGTAGCAATGCATATCATCAATTCTCTAGATTAAACTGCACTTATGAGATCGCCAAGGAACCTAAAGGTTCCTGGGGGAGAAGCAAAAATATTCAACCTTTCTGGGTTAACTTCCAACCCACTTAATATGACAGTGAAATTCAACAAAGAAATCCACCAACTTTTGACAAAAGAATTCATTTGATATAGTTAAAATGTGTGTTTAATTTGTGTCAGCATGTGCATGCTGGTTCAGAACTATTCACAGCATGAATTTAAATCAGGTTAACATGTATCCAGCAGAGCCAACATAAAAAAGAACTTAACACTGAGGATAACCTTGGCCATACTGACAAATAGTCTAGTCAATTAAAACTGTTTTTAAAAGATGGTTACTGTGCTTTGCTGTCACAACTGTGAACAGGATAATCTTTTGTGCGGATTTACAATTAACTAATCATACAAAAATCTTGGTGTTTGACTGTTTGTTCAGTGACTAAATTTCAGATGATAAAACTTTACGACCAAGAAGTGAAACATTTATTTTAATTACAAACCTATTAATGGAAAGACATGTGCTTTCAAAGATTGGCACTGCCTCTAAGAACATCTGGCCAATCAGATGGTGAGCGGTGGTTGTCACAGAACAGCCCACTACAAGCAGCAACATAGGCATTGGATTCAAAGCTGAATCACGGCAGCTTTGCCGAGCCCCATTGAGGGGTTTGGAAACCATATTTATGGGGCACACATGTTGGGTGGGTGGGGGTTAGAAATTATGACTGTTGGGGCTGCAGTCCTCTGCTGCTCTTCAGTGGCCAATAACTCTTCTCGGATGCCCAAGGATAAGCGAGCCACCTGGTAGCTACCACACAACTGGTAAAATACCAGAGGCATCAAGACCATCCTATTCAACGCCCCTCTTCTACACAAATTTTATTTTATATCTTCAGTTTTTTGGAAGTGATTCCAATTTGACTGCTGACAGCATCAATGGGGAAGCACCTTCAATTTTACCACCCACTGTTAGTATCGAGGTACTCCTCCTGAAAATGGTAAAAATACACCTCACAGCCGAAGAGTGTGACCTCTCCAACTCCTCCTTCTGAAAGCCATGAAACGAGGGCCCTCTATCTGCATTCTATCTGGCTGAATGGACTTTAATTTTTGATCTGTCAGTTAGTTGCATAACATTTCCACATTAAACTATAGGAAGAGGCTAGGAATTCTGCAGTGTGTAACTCATTTTCTCAGCTCTCCAATGCCTGCCCACCATTTACAAGGCACAAGTGCACGATGGAATGCTCTCCACTCGTCTGGATAGGTTCACCTAACAACACTTGAGACTCAACAACATTCAGGACAAAGCGCCTCATTTCATTGGCACCCCCTTGAACCATCTTCAACATTCACTCCTTTCATCATCAATGCAACGTGACTGCAGTGTACACCATCCACTCAGGCAGCAGCTCACCAAAAACTCTTTCGAAACCTCTATCACGAGAAAGACAACATAGTAGATATAATGGAACTGCACTATGCCTCTGAACTCGCACACCATCCTGATTTGGAATAATATATCCATTCCTTCACTGTTAGTGGGTTGGTCAAAATTCTGCAAGTCCCTTCCTAACAGTCTGGTGAGTATCCTTATACTCCAAGCACTGCAGAAATTCAAGACAGCAACTCACCACCACCTTCTCCAGAGCCGTCAGGGATGGACAATAAGCGGCCTGACCAGGGACACCCACATCCTAAACCAAATGATAGTGTGGTTACACACTATCAGCAGAGGTATCAGATGGCAAAGGGTGCCCAAGTCAGAAGAGGTAACAGCAGCACAAAGGGAAGAGGATCTCTGTACTTTCACCTGCCATCAAAGTCAATATCTATCCAAGAATAGGAGATCAGAGCACAATGAAAACTTGAGCATTATAGGTGGAAAAGTAAAGTCACAGGAACCTTCAGAGCAGCCATGGAGACTGTAGTCAGAAGCAGTCCTGCAAAAATTACGGTCAGCAAAAGGGACGTCGGCCATTATACAAACTGATTAGACTGTATGATTTTACTTGGCTCCCTTAAGAAGCTCTTAATGGATTGCAACAGTGTGGCACTGATATGCATCACAGGACCCCCAGGGGCTGATGCCACAGACAAGAGTTCTTTTGCATGGGATCTGAAGGGCAGAAAAAAAGTAAAATCCACAATAGCCTCAGCAATTATTAAACAAACGAAGGCAGCATATTTATCTCCTTGTGCTATGGTGCAAACTGCAAGAAGATCTGGTGTAATGTCAATTCCTTGGAGGAAATAGAGAACTGTAACATTGCTAAATAGGAACAAGATATCAGAGCTTTCTATCTTGCATTTATCAGGACTAGGGCTCAAGAAACCAACTTAGAAAATAAGCATCATTTTGTACAGCACAGGAAGAAGCTACTGACGGAATGGACCATGGTTGACAGAGTGCTGCAGGAACTGTTAATTGTCGATCTTAATCAGCTGAATAAACACAGACCATGCAGCCAGACTGACTAGCCAGGGTATTACCATGGGGAACACAGCAGTAATCTGCAGTGTCCAGACTCATTTCCTTCAGGGTTATAGTACAGTGAACCCAAATGAAACACATCATGACTGTGTAAAAGACACATAGATCAATGTTCACACAAACCAATGCATATCCCATATAGAAAAGCAGAATACTGCAGATGCTGGATATCCGAGATAAAGAGCCAGTAAAAAAAACTCAAAGTTGGGCAGCATCTGGGTACAAAAGGAATCAAGAGTTAATGCTTCAAGTCTGTGACATTTCATCAGAATTGTGATAATTTGGACATAAAATAGATTCTGAACCAGGGAGAGATGAGGAAAGGAGAAAAGGAAAGTCTGCGACAGGTTTAAAGGCAGGAGTGGCCACGTGACAGGACAGTTCATTCTCCCTGGGCTAAATGGAATATAGATGGGACAAAACAAGAATCAAACAAACAAAAAAGATATGCCAAGAGCAAGTATACCACAAACTGACAGTGGAAAAACACCATAAGCAAAGAAAAAAGCAAACTGACATTAGGGTTTATATATGAAACTGCAGAACTCAGCGATAAGTCCAGAAGGCTGTAAAAGTTCCTACCACGCAAATTTGACCAGATGTAGCAGCATGTCCTTCATATAGAAAGGTGGTAATGTCCCCAGCAGAAAAAATGATTTTAATCATTATTCTGCTCTAATATTGACAATATTGTAATTGCAAGGGCATCGGCTACAATGCTACGTAAAACTGGTACAACGTACATACAAAATAAGGACTACAGGTAGCGGGGATGGCAGGATTTGAAGCCAATAGAAAGAAACCCCTAGCAGATTCAAAAGTAAGACAGTTGCTCTGTTGCTGCCTGTCTGCACCCCACTGAAGCACTGGGTTTATCTGTTAGAAATATTAGATCACGTAAACATGGTTACATTTGATAATCATGCTCCTTTTTGCCACTGCCGTGCTTTCTGATGGTGTTGTGCAGTAAAAATAAGGTCTTCCCAAAAGAATATATTGAAGAACCAAATCTTAGAGGAAAATGTTGGATTAAAACCCAACCAAAAAAAAAAACCCTAGTACAAACATTGCATTATGAATCAAAGAACTTACCTTCCCTGGGACTGCAGCATAACTTAGGATGACATTGAAGTGCTGTATTGGGGCAATGCTGAAATTTTTGAAACTATAGCCTTCAGATGACATTAAAGTCTGTACATGACATTAAAGTACTACACGAGTGACTGAAATGAATGTTAAAAATCCCACAGTACCACTCAAAAACAAGAAAAGACCTCTTCCAATATCCTGGGGAGAAAAAAACAAGTACAAGAAAAACAGAGGTAGCAACTTGTTTCAATTATAGTTACAGAATATAGTCACGTTTAACATGCCCAATCCACATAACCTGCACATCTTTGGACCTTCATATTGTCCAATAACCTTTCACCCTTTATCAAGGATCTTTCTCTGCTTAAAAAAATTCTGCTTCCACTTCTTTTTTTAAAAAAAATGCCAAAGACTCTAAACCCTCAGATAAAATTGATGATATCTATTTTAAATAGGTGATCCCTTACTTATGAAATTTGACCCCAGCTCCAAATTCTCCTACAAGAGGGAACATCCTTTCAAAATGCACCCTTTCGAGACGCCTCCAAATTTGCATGGATGGATCAAGTTGCCTCTTAATCTGCAGATACAAGTCTAGCCTATCCAACTTTTCCTCTAAGGTAACCTTTAAGATTACCCGCCCACTCTAGGTATTACTTCAGTAAACCTTCTCTAAACTGCTTTCGACATATTTACATACTCCTTTAAGTAGGACTGCCAACAGACCAATACTGTGCACAGTACTCCAGATGTGCCCTCATCAATCTGTATAACTGAAGCATAATCTCTCCATTTTGAATTCAATTTCCCTCACAATAAACAATAACCTACTATCTCTATCATTTAATAGAACAGTAAGCAAGAGGAGATGATGTAATAAAACATTAAAAAAAAGCTTAAGCTTTTGAAATCAGGAAGGGAAGTGTCAAGACAAGCAGGAGAGTTGACAAGGGAGAGATAGAAGTACCTTGGTAATGTTGCCAGGCTCGTAATCCAGCGGCATTAGCTAATGCTTTAGGGACATAGGTTTTCACCATGATAGGTGTGGGAATTTAGCTAATGAAGTCTGGAAAATAAAGCCAGTTTCAATCATGGAGAGCATGACAACTATTGCTGACTGTCCCAAAACCTATTTGGTTCACCTAATGTCCTTTAGTTACTTGGTCTGGCCTTTTTGTGACTCCAGATCATCAGCAATATTGTTGACTCTCAGCTACTCTCTGAAATATCCTGGCCAGCCACTCAGTTCAAGCCAATCAAGGATGGCCTTGCCAATGACATCCACATCTCCCGAAAAGAAATAAGTATAAAGTGATTGAGAGAAAGGGTCTAGGCCCAAAACGTAAGCTTTCCTGATCCTCTGATGCTGCTTGGCGTGCTGTGTTCATCCAGCTCTACACCTTGTTATCTCAAGTATTAGAAGTGATAGAGGATGGGTTAGGAAGTTCCTGAATATGGGTACCAAAGTCAGTTTAAAAAAATAATTATGATAGGCCTGTTTGAAGAAGGTGCATACAGGCCATACATAACTGGAGGAAAGCAGGGTGCAGAAAGGCTATGACAGGATTGAAGGGGGACAAATATTTTTCAAGCCAGCTTTCTACAAGGAGAGGAAGCTTGGGTTATGTGAATTGGCAAACATCAAAGGTTTTAAATAAATTGTAATTTGCACAGGATTTGAGTGATGGATTAACAAAACAAATAAAACCCAGGTTAAATAAAACCTGAATAATTATGAGGATAACAGTTTTAGAGATATGGTGGCAGGGGAACATGATAGAAGGAGAAAATAACATCTTAAAATTTGAATTGACATATTTTATTGCAAAATGTACAGGATGCTTGCCTTTAATCAGTCACAGCATAGATTATAACAACACGGAGATTATGTTGGAGCTGTACAGAACTTTGGTTAGGCCACAGCTGAGTATTGCGTGGTTCCGGTCACCACACTATACGAAGAATGCGATTGCACTGGAGGAGGAGGTTGCAAAGGAAATTCACCAAGATGTTTGTCTGGGATGGAGCATTTCAGCTACGAAGGCTGGATAAGCTCGGGTTGTTTTCTTTGGAGAAGAGAAGGCTAAGGAGGGGAGCAGATTGGGGTGTATAAGATAATGAGGGCCATTGACAGGCTGAATAGAAAGCAGCTGTACTCCATAGTCAAAAGGTAAATAACGAGGAGGCATAATTTTAAAGTGAAAGGAGGTTTAGAGGGTTTTGAGGAAAAATATTTTCATCCTGCGCCTGGAATGCACTGCCTGGAAGGGTAGTTGAGGCAGGAAACCTCAAAATACTTGGATTAGCACACAACTACTGTAGCTCACACTGTATTTTTGATGCAACAGATGCAATGAGCTGAAGAACCTCTTTTGTACTGTACGATTCACCCACACGTGGCAAATCCACGTAACTTAACGGCTCTAGACTTTGAGCCCTTAGCCTCAAGAATGTACAACTGAAGGCATGATCTAGCCAGAACATTAAACAATTTCTCCATGATTTTCTCTGGCTGGCACGTTGCTGCCTAGATTAGGAGGAGATGGTGGCATAGTAGTAATCCCAAAATAATACTGTAAAGTAATCAAGCCACAAGAAAATGCTCTGGGCACAAGAGTTCAAATTGCACCACAGCAGCTGTTGGAATTTAAATTCAATTGATGAATCTTGAATATAAATGCTGTACATCAGTGATGGTGATCATGATAATCATTGACTGCTGTAAACACCATCTGATCCAGAGAATGAAATTTGCTGTTCTTACCCAGTCTGGCCAACATGTGGCCCAGACTCTCAGCAATGTGGTTGATCCCTAAATACACTCAAATAGTGTAGCAAGCTGGTCAGTTCAAGGGCAATTAGGCAACAAACAGGCAATGTGCACGACAAATGTTGGTCTTGACACCCTCGCCGTTGATTAATGCTTTGTTTGTAGTAGTTATTAAGTAAGCATATTTTTTAAAAAACAAGATTACCTTGGTTTAGTTGAGTAGCTTCTTCAATATGATTTCCATTGACTGAGCACTGTGCACCATTCAGTGGTATTACAGTTACTTTGTTATTGAGGTTTTCGAAGATACAGTGTTCACTTTCTAGATCAAGACCATGGAGAACTGCAAGACAAAATGATAACTACAAAGATTATGTCTCACTAACATTTACTTCCACAGATAGTTCTCATCACTTTCAGAGTAAATACTACAGCGGTCCAAGACATTTGTTTATTCTGAATAGTACATTAATTTTATGCAAGGACAAGTCGTATGATCAACAATGAAATGGCCATAAATGAGTCAAATTTAGACAGAATGAGTCCCAAGTTTACAATATAAATTTGGAAAAACACAATCTTATTGACATCATAGTGTGTTGTAACTAGGATAAACAGTGAAAGAGTAAGTCTTTCAAAACACTTCAGGAGAACAACATTTAACATGCATGAGAGACTCAAAAACAAACAAAATGTAAATGAAATATTCCTACCAACAATTGGTATTCGTACTGCACTTTTAACGAAGTAAAATGTCCCACTGGAAAAAGTGAATAGCAAACCAAAACAGTAAGGTTAGGAATTACTAAAGGTTAGTTCAATAGATGGGTTACAAAAAAAAAAGGGGCTTGGAGCAAGAGAAATAGGTGAAAATAAACAGCAATTTATGTAGAGATGTCCAGAGTATGGATTGGCAAGAAGTGGCTAAAGACAAAATCGCCAATGGTGAAGTGATGGTGGAATCACAAGAACAAAGTTAGAGAAATACAGAATTTCAAGAACTAAGGGATCAAGGTATTCTGGTCCAGGAATCACTAAGTAGATAGTGTTCAGGTACAGCAAGTAATTAAGAAAGCTAATGGAATGGCATACTTTATTACACTAGAACTGAATACAGAAGTACACACTTACAAAAGTAAGGATTTTATGCTACAGTTATTCAGGGCATTAATGAGATCACACCTCGAATGTTGTGTGCAGCTTTGGTGTTTCTGACTAAAGTAGTGATGCAAATATATTAAAAGGTTGCTTGCTAGACTGATACCTGAAGGAGGAAAAAGTTGGACAGATAGGACTTGTTTTCACTGGAGGTTAGAACAGTGAGGGATGACTCGACTGAATTATGAAAGACAAGACAGGATACGGAAATTATGTTTTCCTTGCTGGAAACGCAGAACTAGATTTCAAATTAGGATCACTCTTTTAGGAGCGAGATGGTGGGATATTTTTCCTGTATCAGAGGGTTGTGCAACTTTGGAACACTCTTCCCCAGGCTAGTGGAGGCAGGGTCATTGAATATTAAAGCAAAGGCAGCTAGATTTCTGTTAGGCAGGGAATCAAAGGCTATCGGGATAAAGTAAGACAATGGAATGCAAAACGTACATATTAGCCATAATCTTATTGAATGGAGGAGCAGGCTTGAGGTGCCAAATGGCCTTTTTAAAAAAATTTATTCATACGACGAGGGCGTCACTAGCCACTAATTTTCACCACGGGCAGTTACAAGTCAAACACATTGAGATGGCTTAATAAAAACCGAAAGAACTGCAGATGCTGTAAATCAGGAACAAAAACAAAGTTGCTGGAAAAGCCCAGCAGGTCTGGCAGCATCTGTGAAGGAAGAAACAGAGTTAACGTTTCGGGTCTGGTGACTCTTTCTCGGAGTGTTGACATTAGTATGGCTTTGTAGTCATGCAAGACCAAGTAAAGATACCAGATTTTCTTCCCTGGAGGACATTAGCAAACCACCCTTTTCCTTAATGATAACTGACCACAGTCTCATTGTCACCACTAGACCGGCATTTTTTTAAATCTTAAATCTTTTCCATTGAATTGAAATTCCACTGACCGCCATGTTGGGATTCAAAACTATGCCCCACAGCATTAGCCTGGGATTCTGGAGAGAGTGATGGAGACGCAAAGTTCTTTACAAATTGCATTGGATACCAGTGTTTTGGTGATATGATTTGAAGAGCGAACATTGGTCAGGACAGCAGAGTGCAGATGCCTGTACTTCTTCGAAATAATGACGGTGGAGTCATTTACGTCCATCTGAGGGGCAGACAGGTCTCAGTTTAACATCTCCTGCCGAAGACACTGCGTAGCTCTCCCTCCTGTGTATTGCACTGAGTTATGGCCAGCAGATCGATGCAGTTGAACAACAGTTGACTGCCGAATGAACGAGGAGGCCTTAGAAAGGTTACTGTTACCTGCTGATATAAAACTGCAATAATGCCAGTGTGTTGTAGCGGGCACAAAAGCAAGCCATTTTCTGAAACAGGTCATTCTTTCTTCATGTGACAGTGTTTATTTGAAACTTGGGACAAATGGGTTGCCGAAGCAGGACACAGCATAGCACGGGCAACGTGAAGCAAAGGTTTAGGGAGAGATGGTCTGCATTTGGGGAGCTGTGAGGAATCCTCCACAGAAGGAGGGCAGCACAGTGGCTCGGTGGTTAGCACTGATGCCTCAGCGCCAGGGACCCAGGTTCAATTCCACCCTGAGGCGACTATCTGTGTGGAGTTTGCACATTCTCCTTGTGTCTGCGTGGGTTTTGGCCATGCTAAGTTGCCCATAGTGTGCAGGGATGTTTAGGTTAGGTGGGCTAGACATGGGGAATGGGTCTAGGTGGGATGCTCTTCGAAGGGGCTGTGTGGACTTGTTGGGCCGAATGGCCTGTTTCCACACTGTAGGGATTCTATGAACAAAACATTGGATGCAGACAACTAAAAGGCATGGCCAACAACAGTGAAGAGATTAAAACTGGACATATGCAAAAAGGCAAAAGATCCCAGAAAGTAGAATTGGAGAGGTTATAGAAGTAGGGAGTGTTGAGCTAAGAATGAGGACAATGTTACACAGAAATTTGCAAACAAGAATAATTTTAAATTGAAGTTCTGCTACACCAGTAGTCACTGCAGGTTGTTCACAATGGTGACAGGCAAGTCGATATGACACAAGTTAGGACATAGACAGTAGCACTTTCTGATTCATCCGACTGATGTAAATTGGAAGAATTGAGACTGGTCTGAAGAGCATTGGAAAAGTTAAGTGCAAAGGTAACAAAATCTTCCGATATGTTGGAATGCCAGTCATTAAGGGAAATAGATGAACTAACCAATGTCTTGCTCTGTAGTGGCATCCTCTCGTCCAACATAGGTCTTGCCCTCCTATTAAAAGAAAGGTCAGTTACAGCGAAAAAAAAAAATCAACATAACAATCAAGTTCATAACTTTAGTAAGGCATCAAGTCATTCTGATGTCCTAGACCCAATATAACCAAAAACTTGATTAGAAGTATGGAATATAAAACTAATAATGATATAATGTCAATTTACAATAACTAACTATTTTGATTCACAGTTAAAACAGATCAAATTGATCTAACCTGAAAATCATTTTTGTTGAAGTTTTACACATTATTCAAAGATATTTGTTTTGTCTGTAGTTGTTTCTCAAACAAATATTTGTGAAACAAAACTAAAACATTGCTAAGAAGGGACACAAAGTCAAAGTTTTTTTAATATTGCACTCATCAGGACTGCAGTGCAAGAAACCAAACTTAGAAAGAAACAATTTGTACAGCATGAGTAAAGAAAATTGATTGACTGAACTACGGTTGATATGTAGATATTGCAGGAGCTGTTGATTATCAATCTTAGCTGTTTAAACTCCAACGAGGCAGGGAGACTCTGAATGGTCACAGCATTGCATGCATAAAGCACAGCATTTTTAAAATTACATGTATTACAGATTTTTACAAAGTTCCAAAGATGTGTATTTCTTCACTGGCACATTTACAATGTTAGCAGAAAAACCCTATTTCATCATTCTCAGTACTATTACATGAAAATGTTTCGGTATTTGTATTTCAAAATCAATAGAACTCATGTTTATTTATTTTGCCTCAAGAAATTCCTGCTACTTTTCTGCAGTTACTATATTGTTTTGAGCAAATCCTCATTCTGGGAAAAATACATTTGCTCTTGGACTTTGAGTACAAGCTCATCTGTCATACCTAGGTAATCCGGGAAGTTGTTGTTCATGCAACATTTAACTTACAACACAGCAAAATACTTTTAAAATGGTCGTATCTGACTTTTGATTTGATCTGATCAAAATAACACTGTCTGGATGACACGAGACATTCTTACCTTAAGATGGTACAAAATAATTCCAGTACTAAGCAAGTCATCGTCAATACCAATCAAATGAGGTAACTCTGAATCCAAAACCACACCAATTCCTTCTTTTCGGAGGGCTAAGGTTTCTTCCTAAAAGAAGAATGAAGATTAAATGCTCGAACCTAGACAGTTATTACTTGTAAAACAAAGAGTGCATGTATGTTAATAAGAGGACAAATCATAAATAATTTTATTAATAACAAGACTAGTTACATCTACACCGTGTCACATCCAATTATCAACAGAATCATAAGTGACATTCCTGTGTCAAATTTGCAGTGATTCAGTCACGTTTACCTAAGTAAATCCAGCTGGGATTCAAATTTCATATTCATAAAGTAACAATACATCAGAACTTAACTGAGATGGAACATGACAAGCAAAGCATAGCAAGCAGGAAAGTAAACTATCATATCAGCAATTTTAAACATTTGACATTGTTACAAGGCAATAAATGAAACTGAGCTGTACAATTTAACTTGACGAAGGGAGTACTTGTAACAGTGCCTGCCTCTGAAGGCTTAAGTGTATGTGAGAACTCAGGGTTTCAAGATCATGCAGGTTTCCAGAATATCACAAGAGGAGAGCAAAGCGAGCATGACAAAACTAAAAATGTTAGGACAAATCTTCCTGGGGAAAAAATAAAATCTGGGTTAATGACACACCATTAAGGTATCAATTAAGATAGCAAATTTAGGGATCAAGGGATACAGAGAATTGGGAATTACCAGAATATGGCAATAAGAAATAAGAGGAGCAAGTAGGCTGTTCAGCCCCTTGAGCCTGCTCAGTCATTCAATAAGATCGTAGCTGATCCAACATTCGTTATGGCCACTTTCTTGCATTTTCCCTGTAACCCTTTATTTCTCTCATGATCAATAATTTCTCTCTCTTTCTGGTTCTAGACTCTCCTGAGGGAAAGCATCCTCTGAGCATTTACTCTGTCATGCCCCTTAACAATTCTGTGTGTTTCAATCAGGTCACTTCTCATTGTTCTAAACGGCAGTGAGCAGAGTCCCAGCCTGTTTAGTCTTTGCTCATTAGACAATGCCTCCGCACCTCACTAATGTTCTCTGAACTGCCTTCAATATCTTCCTTATTTAAGGGGACCAAAACTGCTCAACGTACACCTGATGTGATCTCACCAGCATCTTGTATACTTGCAGTAAGACTTCCTTACTTCTACATTCCAACCCCCTTGAAATAAGAACCAACATTCCATTAGCCTTCCTGATTACCTGCTGCCCGTGTGTTAGCTTTCTGTGTATGTACACAAGCATCCCCAAGTCTCTTTGGGTTGCAGCTTTTTGCAGTTTGTCTCCATTTAAATAATATTCTGTTCTTTTGTTCTCCCTTTCAAAATGAACAACTTCACATTTTCCCTCATATTACATTTGCCAACTTCTTGTCTACTCTCATAACGTATTCATCTCTCTAAATCATTTGTACCCCTCTTGCAACCTGCCATCCTACCCATTTTTGTCTGCAAATTTGACTACAGCAGATTCACTTCCTTCTTCCGAGACATCAATATATATTGTAAACAGTTGCTCATTGATTTATAGCACACTTTGCTTTGTACGAAGAGAATGTCTCATAGCCTTTGAGATTTTGCTGGATTAGCACATTGGTTGCCAATTAGACTCTCCATAGAAAGTTAGGGCTGGGAAGTAACATTGTAAATACCCTTAATGATAGGATAATCACTAATTCAATGTCAAATGAATCTCTCTGCAGTTATCAATTTTCATTTACAGTTAGCTACAGCACAAATTACATTTGAGCTGAAGGGTGTAGGGTGAACTCGAAGAGTGCTTGATGGGTGATGGCCCATTTTTGCAAGATCTGGCTCATTAAAATTGGATAATTGTAAAAAACTTCCTATTATTTTATAATTCAATACAGCATATAGGAATCTAAACATTTGGGTTTTTCCAAAATAAATTTTTTGAAGAACAAAATATTGATTGAAAATTGTAAGAGTATTCACTAATCCACGGGTAAATGAAGACTTGGACAGAATTCAATTAAAATTTTCATATGAACAGTGGCAGATGTAGGCCATTCAGCCCCTCAAGTCTACTCTTCCATTCTAGATTATTGATGATCATCTTTGTCAATGTCATATTCTCATGGCATCCCTATATCTTGATATCATTATTAACTAGGAATCTCTTGCTGCCTCAGACTGACTGAGTTTGCACAGCCCTCAGGAGTAGAAAATACCAAAGGTTCACCATGCTCACTGAAGAGGTTCCTCCTCAGAGTCCTAAATGGCTTGCCTTATATTCTGAGACTGTACCGTGCCCCCCTCCGCCCAGCTGTAGACCCCACAACCAGATGAAACATCCTTCTTTACATCTATTCTGTCTATCACTAAGAATGTTTAAATTTCTATGAGATTGCCTCTCATTCTTCTAAACATCAGAAAATAAAGACCTAGTCTTCTCATAAGAAGTCTCACTATCCATTCAAGCACATTACCACCAATGTCATGCACTTTAATTTTATTTACTAATCTTGCCTTTACGATTTTATCAAAAATCTTCTGAAAATCCAAATACACCATGTTCACTGGTTCCCCCTTATCAACACTGCTAGTAACTACCTCAGGTTTGTCAAATTTAACAAGATTATTAATTAACCCTTTCTCATTGCATAATACTGTATCCAAAAATGTCTGCCCCCGGTTGGTTCTGCAACATATTCTTTTAATACTGAAGCGATATTACAAAGCAATAAGAAAAATATCAATTTATGGATTTGACAGACAAGCAAGAATACTGTCATAAAGATGCACTTCAGAATGTGCTCTCTAAATTGCTTGGTTTTGTCATCCTTTGAAAACCTTTGGCCTGACTGTGCCAACGATGCACACCCTTTTCAATATCCCTCCAAATGAAGTTGACCTTTAGAAATACAAGTAAAATCTCCTACATTTACACAAATCATTTCACAATGCCAGGTTTTTACAAGGTCCTCGTTATGTATATTCTACAGGGCACATAAAGCAATTTGGCTCAACCTAAAGTCTTGTATCCCTCACAGTCCTCCTATCACCCTTACCCAACTATCAGTGCACACTTTTATTACCTCAGCACACCCTCTCCCTTTCTCCCTCACCCCCATCCTCTTGTTCCCTGCCTCCAACATATTTTTATTGTCTCCCTTTAGATAGTTCTATAATATTTGACTCAACTGCTCCCTGCAGCATCAGTTTCCACATTATCACCACCCTCGAGCTAGCTTCTTTTGATTTCTTGACTCTGTTCTATTACCCTTTTGCACTTTGTAATGTATGATCTGCCCATATTGCACGCACACAAAACAAAAAACTTTTCACTGTTACTGGTACATGTGACAATAATGAATCAAATAAAAAACTCTCACTGTCTACTCCAGCAAAACCTTTTATGTGCATCTTTAAAAATTACAACAGCGTCTCAAAGCCTTCTCCAGAGGAAAGCAATCTAGACTGCCAATCCTTCTCAAACATACTCACCTCTCAGTTCTGGGTATCAGTCATTTAAATCTTTTCTCATCTTCGCCACTGTCTCTATATCCATTTGCTAATATGATGAACAGACCTCACTGTACTCTGATCTAACCAAGGTTCTATACAAATTTTTTAAAGTATCTCCATGTTTTGTCAAATTGTACTGTTATGATGTAGGAAGTGAGGTAGCCAATTCACACAAACCACCCCCCAAACAGAAATGAGAAAAAGGCCAGACAACCAAAAAGCAAAGTAGACTAAGGGATAAACATTGACCAGGGCATCAAGGAGCACTTCCCTGGCTCTTCCTTCTTCAACATTCACCAAAAAGGACAATATGGATACTCAGTTCATTACTGCCATCTGAAAAATAAAAAGCTAGAAATTCTGAAAATCCATCATTCTGGGTATGGCTTTTATTCCTAGCTGTAGAAATTCCGATAAAAGATCATCTCGACCTGAAACACTAAACTTTGTTTCTCTCCCCACAGATGCTGCCAGACCCACTGTCTAGTTCCAGAAACTTTTGTTTCTATTTCAGATATTCAGTATTCGCAGTATTTTGTTTCTACATAAAATACGAGCTGATTAAAAACTACTGCTAAAAGATTCTCCAGACATTTTTCTCTAAGCTAATCAAAAATTCACAAGGAAGCAATTTATTAAATTAATGCTTGAATGAAAATCAGAAACAGTTAGCGTGCAACCGGAGTTTAAACATTTCACATCCAAAGCCATCATTTCTATTAATTCATGAAACACATCTTATTTGCAGTCATTGATTGAACAACTAGTTAATGGTGCTTCAATTTTCTCTCTACAAATAATTACCATTTCAAATTAACAATACAGTACATAATGGGGATATTGTAAATTGCATCATAATGTCTTGTCACCATCCTTCTCCCACAAAAAGTGTCACATCCGCCTTGGCTCAGTGGAAGTCAACATGTGATTGAGAAGGTAGTGAATTCACAACCAATTCAAGTGTCTCACATACATGACCTAAGTTGACAATACACTGCAGTACCAAGGGAATGCTCAACTGTTGGAAGGCATCCATCTTTCAATGAGACTTTAAACTGAGGCGGATGTAAAAGATCCCACAGCATAATTCAAAATGGCTAATATTTTTCCGTCTACCAACATCACTAAAAACAAATGACCACCTTAATAATTTCATTGCTACTGTGGGAGCAGCCAGGTTGCCCTGCATTATAACAGTGACTACATTGTAAAAGCATTTCATTGACCAGAAAATAAATCTGAATATATTTACTTCTGATGACAAACTTTCAGCCACTCCAACAATGCACAGAAATTTACAGTGGGAGATAGTTTGGAATGTAGAGAATGGAAAGGTTATTAGGATTCAGTTAGAAGCAAAGTTGGGAATGGCCAAAGTAATGAATGTACTTTGTGCACTACATTACAGCAAGAAGCTTCTGACGGAGAGGATGTATGGACTGTATGGTTGAAGAACAGCATTTGGAAAAGTAATTCAATAGGTCTTACCTATGCAAAGGGCGGAGCCAAGATGATAGTTATGGATTCAAAGAGATTAGTGCAGTAACAGTTATGCTTTGTAAGTGGAGCAGGGCATGTTACTCTCTAAATACACTGCAGAAAAATAACATTTGCTTGCACTGCATTGATTGATAGTCTAGATGACTTCTTGGATACCATCCTTTGCCATTCAATTTTGCGTGCAATCATTAATGGATACTTGGTGATTTAATTTTTTTTCCTGTAATTTCTCATGGGACATGAACAGTGCTGGCTAAGGCAGCTTTTACTACCCAGCCCTATTGTCTGAAGGTGGCAGTGAGCTGCTTTCCTGAACTGTTGTATTTCTTGGAGAGTAGGTGCACCCACAATGCAGTTCAGAACAGAGTTCCAGGATTGTGACTCAGAGATATTAATATAGGTCCAAGTGGGGATAGTGTTTGGCTTGGATCCCTTTGTTCTTCCAGTTAATAGAGGTTATGGGTTTGGAAGGAGCTGTCAAAGAAGCCCTGGCAAGTTAAATGCAGTACAACTTATGTAAGGTATACATTGCTACCACTGTACATCAGTGGTGAAAGGAGTCAATGTTAAAGGATGAGGTACCAATCAAGCAGGTTGCATCACACTCCTGACTTGTGCCTTATAGATGGCGAATAGGCACGAGGGAAATAGAAGACAAGTTGCTCCCTACTGAATTTCTAGCCTCCAACTTCACATGATTGACCAGAAATTGAACTGGACCAATGGTAAACCCCATGATGGCAAGAGCTGGGGATTCAGCATTGAACATCAAGAGTGAATGGATGGATTTTTCCTTGTTGGAGATGGTGTTTGCTTAGCATTTGTGTGATGTGCACGGTACATTATGAGTGCTATGAATTAGGGGCTGGTAATAATAAAATAACCAGTACTTACATTTGGTAGTGTGGTTTGGAAAACAACTTTCAACATCAGAATTAAGTGCCTTTTTTGTTTTTAAAATGTTATTCACAGGATGTAAGCGTCACTGGCAGGCCAGCATTTATTGCTTGTTCCTAGTTGGCCTTGAGAAGGTGGTGGTGGTGAAGGTGGCCTTCCTCAACCGCTGCAGTCCTTGTGCTGTAGGTAAACCCACAATGTCCTTAAAAGGAGGGAATTCCAGGTTTTTGACCCAGTTATAGTGTAGGAATGGGGATAGATTTCCAAGTCAGGATGGCACTGTACTGTTCAATGCTGGCAATTTAGTTCTCACTGGAGCTCTTCCAAATTATTGAAAAAAATAGAATTCAAAAGAAAACTAGCATCTCAATTCAATGCAACGCAACTTAAAATATTACTGAAAACACAGGAAGCCTACTTCGGAGGCACCAGTCCAGAATTGATAAAATAAGTAGATTGAGAATGGCATTTAATGCAGTCACCCAGAGACAACTTCTAAGGTAGGGTGGGCCAGTTTGGCAAAGGAGGGCTTGGGTTGGGGGTCCACCAGAGTCCTCACTTCTTTATGTTCTGTGCAGGAAGATCTGTGGGTGGCCTTCCTGCTCAGGTGCTAATTGAAGCCCTTAAGTGGAAAACTAATGCCCACTGAAAAGCCTCATCCTACCACTGCTAGCATTCAACCAGCATGGTTGGGGGGGGGGG
>NC_063340.1:4487595-4514177 GCF_021869965.1 Rhincodon typus | reverse complement strand
GGGGGAGAAGAGGGAGAGGAAGAGTGGAGGACCCAAACAACATTTTGGGGACCCAGGTTCAAATCCCGCCGTGACAGATGGTAGAATTTGAATTCAATAATTATCTAGAATTAACAATCTAATGATGACCATGAATCCATTGTCAATTGTCGTAAAAACCCATCTGGTTCACTAATGTCCTTTAGGGAAGGAAACTGCTGTCCTTACCCGGTCTGGCCTACGTGTGACTCCAGACCCACAGCAATGTGGTTGACTCTAAAATGCCCTCTGGGCAATAAATGCTGCCTAGTTAGCGACGCCCTCATCCCATGAATGAATAAAGAAGAAAAGAAAGCAAAGGACTCACCATGTGGGGAGACTGAGAAGCATACCCCACTATGAGGGTCAAAACAGGATGTGGTCCTCATTCAAAAGGCACACTGTGTACAATTGAGGGGTCCAGCATTAGTGAGGAAAGGAAGTGCCACCCTCTGACCTTTCCACCACACCCCATCAGCACAACAGCCTCTATGCTGCTCCTCAAGTTTCTTTACATATTACGTAGTAAACCCTGGTGAAGGTGCAAGTGAATTAACAGTAGAAGAAGCCAATCTTTGAGTGACCATTCCCCGACCGTTTGGCAGGGGTGGGGTGGGGGAAGAGGAGATTTCCAACCTACGGGGTGAGACGTAGGTAGATGCTCTCCTCTGGAGCCATGAACCCCACCAAAAGAGTTCCTGCTGCTAATTAAGGGCTCAACGTCTTTGGGGCTCTTGAATATTGTGCCTCTCACAGCCCTTACCAAATTCTGTCCTAGGTATGTTACAAATGGGTTTCAGCTAAATCTCATTTGGTCTGGTATTTAGTTTCACCCATCTTTAGGTGCAGTCCTCATAGTTCAGAGCAAAATATCAACATTTTTTAAGTTACTATTCAGTGATTAAATCAGATGTAAATTTTAAATCACAGTACATAAGTTTCATAATGAAAGGTACCATTCATGCAATTATTTAATTAAGTATATGCTCAAGCAATACCCAATACTTTTAGGGGGGAACCCACCTTAAGGATATTTTGTGTTTCATTCCATTTATTTGTCCACTCTTTGGTTAGTTCCTCCACCTGCCAGACAAGAGAAGAAGGTGTTTCAGACCCAAATAAATAAACTTCTCTGCATCAAATCTACTTCCCACAGAGGCACAGCAGTTAAATTTTCGAAAGAAATTATGTAATAAAATGAATCATCTTGAGTGATTATATGACCTACAAGTGACATTATGATCATATAAACTCAAACTATTCTGCTCAATATACAAAGCAGCAACCTTTGGTACCTATTAGGACAATCTTAATTAAGCAGTTAAAGTTGAACCCATGCTCCACAGCATTAACTAGTTGAATGACTAGATCACTATGCCAGCATCTTCCCCCGTAAAAGATAGATAAAGTTGTGGCTTCTGAGTATTTGAATCAAACAGTGTTATTTATGTTGTGAAACACGCACTTCCCTGAAGTTCTCATTACTATCATACGCATGCTGGTCAATTTATATTTGTAAATTCATTAACCAAGAATAGTTTATTTCATTGGCATGCTTTCTGTAACTATTGAGATTTTTTCTGCCAAACTGTATTTTCTCACCTTGATGAAACAAATCTAAAACACAGCATTCAAAGACTTGCAATGAGACATTCCTAACTGAGAACCAGAGGGCACAACCTCAGAGTGAAGGGGCGTCCCTTTAGAACAGAGAAGAGGAGTTTCTTCAGCCAGAGGGTAGTGAATCTCTGGAACTCATTGCCACAGACAGCTGTGGCAGTCAAGTCATTTGAGTGTCTTTAAGACAGAGATAAATAGGTTCTTAATAGTAAGGTAATCAAGATTTACAGGGTGAAGGCAGGAGAACGAGGTAGAGAAACAATCAGCCACAATCAAATAGTGGAGCAGACTCAATGGGCCGAATGGCCTAATTCTGCTCCTATACCTTATGGTCTTATGGCCTAAGGGCCTTAGATGGAAATGAGCTAATAATAAAAATAAATAATAACAATAATAAATAATAAATGAGCTAATAAAAACTGTATGCAGATATTTAACAAAGTTTGTTCCTGAATCAACTGAGACTCAAAATGCTTTTTTGACAGGTTTTTCCCACCCCACTACTGTAATTTGTACATTTAAAGTTTACATTCCCACATAAAAACAAACTCATTTGATAATAGCATGCTTTTCTCCCCAACTTGTCTTTGTATCTTTCTACTTCATTGGAAGCTTTCACATGAAGGATTCAGCTTACAAATGACAGGACTTAACAAGACAATAGGTGACAGAAGTGTGATTCCATATTGGTGAAAAATAAACCTTCCCAGAATACTTCTTCCACCGTTTCTAACAACTCTCTGGCTTTGTTACTACATGTACTTTAAAATTTGATACATGGCTTTCTTAAAGTTTAAAACTATGTTGGTTATGTTTTTCAAATTTAAAAAAAAGTCCTGCACGTGAAATAAGATCATAAAAAAAGAGTGAACCTACTGTAGCTTCTGTTTAGTACTTTAGAAGAAAGGGATATTACACCACATTTATAGGTGTTATTTGTGCCTTTCATTAGGTAAAGACATGTAGGGTATTAAATCAAAACAGAATATAAAAAGGACAGAATGCATTATTTTAAGATGGGGACTAAATTATATCCATACCACTGCGTAAATTATCCAAAATCCTCTAATCCTGCTTCAGATACAGATCATCTTTGCTTAGGTCTCTTGTTTAAATTTCACGATCAAACAATTTTATATACAGTTGGATTAAATGGCTCATTAAATGGCTCAGATGCAAGTACAGCAATTCCAAGCATTTGTGATGTCAATTCAGTATAGTTTATTTCATCAGTGAATTAAAATACTTTTCCAATAGCAAAAGGAATATGTACAACCACAACAGCACTTACTCTAGCTTCATTTTGTTGAAGCTTCTCCTCCATGCTTAAAGCTGTTGGAGAATCCAACAATGCAATCTGAAAGGAAAACATATTTTGCTGTTAGTAAACACGTTTGTTACAAAATTAGACAACATGTTAGGGAAATATTTCAGCCCTGCAGTGGAAAGATCTCAGCATCACATGTACAGTTTTGGAGATGTGGATTGCACAATTTTTGTTTTTTTTTGATTTGTGGTTCAAATGAGAATGGCTGGAAGATAAGGTACACATTTTGCGCATTTCATAATCAGGAACCAGAAGCACACTAAAGCACCCGCAACTTTCTCTTATTTCAGATATCAGAATCAAGCCATCCACTACATTAACATAGATTGTTTTCACACTCCTACATCAGTCAGTAGGTAATGCAAATTGGAGCTAAATTACAGCCATTTAGGTGCTGTGGATTCACATCCAGCAAACAAACTATTCTAAATAACAAGAATTGATGTCAAGGTCCCAAAAATGAACAGTATTCTAGTCTATTTTTTGATTCCTTTACTCATTCATGGATGTGGACGACACTGACTAGGTCAGCATTTATTGCCCATTCCTAATTGGCCAGCAGGCAGTTAAGAGACAACCACATTGCTTAGAGTCTGGAGTCACACACAAGTCAGACCAGTTAAGGACAACAGTTTCCTTCTCTAAAAGGCATTAGTGAACCAGATGGGTTTTCATTGATCAATATGCTATTAGAGTCATAATTCCAGCTTTTTACGAATTCAAATTCCACCATCTGCCATGACAGGATTCAAAACATTACCTGGATCTCTGGATTAATAGTCTAGTGACACCACTATCACTTCCCCATAAATTTTGAAATTTGCTCGAAACGATTCAAAGTTAAAATTTAAATATCAGTGGAGAAAGCCCCTCTCCATTTTTCAGGAAATTAATCGGAGATGTTTAATTAAGCCAGGCACCTTAGTTGCTTTAATATCATGTAGTAGAGAACAAATAAAAATGCAAGTCACAAATCAGTTTTGTCAAAGATGGCCGTATTTCAGGACAGCAGTTTCTATAGACTAGATCTTGAAGATTGGAAAAGCAGAATACTACTTAAATAGAGAACGATCGCAGAATTCCAAGGTACAGAGGGAGTTCGGTGTTCTACTGCAGAGTCACAATAAATTAGTATATGGGTACGGCAAGTGATTAAGCCCACTAATAGAATTGTATCCTTTTTCATGAGAGGAACTGAATGTAAAAAGCAAGCATGTTATGCTTCAGAACTACAGGGGATTGGTGAGATCACATCTTGGACACACTGTGCAGGTTTGATCACCTTATTTAAGGAAAGGAGGCAAATGCATTAGATGTGGTTCACAGGAGGTTGACTAGATTGAAACCTGGAATGAGCAGGTTGATTTATGGAGGATGGATTGGACAGGCTGGAATTGCTTCAACTGGAGTTTAGAAGAGTGGGGCGAGACTTGTTTGATGTGCACAAAATCCTCAAAAGGTCTTACAAAGGTGGACGTCAGTACAAATCGAGACGAAACAGTTTTTTAAAATTAGGGATCACCCTTTCAGGAAAGAGGAGGAGCAAAAATTTTTTTGCTAAGGTTTGAGACACTTGAAACTCTCTACTCAGAAGGCAGTGAATGAAGGGGTCATTAAATTTTTAACGCAGAAGAGGCCCATTGATTTTTTTGCTTAACAAGAATCTGATGAAAAATTCTAAATACAAATATATTACCCATGATCTTACTGGATGGTTCAAATAGTCTATACCTGCCCGTTTCACATATCTATATGTTAGTCTGTTTAACCAATTGTCCAATACAGGTATGTTCTGCGGCAACTACAGTACTCAACTTCTTGCCACCTAAAAATATTGTTTCCTTACTCTTTCAATTGCAGTTCAGTAAGATTAACTAGGTACTTTGGATAGTTTGGATTGCATTGACACCAAAATTAACGGAGAGAATATCATATAGTGGACATTTTAATAAAAGTTTTAAAGTCTTGAATACAGAAAATTCTGTATTTGATAGGAATATTTCATGCTGAACCAGATAATCAATACAAGCTTCTTTAAAAAAAAGGTCTCGTTTGTTTTAATGCAGTGAATTTTAGTTTATTGAAGAATTAGATGAAATAACTAAAAAGCAAGCGTCCAGTTCTGAGGAACAGTCATATTGGACTTGAAACATTAACTGTCTCTCTCTCAACCCCTCCACAGAATGTGGCCAAGCCCGTTGAGTTTCTCCAGCACCCTTTCTTATTTTAGGTAGATTAAGTGCAGTTCGGCACCACAGGCTTGCTGCATATTACTGGACTTAATACTGGCAGCTACAGTTCCAAACAAGGTTTTTTAAAATTTCACCTACAAGTCCAGCTACAGCCATGAAAAGAAAAACTTGGCTGCCACCTAGAGTGAAACAATAAAATTGGAGCTGTTTTTAAAAACAAATTATTAATCATGATCCAGAGTGGATTTCATCCAAGAGAAAAGTTTCTTAATTAGGTTGATAATTCTACAAAGCTAAAATCAGCTTCATTAATTTCTTCCGGAAGGGTCATTACTGCAGCCCCATTATCCCTGCTACAATCCACGCAAGAAAATAGCAACTTCTTTAAGCCAAGCTTGATGAGTATAAATGATTTAGCCATTAGTTGTACAACGCATTTAGTCCTGGAGGTTACCATAATGTAATAAAGCAATTAAAGATGGTAACCAGGAGCCCTTTTCCCTCCAAAAATAACAATGAATTATCAATTCATCAAAAGATTAAAAACTAACCTGATTCCCCTGAGCAAGTAAAGCCTTCAGTCGTGCTATTTCAGCACGTAGCTCACGAATAAGTTTGACATTAGAATCTTCATTAATGGTAGGTTTGTTAATGATGTTTTTGGCTCTGTTTGCATAGCGAAGCGTACTCAATGTTTCTCCATAATTGACATCCGCAGGTGAAATGGCTACCAAAAAAAAATAACAAAAAAGTAAAGTGTTGAATGAACTCTCACATTCAAAGCATTTTTACATAAGAAATACCTGAAACAAAACAAAATTTATCATACAACCTACATTGGACTGATATACCGTTAAGTGTGGACTGACATAACAGAAAGATGGATTTCACAATCAGTGGCAAAACAATAGCGGTTGCCACTGACCTCAAATGATATCCAAATGAGCTCTGGTAGTGTGAATTGTCTTTTGCTGACTTTCATTCTGGCTTCAGCATAAGGGAATCTCCAGGCATCCATCAACAGTGATTCCATTAAGCAGGGTCAGCAGGCTCTGAGGGAGCCTGTCAGTGCACCCTTTAGGAGGAGCAGGCTATCAAAGACAGCTACTTCTCTATTCCCACATTTCATGGTGCATCTACAAACACCATCACTGGCTGTCAGTTTCACAAATGTAATGTTGGCAAAGGGGGACACTGAAGTTTTCTCTCAGACAATATATAAATACACACACCACTGATTCTCTTTTTTTTATTAATTTCTGCAGACAAGTATTATTGTGTCATATACATGGGATAAAAGGTAAAAGTTGAAATGTCAAAATTTTTAAAACTCCACACAGTTAAGAAAATATGAAAATTGATAAACGTGACATTCCACTCAAAATTGGTTCATCCAGGCCAGACAGGTTGTTCATAGTAATCATGAATTCAGCCGCTATTAACTATCTAGTTGCAACACGATGCAACATTTTTCAAGCTATTAGTTTCACTGTAAAGTAGAAGTTCACATTTATTCAAATGCTTTGAAAAGATTTCCATCTGTGGAGACATCAACTTCCAAATTTTTTTTTAACCAGAATGACAACGTTAGCTAGAAGTAAATCCATTAAATACATACATTTTAAAGGATGCATCAGTAGCTTAAAAGCTTAGCAAATACAATGCTTCCCTCTGCATTTAACATTTGGTTTCATTTCATTTTACAAAAGATTATTCATAGAAACTACTAGCAGAAAGAATGCAACATTTGGGCCATACAAGTGCCAGATAATAACAACTTTCATTATGAGATATTTTTACCCAGTTGGCAGGAACACTCCTGCTCCTTCATGACGTACGCAAGTGATGTCAACACAAGAACAAACCATTAAACTTCCATATTGTGGAGGTGCTGGTGTTGGACTGGGATGGATAAGGCCAAAAGTCACAGGATAACAGGGTATAGTCCAACGGGTTTATTTCAAATCACAAGCTTTCAAAGCACTGCCCCTTCATCAGCTGAAGTGAAGAGATGTACTCGGGCACTGAATTTATAAATCAGAGAGATCAATAGATCATATAAATGGTATGAGTGCAGTGGAAGAGTGAATGGTGAGGAATCACTGAAACAACTACACAATGATATCAACACATTTCATCCCACCAGACTTAACATGGACTACTCTTCAGAATCAGTCTTGTTCTTGGACACGCAGCTCCATCAAGGACGGAAACCTCGGTACCTCACTGTACTGCAAGCCCAACAGATAACGTCATGGTGCTGCACTTCTCTAGCTTCCACCTTAAACTTGTTAAAGAAGCCAGCCCCTAAAGACAAGCCCTACGCAAACACAGGATCTGCTCAGACGAGAAGGAATTGGACAGTCATCAAAAAGATACTGAAAGACAGTCATAAGAACGGGATACGATGCGCAACTCATCGATCGCCAGTTCTGACGTGCCACAGTGAAAAACCGTACGACTTCCTTAGAAGACAGACACAGGATATGATCGGTTAGAGTACCCTTTGTTTTCCAGTACGTACTCAGAGCGGAGAAACTATGCCACATTCTTCGCAGCCTTCAGTAGGTCATTGGTAATGAACATCTCGCCAAGTTCATCCCTACACCTCTGCATCTCGCCTCCAAACAACCAACAAACCTTAAACAGATCACCATTCGCAGCAAACTAACCAGCCTGAAGGACAATAAATCGACCAGAACATGACATTGCCACAGCAACCTCTGCACAACATGGGGAGGCGACGGCCTAGTGGCATTAATTGCTAGACTATTAATCCAGAGACCAAGATAGCATCCTGGGGACCCAAGTTCGAATCCCGCCACGGCAGATGGTGGAATTTGAATTCAATAAATATCTGGAATTACTAGTCTAATTAAGAATCCATCATTGATTGCTGGAAAAACCCACCTGGTTCACTAATGTCCATTAGGGAAGGAAACTGCCATCCTTACCTGGTCTGGCCTACATGAGACTCCAGACCCACAGTAATGTGGTTGACTCCCAACTGCCTTCTGGGCAGCAACAAATGCTGATTATCAGTGATGCCCTCATCCCGTGAATGAATAAAAGAAAAAAATGCCAGACTGTCGACATGGATACTAATACAAGTAGGAACACCACCCGCCGCGTACGTGACAGATACTCATGCAACTTGGCCAACGTCGTCTACCTCACACGCTGCAGGCAAGGATGCCCCGAGGTATGGTATATCGGCGAGAGCATGCAGACTCTCTGACAATACATGAGTGGACACCATGTAATAATCGCCAGACAAGAACATTTCCTCACTTCAGCAGTCAAGGACATTCAGCCTCCGATCTTCAGGTAAACATCCCAGGTAGCCTTTGAGATACACAACAATGCAGGATCACCGAGCAGTTACTGATAACCAAGTTCCGTACCCATGAAGATGGCCTCAACTGTGATCTTGGGTTGATGTCACGCTACATGTGACCCCCACCATGCCTTAACTGGTTTGTACAGTTTTGGATTACTTGTTACTTGTTACTTTGGTTAGACCCTTGGCACACGACTCCTATACCATCATGTTATTCCAGTCATTTGGTTTGTGTCCAGCACCATTTTAGTTTTAATGTTTTGTAATTATCTTCTGCCTTAATTAAATCAAATAAGTCATCCCTTCACTTGTTATTCAGCTGTTGACATTTTACTCACATTCTTGATCTCCTGCAGAGACCTACTATTCGGCCTGTTGACACTCCACTCACACCGTCTGTATGATCTTTTGATTTCTCAGATCTCTCTGTGCCCGAGTGCTTCTCCTTACTTCACCAGATGAAGAGGCAGTGCTCTGAAAGCTGTTGGACTCTAATCTGGTGTCATGTGACTTCTGACCTTATTAAATTTCCAGACACCAACAAAATGAGCTTGAGGGAAATGAAGGGTATTGTGGTTTAGATCTATTACACTACAGCAAGGGAAATGTGCATTAACACTCTCAAATACAAAGTATTCCAACATCTGTACACATAAATATTGCTATTAAGGTTTTAAACATCTCAAAGTTCTTCAAAGGAACCTTATCAAGCACTATCTGATATTAAGCTACTGAGGCAATATTAGGACAGGTGATAAAAGTTTGGTCAGAAAAGTAGATTTTGAGGAATGTTTGGCTTGGAGAGCAACAGAAAAAATAATATTGGGATAGATACGTAGCTGAGTGAAACCATGTGCATATGAAGTCATCCTGAGGTTTTACAATCACTAGTTAGTGCAGACTTGGAGAACTGAGAGAAATTCTGGTTGACACACTCCTGGGCATTACAGAAAGGGGTACTGGACAGTCTTCTAAATGGCTATCCCCAAATAAACAGTGGATCAGGGTTGGAAGATCAGAGAAACTAAAGTTGCATCTGAAAGAATCTAAAAAGGTGTCTTACAGATTCTTTGATTATCCCTTAGAGAAAAGTGTTCCATAGCATTTCACAATGTCAAAAGCAATATATAATAGAAATTAATGTTATAAGGTGGTATAATTAAGATGATCTCAGGAAAATATTTCAAGGTTAGTCAAATTAGTAGGCCTTGGGACCAGTGAAGGTTTTTTTTTAAATTCATTCAAGTGATGAGGGCATCACTGGCTAGGCCGGCATTTACTGCCCAACCCAAATGGGATGTTAAGGAAATTACAGTTGCTGTTGAATATTAAGCACTTGCTTTTTTCTTGTTGCTTAACCATTCATGGCATGTAGGGAACTAGATTTTAAAGATGGTGTTCAAAGCTGATGGAATAAGAGTCAAAACTAAAAGATGATGCATTTGCCAATTTGGAAATAAAATCACTCAGTACAAAGGACTCCCATTACACTTCTGTAAAATACAGAATGTTTTCTAGAGTTCCCGCTCGATATTTCCGCTCGATGTTTTGTTTACCATCTCACCCACCTGGAGAGGTATCATTTGAGCTAGACCTGTTCCAGGTTAGACGTGTATCAAAACTGGGTTTACAAACAAACCAAAATATCAATATCTGGAACCAATCTAAATTCTTCCCTGAGGGTGCTTATATTGAGTAAAATGGGCATGGACAGGGTTCATAGCCAACGGTTATATTATTTGGCGTCACACAAATAGTAAGATCTTTTATTTTTAAAGTATGTGGTGTTTGGAATAGTTAAATTAATAGGCTTAACAATAAAATGAAAATGTTGCTTGAAACTACAAGCATGTCAAAAACTAAAATCTTACTGGCAATCATAATGGTTTTTGAGTTTCCACCAAGGCTGTCTTTCAATAACCAAGTCAAAACTGAGTCTCTGTAAGGCACAAACACTTGTTTCTTCTTTGCTTGAGAATTTGTCCTATCCTGAGACAAATCAGCTGTGAAAATTGAAAGCAGTACAAATTCAAACACATGGCAGTCAGTTACTTTTAACAATTACCAAGTATTTTCAAGATTATAAATGTTTCAAGAAACATTTGAATTAAATATCTTACCCAAAGCAGAAATAACATTTCCCAATGTGACTAAAGATTTATTAATATTTCCTCCTTCTTTCAATCTTACACCAGTGGCACCTGTAGCATCTGCTCTTTCACTTCCTGCAAGATCGACCAAGTGGATCTTGCTAATAGTTTCACAAGGCATTTCAGCATCAAATTTGGCCTAGGATTTCAATTAAGAAAGTAAATCAGCACCCATCACTGACTCTCTTTAAGACACACAGTAAAAGATATAAGCGTGAAGGAAATACATTGAAAATTAAAACTGTTTTCCCTCAGTGCGCATCACACTGGAAACTCAGTCCCTTGGACATCTCCGTTAAGTCAACCATTTTGGGAAATTACCAGGACATGGGAAGTTTGTTCAGAACACTAATTAAGCAATAAATGGTTAAACTGCTACCAGAGAAGACAGTTGGGCAAAATATGAAAATAAGCTTGTTAGCATGCCTCCCTCAAGATTTAATTACTTCACGTAAAAAGGTACGTGAAATGGACTGACGAGGGATATGAAGTGTACTGAGTCTGAAATTTGCTGGAGGTTTCAGCAAGTGCACAAAGGAAAAAAATTGATAGGTATTGTGTAATCTGACAGTTACTGGGCAGTAGAAACAGCTGCTTGATTTTTCCAGTTTATACATTCCAATATATTAATGTATTGTAATTTTTAAAAATGGGGGCAAACCAATAGATCACCATTTATTCAAAATACTCCAATTGTAAATAAATCTATATATTTTTAGCCTCTGCTCTTTAGTCTGCTTTAATGACATTGTCTGCCATTTCAACCAGTCAAGAGATCACGGGCACCCCAAACAACTTCAAGTGGCCAACAACATAACGAAAGGCTATTTATTAATCCAAATCTGTGACATTAAGCAAATCTTGCAGGAACGTGTCAAAGGAAAACCCCACACAACTACAACTGCAAGAACTGCTGCAACAACTACAACCTGGCACTATAATGTTTACAAAATTGAAACTAGTTATGAACAAAAACTAAAAATCGAGCTTGTATGCTTTAAGGCAGCCTGCAGGTCTTTCCAGACAAGGGATTTTAATGATTTTTGTGATTACATTATTTCTTCATGAGAAATATTAATCAAAACATTTTCTTAATATAAAGAATCAGAGGAAAGATACCCATCTCATTGGCAATAACTTGTATACAGTGCCAATACAGAAAGTGTACTAGGTTATCTCAGAAATTTAACTCCTGCACAAGCTAAGGACAGAACATTTTAAAAATTTCTAGAGCATGGAGCACTAGGGCAGTTGCAGAGTAACATGGTTAATCACATCACTTGGGCCTGATATCCTTTATTTTTGAAACAAAAGGTAAAGAAACAAAATACAGACTTTATGGCAATTTTGAAAATGTTTAGCCAAATGAACCTCTGTAATTTTAAATAGCACTGCAGGACATGAGATCGAAACAATAGACTATAAAGATCTAAAAGATGACTCAAATCAAAAAACTGTTGGGAGGTCAGCTTCACAACTTACCAATGGTTATGAGAATGAAATTTGGCTGGAAGTCACCTTTCATTAAAGTGTACAATGAGCAACCAGGTGAGGTTCAGCTTACAATTTGCCCTTAAGACAATTCCAGCAAATGTCGTATGTGCAATACTAATCACCATACAGCATGATAGAAATGCTTTTGCCTTCTAACTTCATTAACGAAACCTACAGTACGTAGCTCTCGTTAATGTCTCAAGAGTAACAACTGAGTTATTCCGTCAAGCTGACAAGATACTTGATAAAACTGAACCCATTAAAGGTTGTTTTCAGACGACTCACTTGAGTGAAGTTGATAGTGAAAATGGCATGGGAACGACTGCTGACATCATTCATTCCTGTGGCAGCAGTTGTTCGATTGATGTTTCCAGCTTCCATGAGTTCTTCCACATCGCTGTAATTCTGCGCCAAGTGCTTTGATAAATCTAAATGCATAAGACAAAGATGATTATAAAATAAATGCAGCATAAGAGATTCATAAGTCGATGCCTAACAAAACCCAACTGTCTTATCAATTCAGCTCCTTGCACAGAATGGAACAGGTTATGTGCATTATAGCGAATTGTTGAAGATGACTGTAAAGGTAGCCATTGGGCCCACTTTTTAAAAAGAAAACTGTTAATACCCATTAAATTGCTCTCTATCCATAGCCCTGCAAGTCTTTTTTTCTAAGCATATACCCAAAAATTAATATTGACTCTATTCCTGCCACCCTATCAAGGTGTGCATTCATTTACACAGGAACTCACTGCTTTAAAGTTTCCTCATCTCCCTAGGGTTTTTTTTTGCCAATTACCTTAGATGTTGGCTCATTGCCTGGGGAAAACAGCTTCATCTTATTTATTCACACTATTTTTGTGCTGGGGTTGCGTACACCAGCAACTATATTCAGTGCCTCTCTATTAAACTATTTCTAAACAAAATACTGGGATTTATTCCCATGGAGCGTCTCACTGTGAGTCAAGTGTTGTTGTCAGAATTGGAACTTTGTGCCATAAAATGCACAATGTATTTTATGTTGCAAAACAAAAATAAAAAAAATCCTTATACAACCCTCAAGACAAATTTGGCAGTGTTTGAAATTGCAAGCGCAAAAGAACTTTTAAAAAAAGTGACACACTCAAAAAAACATTTTGGCCACTTGATCAGAACCAAAAAGCTACATAGATCACTTCTGGAGGGCAAAGTGGAAAGCCGCAGAAAGACGGGTCGACCTAGGTGCAGTTAGTTGGATGACGAAGGTCACAGTGTGGCTGCAGACAAGCCACAGTGCATGAGAGAGGATTGCCCTAGACAAACGAGTGCAGCTTACCCGTCATATCTCCCAGCAGGAGTGGTTACAAGTTGCAACTGAATTTCTTTGCAGTCACAGAGTTTAATTTCTATTTAAATACTCACTGAGGTCAGTGTTAATTACTTTAAGTTTGGTTCACAGATTGGTCTTTTTTATATTTCTGTTAAGGTCAGCTAAGAATTAGACATTCTGTCTCTTGTCAAATGAATGTATTTGCAATTTCTGGAGATTCTGTGCATCCCAAATGACTGCTTGTACTTATCGACTTTTAAAAATGTGACAGGAAATGTTGCATTTCCTATATGATTATTCAAGGCAATGGAACATTGTACTGTATTCCTTAACATGGAGCGGAGTGCTCAACAGGAAATGCACAATCTATTATTCCGCTAGCATGGTAAAACTGCATCCTTTCAAGACCAAAAGAAGTAAAATCCATGAACATTGTAACTTGGAGGGTGAGCTCCAATGTGTTAGGTGAAATTATCTTTGGTCAAAAAAATCAACTGGACATTACAGAGAGTGCTGATCAGTTTCAGGCTGCATATCAAAACAAAGCTCTCCTTTTCTGCAAAAGTTTTGCAACAGTTTTTGTGAAGTTTCCTTTCTAAAACTTTATTTTGATATTAATGGTACGATCCAGCGGGTTTTGAAATCACTTGGAAACACAAACTAAAATTATTATTTGAGCCCAGATATTGAGATCCTTTGACTGCTATTACCAGAAAGAATCATAGATATACTGAGAGATTACCTAAAATGCACAAACTTACTCTGCAGCATGCTGGTAACAAAGTGTATTTGTTAACTTCTGAGAAACTAATTGCTCGGTTAAGAATATTAAATGCAAGGCCAGGGCCTTCAGAGGTTCAAAACTTTGATTAAAAGCACCAAGAGAAAGATAGAAAAGACAAAACTTTATAGATACATTTAATTACATTATTTGTGATTATGATGTAATGCAATCACTTATGCTTTTATGTTATTAATCCCAGTATTTAAAATGAAGGAAAATGGACTATTAAAGTATTTTTGAATAATTTAATTGCTCAATTTTATGTTCTATGGGTGTTGAATTTTATTTATTAATTTGAGACTTGTTACCTAAAGCAGGGCAATATTCAGGCTTGCACTAACAAGTCATAGGGAACATTCATACAAGTGCCAAGATCTTTAACATATATAAGTTCCCCTAAGCTTCAACAACATATCCACTGGTCAAGAACAAAGTGAGCATCACTGACCAGGGAGTTCTCATGACCAGACATAACACCATAGCTACAAAAGCACGTCAGATTAGGTACTCAGCAAGAGCTAACTTAATTCATGGTCCGCAAAATCCCTCCACAAAATACAGGTGTAAACCAGAAATACAGCCAACTGCTCAGTAGTCACGCAAATGGTTGCAGCCGCAACTTATAATTACACTATATTTAGATACACATTTTTGCTGAGCAGTAGTTGGAGTAAAAAGAAAACAGGAGACAAAACAAAAAAATAGTTTTGCACATGATAAATCCCAGAAACATTACAGTGAAAGGCAAATATAAACTTAAGCCTTACAAGGAAGCAACTTGTATGGAAAAGATCATGTATGGGCTTGTCTGTCTCCAAAACAAGTATCAACAGCCAACATTGATTATTTTTTTCCTCCTTAATTGCAACTGCAACCTCTACTCCTGAGGCAGAAAAGCCCACAGTCCTTATAAGCATTGCTCCTTATGTCATCTCATTGCACTTCATGTTCATCTGGAGGGAAGTATCAACCGACATTTAAATTTTATGTCTAATCAACACATTATATTGTATACCACAATAAAAAAAAGACAAAGCTGATTCTCCCGTAATCAATTTAGATTGGCAATTTTGTAAGCTGTGTCCCCATCAGAGTCAAAACGTGCAAAATCTAGGGCTAATATACCCCAAGTTTGATTTTTCTCTTACAGATACGTTCTTACCCTCTACATATGGACCTTCCTTTGGATGTTCCCTCACTCTTAAATTGTACGTTTTGGTAGACTTCCGCCTGAGCAGATCCCTTACTCGCTCATTATAAATTTCCAGGTAGCTGTTTTGTGAGAGAGGAAAAAAAAAACTAATTTTACAATACTTTACATGTTACAAATATAATTTAGAACATCCCAAATGTCATGACAAGCAGAGAGTCCTTTCAGACCCATTCCTGTCTCCCATAGGTTCTCTTGCAGGTTGTGGGTTTCCCTGATACACAAAACAATTCAATACTGGCACTGATTGGAAATGAAAGCCTAGCATGGGACCAGTAGACAAGGACATCTTGAGGGTAAAAGGAATGAGTTTGAGAAATAATGAATTTCTGTTCATAAAGCCTTTCACAACATCGGGACATTCATCAATCAACACTTTAAAGGCAATGTTACCGTCTGAAGCACAACCACTGTTATAACGGAAGCTGCACAGCAAATCGATATAATCATCAAAAGCTCACACAAGTAGCTGTCATGACCCACTTGAGTAAACATGCTGATACTTAGGCCCCACTGTTATTTCCAGGATTCTCACAAAAGTTAAAGATCTAATCAAATTACTCCTAGACACCAATTTTCCTGTCCAATGAACTCAGATTTACCTGGTTTCTGTCATGACAATTTGTTCCATTACATCTAATTCCTGAAGTCACCTGTTCAATTCCTCTGCAATCTTCCTTTAGGTGTGTACAGGAGTTTTCTGGGTGGAACCATTTTTCTTTAGCTTTGATTTTTTTCTAGCATTTTTTCCCAACTATGGAATTTTTGCAGCGTTGCTTTATAATTAGGAGGACCACAGACCCAGTTTCTTTTTGAAAGCATTTAAAACACTCAGATGTTCAAAGTCTTTGATGTTTCCCTGCAGTTCACAGTTCAGCTTGTTCAGTTTTGATGTTGTGTCTGTAAGGAACTTGAAGTCGAGCAACCATGCATTGCCTGACAGTTCACTGCACATTTCTTTCCTCAGTTTAAAAAGAGGAGTATCAACTTCAGGCATCAAATCTAAAGATCTTTGCAAGAATGCCCCTCGACGTAACCACCTCACATTAGCATGGAGGGTTAGCTCATTGCCCACAGCAGAGTTTATTGAATAAGCACTTAAACAAGCAGTGCCAATGGGCTGAAGATTGAATTGAGTTTACAATCTTAACAACTTTTATTACATGAGAAATGCCCAGAACTTTACTCACTTTCTGGAGGATTATAATGGTGGGAATTGACCAAAACAACAAAATCCAGGATAATTCTGCAAAATGCAATAAAGCTTGTACTTGTGCACAGCTATACTTGGCACCAATCAGATGAAAACCAATTTTTTGACTGGAATGTTTTCCTCAACCACGTAACTTTTGAATTTGTCACAGATATCCTCACCTAGTCCTCTCTTTAAAAAGGGGCAAAAGGGTGAGATCCTCTTAAGTTACTATGCCTTTGAAAACAATGTGCACAAAAATCAAATTAGCTGGGCTGCATTCATCATGTTGGTAGATTAATCAAATTGTAGTGAGAATTATTCAGAGTCCTTCAGGTTCTGCTGTAGTTGCAGAAGGAGGTCATTGACTGAAGATTTCACTCATCTTGCTACTGTGGAAACACCAAGTGACATGCTCTGGATTGCCAATGATTGCATCTTCATTTTTAAAATCTTTGAATAGAATCAGCTGCCAGAGTCATAGATTGTTGAAATACTTTGCCATCTGTAAATAATTGTGTGTTTTGGCAGAAGATGGCAAACTAAAAGTAATGTTTCAGTGCAGGCCTTACCTTCTGCTGGTTCTGAAAAAAAAATGACTGTTGAGCTTTCAAAATGGCCTTCAGTTCATCAATTTTCTTTGTCTAAAGCATGGCTTTCCCTGGAAAGCAACGCTGAATTTACTGTGCACCATCGTGCTGTTCCAAAGCAAAAATATTCCAATTTCCTACCTTACTTCTGTGCGAAATGAAGCTTCGTCCCACCTAGACTTCCCTGCAATTCTGTCGTACAATCCTTGACAAATTCGAGGTATCAGGCCTGCATCATCCTAAAACAGGATATACAATAGATTGTCAATAACAAGAAGACATTATTTTAAAGTGAAAGGCAGGGGGATTTGAGGAAAAAAAATTTCATCCAGAGGAGGGGAGGGGACGTGGAACGCACTGTCTGACAGGAAACCTCAACCTTTAAAAGCAACTTACTGGGAAGAGCGCCTGAAGTGTTGTAACATTCAAGGCAATAAACCTAACTCAGAAGTGTCTAGGCCCGAAACGTCAGCCTTCCTGCTCCTCTGATGCTGCTTGGCCTGCTGTGTTCACCCAGCTCTACACCTTGTTATCTCAGAAGACTAGTTTAGGCAATAGTATATTTTTGGTGGTACAGACTCTGTGTGCTGAAGGGCTCTTTCTGAACTATACTATTCTATGCTTTGTCTATGATCTAGGAGAGATGTGGATATCAAGTTTACTTTCTCAGAAACACTGAAAATAGGTGCAGGAGTAGGCGATTCAATCCTTCGAGTCTGCACTATGATTCAATATGGTCTTGGCTGATTATGCAATTTCAGTATCCCACTCCCACTTTCTCTCCATGCCCCTTGATCACTTTAACTGCAAGGGCCACAACCAGCTCATTCTTGAATAGATCTAACGAACTGGCCCAAACAGCTTCCTGTGGGAGCGAATTCCACAGGTTCACAACTCTTGAGTGAAGAAATTCTTCTTCATCTCAGTTTTTCTTAGACTGTGACCCCTAGTTCTGGATTTCCCCAACATCAGGAACATTCTTCCTGCATCTAGCCTGTCCAGTCCCAGCAGAATTTCACATCTTTCTACCAGATCTTCTAAATCTAGTGAATACAAACCCAGTCGATCAGGTCTTTCTTCACATCAGTCCTGCCATCCAAGGAATCAGTCTGGTGAACTTTCACTAGACTCCCTCAGTAGCAAAAATGTCCTTCCTCAGAGCAGGAGACCAAACTGCACACACTACTGAAGGTGTGGCCTCACCAAGGCCCTGTATAACTGCAGCAAGGCATCACTTCTCCTATACTCAAATGTTCTCGTTGAAGGCTAATGCCATTAGCTTTCCTCACTGCCTGTTGCACCTGCAAGCCAACCTTCAGTGACTGTCCCACCATGACACCCAGGTCTCATTGTACCTCACCTTCTCCTAAACTGCCAATTAGATAATTATCTGCCTCCTGTTTTTGCTACTAAAGTGGCTAATCTTGCGTTTATCCACATTATATTGCATTTGCCCATTTAGCCAGCCTGTCCAAGTCACTCTGCAGCCTCTTAGCATCCTCCTCATAGCACACACTGCCACCCAGCTTAGTGGCATCTGCAAATTTGGAGATATTGCATTCAATCTCTTTGTCCAATGTTAGTGTGAACAGCTGGGGTCCCAGCACTGAACCCTGCTGTATTCAATGATTGAAATAATTGAATACATCAGTACACTTTCCTGTTGTTATTCACGCGAACATTTAATCAAAATCTGGCAAAGTAGCAGCTCCATTAGTGAAACACATTAGGCACATCTATGTGGAATAGAAGATTTCTGGGAAACTTAATGAATCCTAGTGCAGAGGAAGCTCTAAAGCTGAAATAGGCAGCATCTAAACCAAACGTACCAATGTTCTCATTGAGAGGTAAATAATGCAGTATGGGAGGAGCTGAATTAGCAAGGCTGAGGCAAAAGAAAATCTGAGTTTACAGGGACTAAAGTCAATTGCATAAGAAACAACAGTCAAAATAGTCACCTTAGTGAGGGAGTAACAATATATACTTTTGGAAAATTTGACATAGCTCAAGAAGAACAAACATAAGGCTAAGAAAACAAATAGATGGGAAAGGACCACCTAACATGTCTGAATCTCAGGGCAGTCAAAATATTGACTAAAGAATCAAATTGAATTAGAGGGAGCTAATACTGCAGCCTTGATAAAACTGTGTGTCAGTTAGGTCTTTAGTCTGCACAACAAATTTTCAGTAATGACAATATAAAAAAAATGTGTTATTAATAAAAGTGGACTTAAACCCCTAAAAATGTTACCATGTCTGTTGGAGTTGAGCCAAGAGATAATAGTAGACCCAACTGCCATATTAGGAGCACATCAAAACCACCAAATAATGAAAAAGCAGGTGGACAAATTGCACACACAATTTAGAAAGGTTTCAGCAACAAGTTTTATTTGTGTTGTTCATTCAACAAGAAATCTCCCAAGCCACTTCACAGGAGCATCATAAAACAAAATACAGCTGAGTTGCAAAGAGATCGCAAACTGGATACTTGATCAAGAAGGTGGGATTTAAAGAAAAAAAGAGGTAATGAGATGTTACATTAAAAAGGTATTCATTTTTATACATAAAAGGGTATCTACTTGTTTTCGGTAAAGGATATTTTTGAGCAAGCCTTGAAGCACCTGTCAAACTACATTATTTGATATCAAACTAGAGAAGGTCCAATTCACCAGCTTTGCTCTGTGCCTATGCCAATGCCAATAGCCTCAATCACTGGAAAAGCTAACTAGTATACCCATCCCATATGGCTACTACAGATTTCTTACCGGGTTTCCCATCATTGTATACGATTTGCCAGATCCAGTCTGCCCATAAGCAAATATGCATGCATTGTAGCCTTCAAAGGCAGCTTTAAGAACATCAGTACCAAGATCCTCGAAAACCTACAAGAAAAGAATCATTATTCTCCATATGACAGGAACAGATCAATGTTCATACTACTCGGCCTCCATAATAAATGTTAATCTAAGTAGCATAATTCTTTCAGAAGTGCAAAAGTACTTAACCCATTATGTTAACAGCAAAAGTAAATGAACTATCATACAACAAATCACTTTAGTCAAAGATTAAAGTTAAAGATCGAGACTCAAGCTAGGGCAACAGCCAAGGTAGCAGGACAAAATTAATGAAACTTTTGGTTTCTGGCTTCCTATTCCACTCTTCAGAATCAGATTGTTTATATATAAACAGAAGTGGCCATGTACAAGCAAAAGGTAAAGTCACAACAGTCCCATGGGATCCTAAGACCGCTCCCTCATTAAAGAGAAAGGTGACTGATGATAAGTTTAACACAACGGTCACCACACCTCAGGCAAGCGGCAACGTTGAGAACACAGGATCTTCACAGTGACCTCAGCCCGTACAGGAATTGATTATGTAATGTTGATATCACCCTGCATTGCAAACCAGCCATCCAAGCTAACTGATCCCCATGTACGGTAGTTTAAAATACACAAAAAACTTATATACATTCTTAAACAACTACACAATATCAAACCAGAGAGAGCAACAATCACATATATAGACACGAGTGTGTTTTTATTAGAGTATTGAAAAACAAACATAAAATGAGTAATATAAACAAAAAGAAAGGTAATACTCAGCAGGTCAGGAAATATCGGTGGGCAGTGATACAAAGTTAACATTTTAGGTCAAGGGTGCCTCACAATTGTTCTGATGAAGGGTCATTGACCTGAAATGTTAACTCTATTACTCACTCTAAAGTATGCTGTCTGACCTGTGCATTTCCAGCATTTTGTACTTAAGAATCTGCAGTATTTTGCTTTTATATTAAGTGTAAAACTCACATGCCTTCAATATTACACAGTTGTATAACAAAATGGAAAGAGTTAATTTCCAATACTAAACGCACTTGCGAATTTAATTCACTGTCTGGGGGTTGGAGGTAGTGGTTCATCTTGAATGTATGTCAGTATAACGATTATTACTTGATGTTCAGTATAGGAGTGCACTAATGAGTTGTAGGCAAGGCTTAATCTATCTATTCTAGGCTCTCTGCCAGTAATGGCCTGCAAGCCTACAACTGCGTATATTAACAACTACACAAACAGCAGTCACTCTCACTTCATCTCGAGTTCGGCTCTTTTGCTTGTCAACAATACTCATTACTTTCAAAATAATAAATGCACAGCCTAGCTGTCATGAGGTGCGCATCAACAATCACAACCAAATCAAATATTTGTTGATCTTTTATGTAGGCAAGTTTAAAATACACAAAAATTAATCCCTTACATTTTGGTCTTAGAGTAGATCACACCACAATGTACAACACAGAACAAGAGTGCAGCAACTGTTGTGGTACAGCTGTACCACAATCCTTTATTGGTATGGCAACTGGCAGAAAATTACACATGACCAGCATACTAATTATGGACTGATGACAGAAGGTTATACTTCCTCCTTTACTTTGTCAGCTCGAAACCGAACCCCTCAAATTTTTTGTGTTTTCATTTCTTGTTTACGGATATGCAGCACCTGCTCCTCCCCAACTCTTTAACCTCCTCCAGTTCTACTCCTCTGGAAGAGTCATCAGCCCTCCAACTCTAATCTCTTAAACCAGCCACCTAATTCTTTTATCACACCAGAGATTCTATTCCACTGACACAGCCTTCCAATGAGTTCTAATATTACTCAGCTAAAATGGGCACATGGTTTGCTTGTTGCCCTTTGCTAATCCCATTCAACATGAATGCCTTTACTCATTCAAACAACAGCCCAGTTTTGTGATTATGATAGGATGATACTGTCAGCGCACCCATGTGTAGTTAGCCATGGATATCTAGAAGAAGCTGTCAGTAATTCCCTGTTCCTCTAGACACTCTTTGGCAAAGAAAATAGAATTATGATCTACCTTTCTGGAAAAAAAAAACATTTTTATTCCCCACGATAAGCTACACTCATGTAATCATGGTTATTAGTTATTGACTGCTTTCAACCTGCAAAAGCTATGATATCGGCTACAAAAGGATCAAAAGTTTTAGAAAGGGACCTGAAAATCTACGTCCAATATTTCTTTAAGATCACTGACTTAGATCAAATGCGTGAAGGAAATGCCCACTAATGGACCCACCACATTCAAACTCCATTTGAAAAAGCCACCAATAGGTCTTTCCCCCAGTGTCCTAGGGCCTATTACCATCCCTTCACCAGAAGGTCCCTAGAATCAGCCTCAGTAGTGATGGAAGAGGGAGAAATCAGGCAGAAAAATCAGAGAGAAAGCTGGCAGAAATAGAAAATGTGACCTCGATCATTAGTGTCAAGTGCCAGCAGTGGTGGGTGGTCTAGCCCTCAGCCACTAGTGAGCAACCAAACCTTTCCCTTCCTGATCAGCTCAGGAAAACTATTTAACAAAATATTCTGTTTCCAAGTTGTCTACCAAAGATATTATAGCAGAATTGCACAATGCCCCATATCCGACTTTAACTCATCTACATCATTCTGACCAGTGGATGTGACAGCACATGCAATGTCACATGTATCCGACCATAAATCATGGAACTGCACTTACAACAATATTCTTCAAAACCACAAGACATCACAAAACAATGGCTGGAATGTGTTTGCTCTCGAAAAAGAAATTCTTACCTCTCTTATTATTCAAGGTTTTCTAAGTACATGCTCTATCCTGTGAGCAGTCCTCTGCCCAAGCAAAGGTTTGACCTACAGTGCCATGGTCTCCACCCACAATGGGCAAGGAAACAGGTCCCAAATCCACCCTGGCCTCAACACGAATCACCCCCTACACTTGGATAATCAAAACACACCAGGCATCCAGCCAAATGAACCCCCAATACCAAGGAAATTGGAGTTGCTGCAACAACATATACGTTTACATGCATTTTGTAATCCAGAGCCACAGAGATTGATGGTAGAGGCACCAACTGTCTTTACAGCAAATGCTTCAGGTCCTAGAGAGGGACTCAAACTTGGAACTTTTGAAACATAAAGACAATATCTACTGTTCTATATGATATCCATCCTACAAATACTGCTTACATTAAATACTTTACATTATGATCATTGCCTGTAAATTATTTTGTAGTTTGGAGAAGATGGAGAAATAAAGTCCATTTAAATCAAAGAAAAACATACCCTTTCCTGGGACACAAATTTGGGACTCCTGCAATCAGCAGAACAGTAAGAATAGTCATAGGTAAATGTTTTTAGCCGTTCTCGTCCAGAATCTCCTGAACCTCCTTCTGGGATCTATTGGGAGAGAAAAAAATGATCACATTATGTTTTAAATTTTAATTGAATTCGAACATTTCAGCAACAACACTGCATTAAAAGGACACATATTTAATACCAACATGAACAATTTTGAAGTTTACTTTCTATATTCACAATGAGCCTACTGTAAGATGCTGCACAAGTCTACTCAAAATTAAAGGCAAAATAAAGTACATGCATTTCAAAGAAAAACACTTTTCACATTTAGAACACTTGCACAGGGTACACATTTGTGGTAAACTTGTACTAAATCAGAATGCTATTTGCAGGGAGCTCTTAGTATCAAACTCATGGTCAAATGTCGAGAACCATCCTTTCAGGGTCAGAGATTTTGAAGGACAGAAACAGCTCAGAGAAGAAAGGAGCAGGCGAGACAGAGAGAATTAGAACTTGCTGTGGAGGTCAAATGCTACTAAGACTGTTCACACACTAATGAAATCTAGAATCACACCAACCACATGTGGAATTGTGCATACAAAACTGGGAGCCAACATACATTCCACTGGTTTTAATTATTAATTAATAATATTAAAAAGCAGTACAAGTTTCCAAGACCCTTATCTTTGTAAAGCCAGCATCACTACCACCATCCATCTAGATGGGCTGACACAAAAAACATTGCATGGGAAATTCCTAGGGTGACAAACATCTACATCCTGTCACTCTAAGGTAGTATGCTCCTGTTCTGCTTTTCCAACAGCTACCAAGCCCTCAAATTTGAGCAAGAATTATTTCAGGACAAGATTTTCTGATGTCAAGTGTTTGAAAATCTTATGATACACCAGTTCCTTAGTACAGTTTTCAATTAGGCCAGTTTCAGAACCTTCTGTGTCTAGAATTTACACAAGATCTTGTGATTTGAAGAATATTACATGCAAATTGCTACCAAGCTGCATTTGAGAAAATTGAGTGGCTCTTCTTAACAGTGTATATAAAAATTGAGATTTAGTTTAGGAGCAAGCTGTAAAATAATTTTCCCATATTGCTATAGATGACAACTCTCACCATCTATATAGCCTAGATGTAATGAATACAAAAAATTATTACTAATATATTAAGATAGAAGAGAAGGATAAGGTTTTCCACTTTTCTTTAAAAAGAAAGCAACTACTCGCAAGTTCCTCATTGTTGGCTTTTTTTTTAAAAAAGGGAAGAGAGATGGCACTGATTCCTAAATTGATTTGGTAATCCAAGTTCCAAGGGCAATCCACTCACTGCTCCAGAGCTCTGGTTTGCTGTAATCAAACTAGTCAGTCACTAACTCTAATACAGCTCATCCACATCAATAGACCCAAGCCATTATCATTTCCAACCCCTACTCAACTCCAGGAAGGGGTAGAGCATTTTGCACAGAAAACTCTTGCATGTTTTGCCCTTTAAAGAAAAAGGTAATTTCTAATAGCTGAAAAATGTTAGCTTTAAAAGCTTAAAAATAAAGAATACATAATTAGCTGCTTAAAAAGAGCGATCAGATTAGATCACCACTTGCAATGGGGAAAATGGAGGTGATGGCTGTGAAACAACAGAAAATTGTCTCAAACGATAATTTCACCAAATCGGGTTTCTACAGGAACATAGGCATGAATATCAAGGCACTTCATAAGCAACAAGCGCATATCCGTAAACAATGTGGCCAATTTACAAATGCTAGCTGCGACTTCACCAACAGGTCTCTGCATTTTCCAGTTAAGTTATTGAGCTACTTCAACAAGGTGACAACTTCCATACAACATAGTACAATTTATTCCATAAAATTGACTGAGAAATATCAAATGGGCTGTTCTCTATACAGCAGCACACCAAGCGAGGGTGCTAATACTATTCTGAAATGTTATACCTTTAAGTTTGTGATCGTTGTTTTGTTTCCGTCCATGTGTATGATACACTTGCCATCCAAATCTTTTTCTCTGCACAAAAAGATATTAATAAAATTACATTAAAAGAACTTTTAACCCGGTAGATTGAGGAAAGTCAATTATACATTTTATAAATATTTCAAGAAGCAATTAAAATGTTCTACATGACTTTTATAGCAATATATTTCACAGTTTATGCTGCAATTTTTTGTTAAAATGGACAGATGAAACACAAGCATATAAAGAAAAAGCTTACTTGGCAATAAGCAATGGTCTTCAAGAAATAAATTTCCAGTTACAGAAGAAACTGTTATACAGTGGTGATGTTTGCATCTTTTGCAATACAACCATAAATCCTCCTCTACCACTAACACCACGTTTTAATTAATCAGGCTCTTTATTTTACTATTTTCACTCAGGCTCCCACAGTCATAATGCATTTGCCCATTACATCTGCATCACATCCCAAGCACAGTTCTTCTCAAACTACTTGTCTTCCCTTTGCTGCTCATAAACTGTCTACTGGGCAACCCTACTTGGGTGAAAAAACAGAACTTGCTGGATAAGCTCAGCAGGTCTGGCAGCATCTGTGAAGAAAGAAATCAGAGTTTTCTCTTCACAGAAGCTGCCAGACCTGCTGAGCTTTTCCAGAAACTTGTTTCTGTTCCTGATTTACGGGATCCACAGTTCTTTCGGTTTGTACCGACAGATATCGTTACGGCATCACCATAGCTCCCATTATTCCATCCATTCATCACCATTAAGGTGCATAAAGAGAGATTAAAAAAAAACTCCAAAAGTTGCAAAGAATTAAATGGATTTGGTGGTTGATACTAACCTGTGAAAGAGTAGATAGGAAGCATTTTATTGCTAAAGTCCTTCAATTACATTTAAAAAACGGACCTGCTACTGCGCTGATGCTTCAAGTTTTAAAATAATGCAATTCATTCATAGCAACCCCTACCACAAAAGGAAAACCAATATTTGCTGTCAATCCCAATTCAGAAATTACCTGCGAGTTTCAGAAGCCTATTGTTGACCAGTGATCAAAGTCTGCAGTAGAGAAATAATTAAAACGCTGTACATCCAGTGAAACCAAACTCGCCTCTCCTCAGTAACAATAACATCGGCTGTCACCCAGACCAGTCCGTCTGTTGAAGGCAGTTAGTAGTAGATCTGTAAAAATCTGTCCTATTTCATTTCTTTGAAGTGAAGCAGAAGAGAGAATATTGACACCCATTTTACACTACA
>NC_063340.1:4437566-4472595 GCF_021869965.1 Rhincodon typus | reverse complement strand
GGCGGGGGGGAATCGTGTTGCTATGTTCTCCCTGTCTCAACAGTGCTGCCGGCGCCGCCGGGCTGCCTCTTCCATGGTACCTCTCCCCACCGGACCCCTGGACGTTTCGACAATCCGGCGGCAAACGCCTCTACCACGTCCGCCGAGGCTCAAAACATCAAGACACCACGTGCCAAGCGCTTGGCGCCCGCCCTCTCTCCCTTGCCATTGGGCCATGCCAGGGCTGATTGATGTAAGTCTCATCCAATCCGTGCATCCGTTCGCCGACATTTGACGTTAACCTCCCCGCCCCCGGACTTGCGGACGTGACGTAATGGCGTTGGGTGACGCCGGCTACCAGGGCAACGCATCGGTCGAGCCCGGCAACGCGCCTGCGCGTCCCTTTATAATGGGCGAGGACCATTCAGCCCCTAAAGACTGTTCTACCATTCAATGAGATCATGTTTGAATTGTGGCTTAACACCATATAACTGCCTTAACAAGAAATGATCTATTTCAGATTTAGAGTTAACAACTGTTGCAGTATCCACTGCCATTTGTGGAAGACAGTTCCAATCCTCTACCACCCTTTGTGTTTCCTAACATCTCTTCTGAACATTCTGGTCCTAATTCTCATGCTATGGCCCCTAACCTAGGATACCCAACCAGTGGAAATTGTGTCAGAGATAGTAGGAACTGCCGATGCTGGAGAATCTGAGATAACAAGGTGTTTATCTTTTTCTATCCTGTCTCTTCCTGTTAATACCTTGAAGACTTTGACCGGATCACCATTATACCTTCTAAATTCTAGAGAAAACAGGTCTAAGAAGGGTCACTGGACTTGAAAGATGTCTCTGCTTTCATTTCATGAGTGCTGCCTTTCCTGCTGAGTTTCCCCAGCATTTTCTGTTTTTGTTTCTAATTTGCATAATGCCTCCTCATAAGTTAACTCCTGAAGTCCATTCTTGTAAACCTACTCCCTTCAAGGCTAATATATCCTTCCTAATGATGCTGGTCAACTGGATCTAGAAGTGTGGTGGAGGCAAGCTCAACTGAGATGTTCAGTAGGGCATCGGGCATGAATGGTAATTTGGATGAAAATAATGTGTATGGTTGGAAGGGAAAAGTGGGAGATTGGCAAGATGCAATGATACTTGCTTCATGAGCTGGTGAAGGCATGATGGGCAAAATGGCTTCCTTCTGCGTTGTAATCATTCAGCAATCCCGTGATTCAGTGAAATAGTGGCCCTGCTCTTTTATCCATTCTCATAAGCAAAAATGAAATGAAGTTAAGCTTGTTTGTTAAATTGGATTTAAAATGTTTCAGGCCTGTGGATGACACTCACCAAGGCCCCCACCATGTTTGCAGAAGGCCTTCCAGCTGCAGCCATGACACCTTACTTTAGCACTGAGCAGCCAATGATCAGGGGCCCATAGGCATGATATTTACCTTGCTTTCAGGTTGGAGTGTCCAACCAGCAGAGGAAGAAAGGCTGCAAACACGCATCACCCAGAGAAGCAGAGAAACATGGTCTCGACTAATCCTGACTACCTGTTCTGTCTTCTGATTCCCATACATTCAAAATTCCCACACTTTTTGACACAAAATGCTGAAGCCTCACTGAGTGTATTTCTTAGAAGTCCTCATGTGGCCAGTATACAGATATATCTTAGCTCCTGACTGCAGTGCAGCTGGATATGCGGCAACCTAGATTTACATTTAAATCGTAATTTTTTAAAAGATCCCCAACACTAATTCTCTATTTGCAGAAATGAGCCTCTAGATTCTTAAGTGTTCACTTTGGGGAGGAGGGCCAAATGACAACCATTAACAATTATTATGTCAATAAGCAGGAACGTTCGCTATTAATTACTGGACTTTACTACAGGGGGTTTAATGTTAAATTAATGTAGAAATGTAACAATTTTATGCAATAGAGCACATTTTGAAGGTAGTCACTTTTTTCAGTATAATTGTCCACCAGGAATCTGCCTTTTGACTCTTCTCTGCATCGCAGTGATGTGTGAATATGGACCTCTTGGTTGTGTGATGATGCCATACCTTTAAGAAGTGTGTTTTGTCTCTGTTAGAGAGAGGTTGGGTGAGAGGTGATGAGCGGCCTATAGGAAGATAAACTATTTGTGAAGCCTTCGGTGTTTTCTTTCAAGTTGGAACAATAGATGTAGCCTGAGTGGGTGTGCTCAAGCTCCCACAGAACTAAGATCTTTAGTTTAGCTTTCAGCAGTGACTGTTGGGGTCTTGAAGAAGTGAAAGCCATTTTTTCACTCTCTTAGTTGCAGCCAAAATCTGGGGTTTTTCAGCCTGCTGCAGGAGTTGCACGTAAGACAATATGTGTTCGGAATTTACCTGTTTTCAAGGGTGTGTTTATGGGGCTATTAGTATAATGAAACAGTTAATTAGCAACAGTTACTGTCACTCCAGTTCTGGTCACCCAGTTATAGGAAGGATATTATTAAGCTGAAGAGGGTTCAGAAGAGATTTACCAGGATGTTGCTGGGTATGGAAGGTTTGAGTTATAAAGAAAGGATGGATGGGCTGGGACTTTTTTCATTGGAGCGTAGGAGGTTGAGAGATGACCTTATAGAAGTTTATAAAATAATGAGGGGTATAGATAGAGTTAATGGTAATTGTCTTGTCTCTAGGCTGGGGGGCACATTTTTAGGGCGAGAGGGGAGAGATCTAAAAAAGACATGAGAAGCAAATGCTTTACACAGAGGGTGGTTCGTGTGTGGAATGAACTTTGTGTGGAAATGGTGAATGTGGGTACAATTACAACATTTAAAAGCCATTTGGATAAGTACATGAATAGGAAAGGTTTGGAGGGATATGGGCCAGGAGCAGGCAGGTGGGACTAGTTTAGTTTGGAATTATATTCGGTACAGACTGGTTGGACTGAAGGATCTGTTTCCATGCTGTATGACTCTATGACTCTATTATTATGTTAAGTTTTCTAATAGAGTTAAGTTATTCCAATTCCTTCTTTCTTTTGTGGTATTTTAACTATAATGGATAAATAAAGTGTGTTTTGCCTTAAATCCAGTAGTTTGACCAATCAAATTGCATCTGCAATTAAATTTACCTTTAAAATAGGAAAAAGTTAATTTCTAGACTATCTTCTGAATACTTTGAGGGGGTTCGGTCTGGTCCATTACAATTCCCTTTTCCCTTTCAAAACTAGAGGAGTGGGAAGTTTTAAAATGGTTTCCACTGATCTAAGTCTGTTTGGTTAAAGCTGCTCTGCTTTGCTTTTAATCAAATATTTTGGTTAGCTTCTAATTCGTCATTCACTACTTGTACAACTAAGTTGCTTTCTCTTGTCAATGTTTCTCATTATTCTTCCCAAAATTTGGCTCTAACTGTGTCTGTCAATCAAGCTTAACTGTGACTGAAGTACTTCAGCAGAGTTGAGTTTTTATCCTTAAGGCAATATAAGTTCCTACATACTGGAACAACCAATTCCAATAAAAAGTGTGTAACATATAGATCTGATTTAATATATTATTCACGAGGAATGAGGACTTTGTCATTTATCATTACAATGTGTCATGGACAGCTAAGGGTTCCAGAGGTGTGAAATAATATCTCTCAACAGCTTGATTAGAAATATCTGCTAAAGTCATTGGAAAACATCTATTAATGTTCTGAACTTCGCTTGTTAAATCAAGAGAAATTAATTGGCAAGGCACTAATGTTGTTTATCCTCAGGTGCACTAACATTTTCCTGCTTTTGACTCTTGTTATTGGAGCCAATGTTGTGCATTTGAGTAATTGCTTATCTTAAACTTCCAGAATTCAGAACCTCCAGGCGCTCAACAATCCAGAGAAATAAAGGGGAAAAGTCCTTTCGGATCTGATACCAGAAATGACATGAACATATAATTGAATGCTGAAGAACGATCAGCGGAAATAATTGTTAAGATGCCTGTCTCTGCTTTGAATTTTCTGTTCACTACATTTGCATTTGGCAGCCTTAAGAAATACAATCTGGCAGTTTAACAGAGTTGCAATTATATGATAGCACACGTGGTTAGAAAAAGACTTTGCCAAGATGTGTTTTGAGTTATGAAAGCAACACAGTGCAGCGTCGAGAGGCAAATGTCGCTCTGTAGGTCTCATAACAGTGCAACTGTGTTAGAGTCTGGTTTAGTCACAGGAACGTATAAGCAAATATTTACCTGACAGTTGAACAGAATCTTTCCTTGAAATGAACTGAAGGGCAAATGAATTAAGATCCAACAGATTACTTCCAGCTGTCACTTCCAGCTTTGATGCGTTATCATTAACCTTTTACCTATGCATTACAGTTTAATTTTCCACATTTTTTTCAGAGATTTTAAATGGAGCAATTCCTGTGCTACTTGTAAATAGATGGATACTGCCACTATTCTGCTTTCCTTGACTGGACCTAAGGACCTATTTAGTTTAAGAGTAATACAGGATCAACCACTTGTGAGTCTTAACAAGAAGAGGCTCTTGTCATTGTTTAATTAGACATTGTTGCTAAGACTGTGAAGAGTCCCTCATCTTTGATGGTTTGCTTTGCCCTTGACAGAGTTTGTACATAAATTATTCAATTGGAACTGTGGGTGATTTACTGATGGTGGTTAATAGGTAGAAAAAAATACCATGGCTAATTTGGTGATGAGGGGGGAAAAAAAGCTTTTAGTTATGTGTAAGAGCATTTCTGGATACAGAAAATGAAGAAATAACGAAAAAGAGAGAATAAAAAGATGATGAATTGACCTGTGGATACAGGTCTGCACTCCATGATGTCCCAAAATGTTCTAGTAAGACCACAAGAAATAGGAACAGGCTCCACCATTCATTAGGATTGTGGCTGATCCAACACTCCTCATTTCCATCTTCCTGCCCTTTCTCCTGTTGGCAGTATCTCCAGCAGTAAGACATAGAGTCATAGAGTCATACAGCACTGAAACAGACCGTTTGGTCCAACTAGTCCATGCTGAACATGATCCCAAGCCAAACTAGTCCCATCTGCCTGTGCTTGGCCTGTATCGCTTCAAACATTTCTTATTCATGTATTTACGTAAATATATTTTAAGTATTGTAGCTGTACCCGCATCGACCACTTTCTCTGGAAGTTCTTTCCACACACGAACCACTCTGTGTAAAAAAAAAATTGTCCCTCCTGTCTTTTTTAAATCCTTCTCCTCTGACCTTAAAAATATGCACCCTAATCTTGAAATTTCCCCACCCTAGGCAAAAGACATCTGCCATTCACCCAATCTATACCCCTCATGATTTTATACATCTCTATAAGAGCACCCCTCAACCCCTTACCCTCCAGTGAAAAAAGTACCAAGTAAATCCATCCTCTCCTTACAACTCAAACCCTCCATTCCTGGCAATATTCTGTTAAATTTCTTCTGAAATAATCAAATTGGTTGAAGCAAAATGCAGTCTTCAACGTTAACCTTTTCAGAACAGTTACCTTAGACAATAGCTCCCTCAGTTATGAGTTGATTCCTCGGAAACATAAGCAAACAGGGATCATTTGTGGCACATTTAACCACTTTCAATGACGTGTGGTTTCTTCATTTTAGAAATGCATTTTCATTTTTGAAGTTTGATGGGAGACACAGTTGACCTTAACTCAGTAGACACCCTGACTTCCATCAGAGAGAGGAAGATTCATTCTCCATTGGAAGTATTTTCAACGATTCCAAAAATGTTAGGGTAATTATGGCACTCGAGTTCTCTCCTTGCAAATGTTCTTTTAAGGATAACGTAGCTAAATGATTGCAAGGTCATAATCAAGATTGCACATAAAGATGGATAAATTTTAAATGTGGCTCTAGAATTAATTTACACCTTTGTAGATATTCCTTTCTACTTGATACTATTTGTTGCCTGTTTTTAATAATTTTTTCAGTGTGACTAATACCTACAAATATAGTGCAAATCTTCTGTTAGTTAGTAAAAATACATATTTCCTCATGGCATTAGTAACTTGGGCAGCAACTCAAAAAATTCTGGCACAGTGTTGTATTATTTTTTAGACTGTATAGTGCTGGAGGCTTGGATCCTTTGTGAAAGGTCTATCTACTCAACTAATTAATTTTAATAATAAACAGACAGAATAAATAAAGGAGAGGGAAATAGGGTGAATGAGAATCAAAATCTAATGCAAAATTAGATTAAAGAGAGGGAAAGAAGAATTTGATTAAGCAAGAAACAGAAAGGAAAGTGGAATTAAAGACAAAATGATGACAAAGATAAAATTCAGGAAGGATTCATTACTGCAGGAGAGAATTTATTCCCTTTCAGCACCTTTTTTAATTTAAAGTTTTGGTGGGATTGTGAGCATCGCTGGCAAGGCCAGACTTTGCTGCCACTGTTGTTTGCCCTCAAAATGAATGATTTACCAGGCCATTTCAGCCATGACAAGTCAACCACTGCATCATTGTGGGTCTGGAGTCACATGTTGGCCAGACCAGGTAAGAGTGACAGATTTATTTCCCTAAAGTCTCAGGGAAGTCCTACTGCAACTGTACAGTTGGCTGGTGAGACCACATCTGGAGTACTGATGGGAGCTTTGGTCCCCTTTTTTAAGGAAATATATTATTTTATTGGAGGCAGTTCAGAGAATGTTCACTAGGATGATCCCCGGAATGGAAGGATTGTCTTATGAGAGAAGGTTAAACAGGTTGGGACTTTACTTACTGCAGTTTAGAAGAATGACAGGCGATCTCATTGAAACTTAGCGGATTCTTAAGGGGCTTAACAGGGTAAATGCTGAGAGAATGTTTCCTCTCATGAGAGAGTCTAGGACCAGAGGGCATAGTCTCAGAATAAAGGGGCACCAATTTAAGACTGAGGTGAGGAAGTCTTTCAAGAGGTTTGTGAGTCTTGGAACATCTTGCCCACAGAGATGTGCGGGCAGAGACCTTGTGTATATTTAAGGCTGAGATAGATACTTTAGGGGAATCAAGGGTTACAGGGAAAAGGCAAGAAGGAGATGTGAGGCGTGCCAGAGTAGCCATGATCCTATTGAATGGTGGAGAAGGCTCAAGGAGATGAATGGCCTACTCCTGTTCCTTATGGCCTTAAAGCACATTAATGAGCCAGTTATGTCTTTCTGCAACAGTCAACGATAGTTTCATGGTCACCATACTTTGTCTTCCAGATTTAGGAATTGAATCCATGGATTTGAACTCAAGTTCTCATAACATTAAGCTGGTGATGTTAACCACTAACAACACGGCCACAATCTTGAAGATTGTGTTTCATTTCTGGACCATAAAATCATGTAATTAACTGTGTCCTTATTTCATCAAATAGCAGCTGTAACATTCTGCAGAAATCTGAACTCAAGTTCATGCCTAAAATCCAGAACTCTTTCTGAAAATCAAGAGGTTGATGAAGAGGTTCCATTCTCTGGAAGTGAATAGCAGACGGTACAAACCAACCGGCAGCTTCTGGTGATTATTCTGCTTGTCACGACTTTCTTTTATTTCAAAGATGACGCAGTAATAGAAGTAGGCTTGAACACACAGTTATTTCTCGAGAAATTTTTGACCCCATGACAGCCAACAGGTATCATTTGCATAGAGTCATAGAGATATACAGCACGGAAACAGACCCTTTTGTCTAACTTGTCCACGCTGACCAGATATCCCAAATTAATCTAGTCCCATTTGCCAGCATTTGATCCATATCCCTCTGAACCCTTATTATTCATGTACACATCCAGATGCTTTTTAAATGTTGTAATTGTATCAGCCTTCACCACTTTCTCTGGCAGCTCATTCCATACACGCACGACCCTCTGCGTGAAAATGTTGCCCTTAGGTCCCTTTTAAATGTTTCCCCTTTCACCTTAAACCTATGCCCTGTAGTTTTGGACTCACCCACCCTGTGAAAAAGCCTTGGCTATTCACCCTATCCAAGCCCCTCATGATTTTATAAACCTATATAAAGACCCCTCAGCCTCCTATGTTCCAGGGAAAATAGCCCCAGCCTGTTCAGCCTCTCCCTATAGCTCAAACCCTCCAACCCTGACAACATCCTCATAAATCTTTTCTGAACCCTTTTGTGTTTAACAACATCTTTCCTATAGCAGGGAGACCGGAATTTTCTGGATGCAAGAATAGATGGATTTAATGTAAAAAGCTAATGTGATAATGTAAAATGCCTGACCTTCAGCATTTTTAGGATGTTTTAAAGCTCTTTCAAAGAAAAAGAAATACCACTGGGCTGCTTCAATGACATATGTGTGGAGCCCAGAGATAAAGCCATTTTGTTTTAAAGAAACTCAATTCAATGTGATCCTTTAATGGAACAGAAAGGTATCGCTGCAGAAATTGAAGAAAAGCTGCAGAAAATGAAATGATCGCTCAGAATTTGCGGTACCAGTAATAGCAAGGCTCGCAGCATTAACCATTACTACTGATGAAATTGGACAACAGAATAGGGAATCACACATGTACAGTTAAAAGCAGAAACCTTGAAGGGGCTTTTTGTGCTATCTTGCTCATACTCACAGGCTGCAGTGTTGCAATCTTCACTGAGACGATTGCACGCAGAGATCACTATCTGTGTGAATGTAGATTAATTACCCATCACCCTCAGACTAAAGTCAGAGGTTAGACCATGTTTAGTCAGGAATAACTGAGTTTTAGCCAGCACAATAAGAGTTGATTGTCACTGAATAACCTCCCTGGTCCTGGAAACGCTAACTTTGCCGAATCGGAGCCCCATTCATCCGAAGAAAATAATATTGCAGATTTTTAAAATAATGGAAATTTAAACGTTTGTCAAATGGGTTTTCTGTTTTTCTCTTTCATGTCTGCCAATTTAAGCCAAATTTGCCGGTCTTTATTTTGTTTTGGTTTAGGGTAATTTAAATGTCATTTATATTCCCTGTAATTTTTTTTAACATCCAGCATTCCAGCCTTCATCCCTCAATGAGGATTCTTCAAAGTGCCTGGTTGATGAGCCTATCTGCTACATCCCTTAATCATAGAAACCGCAGACCCATTGTCTATGGTGCGTTCTTCATACAAATGATGGTAAGTGTCTTTTTGCTGAACTTTGACAACTATTCACAGCAAAATTCAGATCGTAACATTGCTAACAAAAAAATTAGCCCACTTTTCAGAGATTTTAAACAAATTTCCCATTGTTTTTACTTCAACTTAAGCCAGGAAATAATGGGGATAAATATGTACATGTGTTCAACATAATAACTATAATTTAATATAGGACAACTCCTGGTTAGTGAGAAAAGTGGAATTTCAACATTGGGTATCAAATGTAAATATTTTTAACTAAGCTATCCTGGTATGTTGTACTACATGTCTGGGTAGGTGGGACTTGAACCCAGATCTTCTCAACCACAGAAGTAGGGATACTACTATTACGCCACAAGTGCATTTGCAGACGTGATGTATTCTTCAGGAAACAAAGGTTCGAGGCACACCTTTAAAATTGGAATCAAAACAAAAATTATTGGAGAAACTCAGCAAGATCTGACAGCATCTGTGGACAGAAAGCAGAGTCAATGTTTTGAGTCCTGTGACTCTTAAATCTGTACTTCTGCTGCATGCACACCAACTTCCAACGTCTGACATGACACGTTACGTTTGAGTATAGCATCTAGATAAGTAATTGTTCAGAACACTGAGTCTGCCCATGTCTGTGTATCTGATATGACCCGTAGTCTAATTTCTCTTACGAGGGTAATCTTATTTGCCTGCCATGTCGCAGAATTGTGGAATGACGCTGTACAAAAGAAGAACATTTAGCCTCGTTTTATATTCATTCGTGGGACGTGGACGTTGCTGGCTGGGCCCAGCATTTATTGCCTCCCCCCCTAATTGCCTCTTGAGAAGGTTGTGGGCAGCTGCCTTCTTGAAACATTGCAGTTCATGTGGTCGTGTAGGGAGACCCAAAGTGCTGTTAGGGAGGGAGTTCCAGGATTTTGACCAAGTGACAGGGGAGGAACAGCGATATATTTCCAAGTCAGGACGGTGAGTAGACTGGAGAGAAACTTGTGGTGGTGATCATAGAATCACAGAATGTTACAGCACAAAAAGAGACCATTTGGCCCATCAAACTTGTGTCAGTTCTTTCAAAGACTAATCGGTTAGTCCCGCTCTGTGGCTCTTTCCCAATTTCCCTGTAACTTTCTTCACCTGTGGGCATTTGTCTAAGTCCCTCTTGAAGGAGACTGTGGAATTGGTAGACACCACCCTATCATTTCCAAATCCTGACCAGTCATTGCATAACAAACCTTTATCCCCATGTTCTCTCAGGTTCCTTTGCCAATCACCTTCAATCTGTATCGCTGGTTATTGACCTTTCAATCAGAGTCTCTGTGGACTCTCACTGGCCTCTCCCTAGGGTAGCTGAGCAGTTGAAGGTGCTGCCCTTAAGCTCCAGTCTCTATTGAGCTGTGGTTTCAAAATCCCACTGTTCCTGCAATTACAGACAATGCGCCCCATGAGGACATCTCAAGGTGGTGGTGGTTAATTTTCTGCCTACAACGCATGGTCTGCAATGGTTCAACAAGGCAGCTGGTCACCACCTTCTTAAAGGCAGCTGGGAGTGGGCAGTGAATGCTGCTCCAGCCAGTGATGCCCATGAGTGAATGAAAAACAAACCTGCTTATCCTCCAGTTCTGGCCATACCTTATCATAGTCACTGCGTCTTCAGACCGTCAGTTACTAACGGCCCTGAGCTCTGGGAATCTCCCTCTGAAGTCTCCAATTCTCTTGCTCTCTCTACTCCTTTAAGATTCTCCCTAAAACCTGCCTAGACGTTAATGACCTACATTGCAACAGGTTAAAAAGCATTGTCTGTGAAACACTTTGAGTCATCTGATTTTAATAATAAATGCCGTACAAACTGAACTTGTTTCTTTCCTTCATCCTTTCCTTTTGTTCCTCCCTCCCTTCTTTCTTTCCTGTTGTCTTGATCGTTTTTGTTCAATTGGTTGTAAAGCCCCCTTTTAACAGAAGCAGTGCAGTCGATGTTTGCAAGTCACAACTATTTTAGTTGCAAGTAAAATGCCTGACCCCCGCTTCTGTAAGAGTCAAGGCATCTCTGTAGTTCTTCCGAGCCAAGGGAGGACCAACATCTACCGCTTTTAATTATCCGTAAATATTTATTACAGAGAAGTGACTCAGGTAAACAAAATCGTCAGCGCTCCTGTCCTGCCACCCCTCCCCCCGTCTGAGGCAAGTCTGTAAATTTTACCGTCTGAAATACCATTGACGGCAAATGTTTACCCAGATGTTACATGGTAAGGGAAAGTGGTCGCAGCCAGGAGAGACTTCATCGAACTGTTCTGAAGCCCGTACGGAGAAAGCAAAAGTTTGCAATCGGTGAAATTAAAATGGCACGGTTTGTCTGTCATCTCTTTTCACTTTTGCTGCTTGGATTAACACAAGATGTGAAAGCAGATTTCATGGACAAACTAGCAAAGAGGAAAGTCTGTGCAGACGTGGATTGTATTTGTAAGTAGATTTTCTACACTTTTCATTCAAATGTTTCCCCAATATAAGCATGTCACTGTTAATAGTCAACAGTGATTGAAAGATAGCAGATATTATTTTATGATAATCTCACATTAAAATCTAGCTGTTACTATGCTTGGAATAATAAAACTTCACTGGGATAGCTGCAATAGGTTTAACTTAGTGCCTACCTCAATGTTGTTGGTCCTGCTCATTTAGGAGGGAGCACATATTGAACCAAATCATCCCAGTGCTCCTTACTCCTGAATTATCATTGATCATAGAATCACTAGTATGGAAACAGGCCCTTCAGTCCAACAAGTCCACACTGACCCTCAGAGTACCCACCTAAAACCCATTCCCCTATAACCCACCTAACCTACACATCCCTGAACACTATGGGCAATTTAGCATGGTCAATCCGCCTAGCCTGCACATCTTTGGACTGTGGGAGGAAACCGGAGGAAACCTGTGCAGACACGGGGAGAATGTGCAAACTCCACACAGACAGTTGCCCGAGGGTGGCATTGAACCCGGGTCCCTGGCACTGTGAGGCAGCAGTGCTAGCCACTGTGCCACCGTGCCGCCCCTAAACTATATCCTAATCAACCTGTTCCGAGATGTTATTACACACATCTAGAACAGGTGGGACTTGAACCTGTGCCTCCTGGCTCAGAGATAGGGATACTACCACTTACCACAAGAGTCCTCTAACAAACTCACCCAATGAGACAAGTGACAATAAAATTTCACCAGCTGAGCTCTTCACCTTCCCTGCTGATCTCTGGGCACTATTACCTGGCGTCAAACTTTGCTGTAACATTTTTTTAAAAAAGGAATCCTTACAGTGTGGGAGCAGGCTGTTCAGCCCATCCAATGTACACTGATCCTCTGAAGAGCTTCCCACCCCACCTACAGTCCCAAGGCTAATCAACCCAGCCTGCACATCCCTGGACACTATGGGCATTTTCCCATGGCCAATGCACCTGACCTGCGCATCTTTGCGACTGTGGGAGGAAACCGGAGCACCCAGAGGAAACCCACGCAGACTCGGGGAGAATGTGCAAACTCCACACAGACAGTTGCCTGTGGCTGGAATTGAACCCGTGAGGCAGCAGTGCTAACCGCTGTGCCACCTTGTCACCACATATTCAGCAAAGCACTAAATGAAATCTCAACCTATCCAACAATCCTCCATACAGATCTGAGTCTTGCTCTGGTCTCACTTGCCAATGTTTGAAATCAAAAAGCCAGGCTTGAGGGATTCGACATTTCAATTGTTTTTTTTATTTCAAAAATGGACTTTATTCATAAAAATGTCTTTAGATACATACATTGTCACTAAAGCAGTTCATTTCTGTACAGTAGCATGAAGAAAGAAACAAACTGGAGTTTGATTCTATCCAACAAATGAACCAAAGACATTTCTAACTTATGCAAGACTATATTTACATATATTTGAGGTACTGGGAGGGTCTGGTAACTGAACAGACCCCCATTTAACTTTGGCAGAAAGACCTCAGACAATGGTCTTTCCCCACTGTGCCTTGGCTTTAGTGCATCCCTCAGCACATAGGACCTTAGAATGTGCTGGTCTGCAACACTTGGTCAGGGTCAACTCCTTGCTCTGGAAGACCAACAAGTTTCAGGCAGGCCAAAGAGTGTTTTTCACCAAGTTGATGGTTGTCCAGGCACAGTCGATGTTTGTCTCAGTGTGTGTCCTGGGGAGCAGCCCATAGAGCACAGAGTCCTGCATCAAGGACCTGCTCCAGATGAACCTTGACAAAAACCATAACATGTCTCTCCGGACCTTCTTTGCAAAGGCACATTCTGTACAGTCCCATGATGATACTTCTAAAAAAGACAATAGGTTAGCTTAACCATCCAGCCTGTGTTTACCTCTACCTATCTAGTAACCTGGTAGAAACACAGTAGACTGTGTTTGTTGAACTGAGGATGAATATGGGCAAAGTTTCTCAAGTTGTCATCACACATTGACTTTGACTGACCTGGGAAAGTGAATCTTTTCTTTTAGGTGCTCTGGGGGAGCTGAAGTGGAATGTACGCTTTGTCTTACAGATGTGATCTCAATTGGCCGTGTAGTTGATGACTACATTGCACCAGACTGCAGGTTTCTCAACCTGAAGGAGGGACAGCTGATCTATGTCTATTCCAAACTGGTTCGGGAACGGAAAGGTGGCGAATTCTGGTCAGGAAGTGTAAGTCTGAGCATTTTACACAGTCCACAATCACTCCGAAAATCATTTACCAGCTCTTTGCCATGTATTGATCTACTTTATGTTCAAATTTTGACTCTCCCTGGACAGATTTATAGTGAGGAGCCTATGGACGAGATGGGTGTTGTCGGTTATTTCCCCAGCACTATAATCGATGAGCAGCATGTGTTCCAAAACACTACAGTGCAACTTCCCACCACCGTGAGTATTTGACCAAAGTCTTTCAGAAACATCCATAGAGTCAGAATTAACCTTTAAGCCACGTTCCAACTGCCTTGAGAATGTGTCTTTCTCTCTCTCCTGTCTCCTCTCCCTACAGACTCTCCGTCCACCCTTCCCCAGCCTGTCTCCCCGGCACACAGCCTTCCCTGATCCTGTTAAACTCTTAAATTAGCTGTATGTAGTCAAGTAAGACCAGCTTAATGTTATCAATGTCTTTTCCCTGTGTAAAGCACACGCCTATCTCTCCGTAGCTGAGAGAGTTAGTCAGCTCTGATGGGTTGTAGAGTCATTGAGGTCTGCAGCACAGGAAATGGCCCTTTGGCCCATCTAGCCTTTGTCAGCAAAAAACAACCATCTAACTATTCAAATCCTATTTCCCAGCACTTGGCCCATAGCCTTGTATGCCTTGGCATTGCAAGTGTACATCTAACTGCTTCCTAAATGTTCTAATCTGTTTCTGGTTCTACCTTATAGAGAGTGAGTTCCAGATTCCCACCATCCTTCAGGTGAAAAGGTTCTTCCTCACACCCCCTCTAAACCTCCTGCCCCTTACCTCCAATCTATGCCCCAGGTCATTGATCCTTCCAACTGAGCCCCCACCAGATTCTTGATGGTTCTTGCTGGTGGAAATGAGCCTTGGTTGGGGGTGGTTGGGGGGATTGGGGAGTGTTTCTGGGGCTGGAGGAGCTGGAAATTGGAAGAGGACCCTTTCTCTTTGAGGGCTTAGCAACCTCCAATGGGATCAGTTTTGGGGCAGGATGGTGACTAGACCCACCCTGGAAATTGTCATGGAAACTCACTGCCTGTAAGAGTAGTAGAGGCAGAAACCCTCATCGCATTGACCAGGTTACGAGGTGTATTTAGATATTGCAATACCGCGAAATGGAAGGCTTTGGGCCAAGTGCTGGAAAATGGGATTAGGTTGGACCGCAATCACTCCGAAAATCATTTACCAGCTCTTTGCCATGTATTGGTCTACTTTATGTTCAAATTTTGACTCTCCCTGAACAGATTTATAGTGAGGAGCCTGTGGACGAGATGGGTGTTGTCGGTTATTTCCCCATGATGATGGGCCGAAGGGTCTTTTTCTGTGCTGTAAATCTCTGAGTCTATGCCCAGGGTTTTATATATATATAGACAGGCATTTGGGATGAGTGCTGCACACCACTTCCCTCTGAAGACCGAACATTCTTCCAGTTTCTACACCTGCACCATTGGGGTGTCGGGGACGGGGTGTGTAGGGGGGAGGGGGGGGGGGGGCTTTCAGCCACCTGGGGGCCTGGTCTCTTGTGTTTCCTCTCCTCATCTCTATCGACCTTGAAATCCCGCTGTTGGAGCTGAGATCCTGACCACCTGCAAGGGAAGGGTAAACGGGTCGTGCCGATACTCGTCAGTTTCAAAGGATGAGCAGTGATCTCATTGAAACATATCGAAGAGAACTGGACAGGGCGGAGGATGCGAGGTGGTTCCCCCTTTGTAGCAGAGACAGGGACTGAGGCTGGACACTGTTAACATGGAGGCTGACAGCAAAGTCTGTGTGCACTAGCAGCGATATTCTTATGAACATGGTCACAAATACCAATGAATGAGCCGGTATAGTGTGGCATAAATATATTTCAGCAGCCACAGAAATAAACTGTTAAACAAAGGACAACTTTTGATTTTTGATAATTGGCTTCATATTGTGAAGAAGAGGTGGTATGTGAGTATCAGCAGACAGAGTCTTAAAAATAAGAGATGCTGACAGCGAGAATGAATTTCCTTCCCATGATGTGGGTCTGCGGAATTCTCTCATCCACTGGCAGGGCCAACGAATAGTTTTTAAGGGTCAGTCAGAGAGATTCTTGACTAACATAAGGGCGTGGAAGTGAGTGGGTAAGAATGGAGTTGAGTCCATGAACAGATCAGCCATGTTTTTATTGAATGGTGGGGCCTGCTCGATGGGCTGACTGGCCTACCCTGCTCCTAACTGGTATGTTCCTATTAGACTGGTATTAAACCTTGGTTCATGGTGTTTCCATGAAGGATCTTGAAGCATGTTACCATGTTAACGGCACTCACACAGATCTCAGAATTGTTATGCTGTAGAAGGAGACCATTCAGCCAACCACGTTTGTACTGGCCCTCCAAACGAGCATCATTTCTCGGTGTCAATCTCCTGCTTTTCCTCCAACTCCTTGCACATTATTTCTATCCAAATAACAATCCAATCTCCTCTTTAATAGAATAGACCTTATCCGTTTACCAGATTGTCACCAAACTATTAGGCCATTGTCTGTAGTAGAGTGAGAACCAGTTCCTACAGGATGAAAGAATTAAACAAAAGAGCACAAACAATCACCTTCTCCATGAAACCTCAAACAGTCTCGAAGGATTGAATGGCCTCCTCTCATTCCAGATTGGTCCTCATGTCATGTATCAAATGGAGCAAATCCCCTTCCAAAATATAGTAATCATAGAATCCCTACGATGTGGATACAGGCCCTTAGGCCCAACAAGTCCACACTGAACCTCAGAGCATCCCACCCAGACCCATCCCCCTAATCTACACATCCCTGAATACTACAGGCAATTTAGCATGGCCAATCCACCTAATGTGCACATCTTTGGACCGTGGAAGGAAACTGGAGCACCTGGAGGAAACCCACGCAGACACAGGGAGAATATGCAAGCTCCACACAGACAGTCACCTGAGGCTGGAATCAAACCTGGGTCCCTGGCGCTGTGAGGCAGCAGTGCTAACCACTGACCCACCGTGCCGCCCTGATTCTTACAAGTCAGTTGGATCATGACAACTACGACTTGTGGGACAAAAACAGAGAATGGTGGAGAAACTCAGCAGGTGTGGCAGATTCTGTGGAGAGAGAGAGAGAAATTGTTATTTCAAGTCCAGTGACACTTCTTCAGAACTCTGTGTCAGAGGTCTGTCTGTCCCACCGCTGCAACTTCTTAACCTCCTAACATTTCTGCCAATGCAGTCATGTAACCCATCAATTTCTGTTTGGATTGAGTTTTAACTTGCCTTGCAGCATAATGCAAATATTCTTCAGGGCAAAGCTGAAACAATGAACGCACAAGTGAGATCTTCATCTGTTTACGTTGTCAGTGTCAGGAGTCACACGACGCCTGGTTATAGTCCGACAGATTTATTTGAAATCACAAACTTTCAGAGTGCTGCTCACTTCACCTGATGAGGGACCAGCGCTCTGAGAGCTTCTGATTTCAAATAAACCTGTTGGGGACTATAACCTGGCATCGTGTGACTTCTGACCTTGTCCACCCCAGTCGAACACCGGCACCTCCACATCATACATTGCCTGTGAAAGTGTGAAAGGCAGAGAGTTGAGAGAAATCGTATTTGGATTAATTTTGTAAAGGCAATCGAGTTTAACAGAAGTTTAAAAAAGATGTGATAAACTGTGCAAACAATTTGAACAAACATCATTAATGAATGTTTTCTTACATGGGACAGACTACCTTCGACCCCCTGGATTTAAAAAAGAAATATGGTAATCTGATGTAATTCTCTCGCTTCTTTGCAATCATCATTGTCTTGCCTGAACTTTAATGGTTTATCAACAGAGGCTACAAAATGGGCAGATGTTTCAATCTAAGTGACAATTTAGTCTTAAGTTTGCAGATAACATGCAAACTGGTGGAATTGTAGATAGTGAGGAAGGATAGAGTAGGATATGAATCAGTTAGAAAGGCGGGCAGAGAAATGGCAGATGTAGTTTAATCTGAACAAATGTGAGGTGATGCATTTTGGGAGGTCAAATGCAAGAGGAAAGTATACAGTAAATGGCAGGACCCTTAGGAGCATTGATACACAGAGGGGTCTTGGGGATGGGAGTCTATATCTCCCCAGAACCGGCAACACAAGAGGATAAGTTGGTAAAGAAGGCATACAGCATACTTGCCTTCATGCATCAGGGAATTAAGTATAAAAGTTGACAAGTCATATTGTAGCTGTTTAAGACTTTGATGAGGCCACATTTGGAGTATGGTGTGCAGTTCTGGTCCCCACTCTATAGGAAAGATGTGGGGTCTTTGGAGAGGGTTCAAAATAGGTTTACTAGGATGTTGCTTGGATTGGAGTGTATTAACTACAAGGAAAGGTTGGAAAAACTTGGATTGTTTTTACTAGAGTATCAGAGGTTGAGGGACGACCTAATAGAAGTGTATAAAATTATGAGTGGCATGGATGGTATGGATAGTCAAAGTCTTTTTCTCCAGGGTGGAAATGTCAAATACTGGGGGCATAGGTTTGAGAGGGGGAAAAAATTAAAGGAGATGTGCGAGATGCAAGTTTATTTTTAAACAGAGGGTGATAGGTGCCTGGAATGTGCTGCCAGGCGAGGTGGTAGAAGCAGATGTGTTAGCATTGTATAAGAGGCACTTATACAAACACATCAACAGGCAGGGCATACAGGGATTTGCACTATATGGAGGAGATGGGATTAATTTAGAATGGCATCATGATCAGCACAGACATGAAGGGCCGAAGGGCCTGTTCCCGTGCTGTGCTGTTCTATGTTGTATGTTGTGTGTTGTATGTTCTATGTACTTCACATGAACTGATCAAGTTAATCGCACATGTTACTGAGAAGTTGCCTTCCATGTGTAGACCTGCTAAGAAAAGCCTTATTCTTGCATTGTGGATATTGGGAAGTAAATAAATTTTAGGAGAAGACAGACAGATTTTTAATTAGCGGTGGGTTATGGAAAGCGCGGGCAGGAATGTCGAGGCGAGGCTGTGATGAGATCAGCCATGATCGTATTAAACGGCAGAGAAGGTTCAGGGCGCTGAATGGCCTACTCCTGCACCTAGTTCCTACGTTCTTATCAAACCTGATCATGTTAAAATTATGATAAGAGGAAAGTACTGTGGATGCTGGAGGTCTGAAACAAACACTGAAAGTGCTGGTGAAGCTCAGTAGGTCTGGCAGCATCTGCAGAGAGAGAGCAGAGTTCACATTTTGAGTCTGGTAACCCTTCTTCAGAACAAAATATGCCCCGGTTATACTGCCTGATGTGGGAAGTGCTTTAACTCACTCATCAATACTTCTTTAGTGACTGACTGATGTGTTTAAATGACAGGGTTTAAGGGAGTGGTGATTAATTGGATTTAGAATCTGCTCGTCCCATTTTGTTTCAAATTTCCACTCAGGCTATTGATTTCTACTGTGACTGATGTTAACGACCTGCTCAATAAACAGTGTCATCAAACAAAAATGTGGAGCTAATTACGACGTCAATGAGAAGATCGTTCGCATCTCATGTTGCCGGGGGCTTTAATGGAAGTGTCTGTCCCAATCTGTGTGCTGAAAGTGGGAAATGTATCTAAGTCACCCGCTTCATACCTTTCTACTGTTAGATTTGTTTAATAAGTTCATTTATGAGAGATAGCTGGCTGTAAAACTTTAATGGTTCTGTTAAATATAGATTCTACTGTTTAGGAAAAACTGATTAATTCTACAAGGTAGTCCTGCATTTATTCAATACAATTCATGTTATTAATTTGATTGATTGCAGAATTGCTATGTAGCCAAAAGAGGCCATTCAGACCATCATGCCTGTGCTAACTGTATTATCCAGTCTGGCTCTATTATCTAGTGCCAGTCTCCTGCCTCTCCTCCATATCACTGCACACAATTTCTATCCAAATAACTATCCATTACCCTATTGAATGTTTCAGTTGAATCTGCCTCCACCACATTTCCAAGCAGTGCATTCCAGACCCTAATTACATGCTGGGTAAAAAAGCCTTTTCTCAATTCATGCTTGCTTGATGACTTTAATACTATGCCCTTTCATTATTGTTTCATTTATGAGTGGGAACAGCTTTTCCCTTGTCTGCTGTATCCAGTCCACTCATCTTTTTAAAACCTCTGCCAAATTTCCTCTCAATCTTCTCCTCTCCAAGGAGAACAGTCCCAACTTCTTCAATCTATCCTCATCACTGAAGTTTCTCCCTCCTGGAACCATTCTTGTAAACTGCTTCTACACTCTCTCCAATGTATTTACATCATTCATATAATGTGGCGCCCACAACTATACACAATATTCCAGCTGAGGTCTAACTAGCGCCTTGTACAAGTTCAACATCACCTCCCTGCTCTTGTACCCTGTGCCGAGGACACTAGCTGCTTCAATAACCCCTCTCTCCTCCTGTCCTGCCACCTTCAATGATTAGATATCATATTGTTCAGTTTCACTGTATATATGAACCGTGGGTTATCCACAATGTACCAGTAACCATACACTCTACGGCTCTTGTATGATGGAAAAGTACATACAAGCAATATTAAAGCATTTTAGTTTGATTCATTCATTCATGTTTGTTCCATGATTTGTGTGTGGTCAACTATAATCAGGATCGCAGTTTTAAGGAACAGAAGACTGTTGTATAAAGTATTAGATAAAATCACCACAGTGTCACTCTCTCATTAGAGACAGCACTGCCGCCTCACAGCGCCAGGGACCTGGGTTCGATTCCACCCTTGGGTGACTGTACGTGTATAGTTTGCACATTCTCCCCGTGTCTGCATGGGTTTCCTCCGGTTTCCTCCCACAGCCCAAAGATGTGCAGGTTAGTTGGATTGACCATGGGAAGTGTAGGGTTACAGGGAAGGGGCGGTGGGGGGTAGGGGTTGGATCTGGGTGGGATGTGCTTTGGACAGTCAGTGTGGACTCGATGGGCCGAATGGCCTGCTTTCACACTGTAGTAATTTCAGCCAGTGTGGGAATTGAACCCAGGCTGTTGGCACCACTCTGAAAAGCAACTGACCCCCACTTACCACCAATGACCTCTCTGATCATTAATTTCCATCTTGCCTGACAGGCAAATATGGAAGGAGTTTGCTGTTAGTTGCACGAACACATGACGCAAGGATCAAGAAATGATCAGCAGACTTTTATTTCCCTTCCTCCTTGACCGTTAATGGTATTTGTCTCAGGCGAATGAGTGAATTAAAAAAAATAATCAGTGTCTCCTGCTGAAACATGCTTGTCTGCTTTATAATTGCTTTATAATGAAAATGATACAATGCCACCCTCTGCTGGAGAATTACAGTACTGCAGAAGCAGCTGGGAAACCAGGAGACAGGAGGCGGGGCAATTAGTGTAGGTCTTTGTTTCTCTAAAATATGCTTCATTCTTAAAAATGTATACAAGTATATTGAGTCCCTATTATTGAAAACTGAGATTACAGAAGATGCAAACCAAAGCAGTTTCTTCCATTGCTGGATGTCATTCACTACATTCACGAACATTCATAATCAAGCTGCGGTCTATTAGAGACCTGATTAATTCCATGAGTTTATCATCTGAACAATGGTGAGAAATCTGGCAGAATCACTTGAGAAATCAAGTGAAACTAATCTCGACATTGGGGACAACAATCTACATTTTGCTTAGTCACAGAGACATAGAGCTATACAGCATGGAAACAAGACCCTTCAGTCCAACTTGTCCATGCCGACCAGATATCCTAAATAAAACTAGTCCCATTTGCCAGCATTTGGCCTGTATCCCTCTGAACCCTTCCTGTTCATGTACCCATCCAGATGCCTTTTAAATGTTGTAATTGTACCAGCCTCCACCACCTCCTCTGGCAACTCGTTCCATACATGCACCGCCCTCTGCTTGAAAAAGTTGCCCCTTAGGTCCCTTTTAAATCTTTTCCCTCTCACCTTAAACCTATGCCCTTTAGTTTTGGACTCCCCCCACCCTGGGGGAGGATTCATAAAGATTGTCTTGTGGGGAAAGGCTAGATAGGCTGGACCTGTAACCTCTGGAGTTTAGAAGATTCAAAGGTGATTTTATTCAAAAAAAAAGATCCTGATAGGACTTGACCAGGGTGGGGGAATGTGGAAATGAAGTATCTGCCTGTAGGAGAATTTAGAACTAGGGCCAATGTATTAAAGTAAGGGGCACCCATTTAAGAGAGTAAGGTAGAAACATTTTATTCTCACAGAGGGTTGTATTTCTGAAGAAGGGTCACCGGACCCGAAACGTTAACTCTGTTTTCTCCTTCACAGATGCTGCCAGACCTGCTGAGCTTTTCCAGCAACTTTGTTTTTGTTCCTGATTTACAGCATCCGCAGTTCTTTCAGGTTTTTTTTGTGAGTATTTAGTATTCTTTTCCTTAAAAGGAAGTGGATGCAGAATCTTTAAATATTTTTAAGGCAGCGCTAGAGAGATTGTTGATGGCCAAGGGGATGAAAGATTATCGGGGGAGATGCAGGAATGTAGATTGAGGTTAAAACCAGATCAGCCACCATCTTATTGAATGGGGGAGCAGGCTCAAAAGGCTGAGTGGCCTCTCTTCTTCCGTGTTTATATGTTTCACTAAGTCCCAAAGTGAAGACAGGATTCTCACTCGGGATTGGACAGTTACTCCTAATTCCCCCTCCTTTATGCCTATGTCACCTCATTAATCTGTAGCTTTCTCCTCTCTCTCTCTCTTTCCCACATGCCCCTACTAGATAGAAACTAGACACTGAGAGTTTCCAATATGAAAGTGAAGCAGCTACCTGCTGACTCTCTTTTATCTCCGACACCCAGCGCCAACATCTCAGGGTCAGGGTCCTCACACACTCCACCTACATTAGCACTGGCATCTGACATGTACCAGTCTCCACACCCTCACTGGCATATCTCCAGGAGTGTCACTGTGAAGGGGCAGCTTTGCAGTTACACAGGGGTCAGACCAAACTGTTCATTCTCTAAAGTTTCCTGGGTAATTCTTGGCTTAGGCAGGTCGGAACCCTCCAATCTTTTCACAATTAGTGGATCCTTTTGGAAGGTTCCAGATGCTGGGAAATGGTCCCATCCATTCCTGCGATGTTACCAGGGAGTTAGCTGCCTCTGGGATACAACAGGGTCCTGAGTGCACACCTTCAGTTTCAGCAGTTTTAAGGACGCTCTGATCCTTGGAATGTCTGGGTTACAGTTCATTTAAAATCTCTCTCTTCACTCCATGTTATCTTCAGCCACTTGTTAGCGCATCAGTAAAAGTTTCTTAAAGACATCTTAAAAATATTTCCCCCATGTTCCCCCCTCGAGGATGGCATACCCTACTCTAACAATGGCTGCCTCCAGCACATTGTTTTCCACCTTTGGCTGATGGTGCAAGGTCTGGAGGAGACAGTTTTATTCGAGACAGGCTGACAGCTGCACTTGATAACATAGAAATACAGAAAATTGGAGCAGGAGGAGGCCATTCATCCCTTCAGGTCTGCTCCGCCATTCAATAGCATCATAGCTGATCATCTAACTCAGTCCCCCGTTCGTGTGTTCTCCCCCAAACCTTTTAAACCTTTTTGGCCCTAAGAACTGGTTTTTGTATTTGTGCATGTATACTGCTTTGGTTTGCACCTGCTGCGAATGTGAACTTTTGTTAGCAAGAACGTCCTGTACTTTTATAAATTTCCATTAATGAACTATACTACGGAAAAGCAAATGATTTACCTCCAGTCTGATGGTTCCCCCTCTGCTTGTGCAGTACAGTCTACACTCCAGCAGAGGTGGTATTGGATCACTTTCAGAGTTGGGTAGATACTTGCTAACCAAAAGGAAATAAGAGGTGAGATCAGGGGTAGGAGTCGAAGTGGATTGATCAGATTAGTCTTGACCTTATTGAATGGTACAGCACAACTCAAGCGGCAGAGTGGCCTACTCCTGTTTCTAACCCATACCTTTGTAACTATTCTGGTATAGAAATATACCTTTTCAGGACTTGACTCAGATAGGAGCCTTTTCCATATCTCCAAACTGGTTCAGACATCCTCAGCACTTTCAAAAATACTTAATGTGATTTAAAAACAGTAACTGAAGGTGGCAGCAAAACTGAAGTAAATCTCATTTTGTCTCTTCTTTTCACTGGAATCAAACACTGTCCTTTATTATTTACAACCCACTTAGTAAAATAAATAACAGGGACACGCAAATTCAAACATGCCATTTTAATGAGCGAGTATTTGTTAGCCTTCGCTTAATGATGTGGAACTTCCCTGGCATCCGATTAAACAAAATGAAATGACACAAATAAAATCCTGAGTATGCCAGAAATCTGAAAAAAAAAGCTGGAGAAACTCAGCAGGTCTGGCAACATCTGTGGAGACAGAAGGCAAGTTAATGTTTCGGGTCCAGTCACCCCTCTTCAGAACCAAGTCCTCCCCACAAGAAGTGAAGCTGACAGTAAGTGTGGGTGTAGATTAAAGACCTTTCCCGAGCTGCCAGTTAAAACCCTTATTGTTCGGTCGATGTCCACTTGAACCAAGATGTGGAGATGCTGGTGTTGGACTGGGGTGGACAGAGTCAGAAGTTACACGACACCAGGTTACATTCCAACGGGTTTATTTGAAATTATAGAATCCCTAAAGTGTGGAAGCAGGCCCTTCGGCCCAACAAGTCCACACTGACCCTCAGAGCATCCCACCCAGACCCCATCCCCCTGTAACCCACCTAATCTACACACCTCAACACTACAGCCAATTTAGCACGGCCAATCCACCCAGCACGCACATCTTTGGACTTTGGGAGGAAGCTGGAGCACCCGGTGAAAAACACAGGGAGAGTGTGCAAACTCCACACAGACAGTCGCCTGAGGGTGGGATTGAACCCGCGTCCCTGGTGCTGTGAAGCAGCAGTGGGTAACCACTGAGCCACCGTGCTGCCCTCACAAGCTTGCGGAACGCAGCCCCTTCATCACCTAACGAAGGGGCACCTGGTGTTGTGTGACTTCTCACTCAAACCAAGGCTTTTCAAAGGTTATGGAGCCAGGGACCCAAGTGAGGGGAGGGTGGGGTTTGGGTGGGTTGGGGGTGGCGGGGGTGGGGGTGGGGAGTTGAAATGACTGTCATGGAGCTGTGTCTGAGAGACTCCCTGGTGTAACAGATTCCTCCTCCCACACAGCCCCTCCACTACCACACCTCACACACCCCACCCTCACCCTGTTCCTTCCTGCTGGTAACGGTTCTGAAAGGGTTAAGGTTTGTATTAGGCTCCTCCCAATCTGTTGATGCACACAGTCTGGGGTAGGGAACCAGAAGTCCCAATAGCATCAGATATGTCTCCCTCTGGATCCTAATAGTCTGCCTAACTGGCCAATGGAATGTGTATCTATTGCTGTCAGGCAATAAACTGTCTCTTGGTGCTAAGACTAAGTGCCTCTTCTTGTTAGGACTCATCAGTGCAGCATCCCCTTCCACCTTTACCAGACAGAAGGATTGGGGGGGTCTCGCCGTGCAGTGGTGGTGTCCTTATCTCTGAGCCAGGTGTCCTGGTTTCAAGTCTCATCCGCTCCAGAGGCAAGTCATAACATCCCTGAGCAGGCTGATCAGAAAGTTCAGCGAAGGAAGTCCTGAGAAAGGGTCACTGGACCTGGAACATTAACTCTGATTTTTCCCTACAGATGCTGAGCTTTTCCAGCAATTTCTGCTTCTGTCTGGGAGGGAGGGGGTCCATCAGATGTGTCTCCCTCTGGCTCCTGATAGTCTGAGGGACTCTGTCGAACTGGCCAATGGAATGTGAGTCTATTGTTGTCAGGCAATAAACTGTCTCTTGGTGCTAGGATGCTGAGATTTTCCAGCAATTCCTGTTTTTGTCGGAGAAGGCACGCTGTCCCCCAAACAGCAGATGCTGATTCCACTGCATCTTTGGATGAGGGGATTGTGACAATTTCCGAGCTTCAGGAATGGGCGAGGGCAGGGGAGGGGCGGTCTTTGGGGGGATAATGTTTGCTGACCTAAAGGCCTTGGTTTCCCATGGGTGCAATGAGGCCAGCTCCACAAATGCATCCTGCACGTTTCCCTCAACTGGCTACATAAAAACTGAGGGGGCTGGGTATGGGGCTCCAGGGGATTTAATGTTGGCTGGCTCCCAGTGAGGCTGGAACCCATGTCCCCTGGGTGCATTGATCTGGCCCTCCCAACTGCCAGCCCAGAGCATTACCTGACGACACCACCCCACAGAGAGACACAAAGTTTAGGGAGGGAATTCCAGAGCTCAGGGCCCAGGGCAGGTCAACAGGGCTACCACTGATGGGGCGGTGGAAATCAGAATAGGCAAGAGGGCAGAGTGGAAGGAGTGTGGAGACCTGGCCATGCCACTCGCTAATATTAATAAAATTCTGAGGAAGGGTCACCGGACCCGAAATGTTAACTCTGTTATAACAAAGTGTAGAGCTGGATGAACACAGCAGGCCAAGCAGCATCAGAGGAGCAGGAAGGCTGACATTTCGGGCCTAGACCCTTCTTCAGAAAGGCCCGAAGCGTTGGCCTTCCTGCTCCTCTGATGCTGCTTGGCCTGCTGTGTTCATCCAGCTCTACACCTTGTTGTCTCAGATTCTCCAGCATCTGCAGTTCCTACTATCTCTCACGTTAACTCTGTTTTCTCCTTCACAGATGCTGCCAGACCTGCTGAGCTTTTCCAGCAACTCCTGTTTTTGCACTCCTTAATATTGATTCTTTGACAGTCTGCCCCCGCCCCGGTCTGAACCTCCCTTTGAACAGCAGCTCACCCCACGTGAAAGTTTCCTGTTCTCCCACCCACAGCACCGGGACAATGATGCCGCTGATCCCATGTTTACGGAAATTCGCCCCTGGAAGCTTCAACGCTCTGTCAGCTCTTTGTTTGCAAGTTTGAGCTGACTGTGTGTGTGTGTGTGTGTGTGGTGGCCCCCTGGAATGTTCTGTTCATGGAGACACATGCCCGGCTCTGCTGATCAGTCAAAAGCTCTGACCAGGCAGAATTAATGCTTTGACAATGTCCCTGTAAAAGTGCTGGAAAGGGAGGACAATAACAAGGAAGTGCACAATTGTGTGGAGCTCTGCGTTGTTCTGAACTCTTATTTATTCTCATCAGAAGGTGTTTTCCAGCCCTTCATATACAGTGAGGGGTGCTGTGCGGTGGGGACATGTCTTAGGGGAGTTTTACCCAGTCTCTCTCCTGTCTTGTGTATCAGTCTAACTCTTGCATCAGCCCATTCCGTGCCACGGTGCTGGGATGTTCGGAATGAGCGCCCTGCGTGGATTGGGGAGGGAGAGCGAGGGCAGTGAGGCAGCTCTAGCAGAGCTGGGCAGTTTAAGGAAGTTTGCAGAGCTGTTTGAGAGCTATGTGTCCCGTGCCCGGGCCCTGGAGAGGAGCAGCGCCTCGCTAGAGAAACAAGTGGAGAGTCTGAGGCAGATCGACGAACTCTCGGGTCTGGGGGGAGTCTTCATGGAACAGATCGACCAGCAGCAGCAGAGGCTCTGGAGGCTACTCAGGGACCTGAACATCCTGGAGAAAGAGCTGAAGGACATGCAGCAAACCTTGGAGCTGTTTCACACCAGGTAACGCGTCTCTCTCTCCCTTTTACTGACTCACATTGTTACCTTGCCTCTTGTTCACCGTGTCCCTCAGCACTGAGTAAACAAAACAAAATACCCCTTCAAAGTTATCCTTAGACTCACAGAATAGTTATGGAAGCAGAAGGAGGCCATTCAGCCCATCCTGCCGCCACTGCTTCTATCCCCCAGTGCCAATCGTCTGCTTTTTCCCCATGTCCCTGCACACCATTTCTATCCAAATAACCATCCACTGTCCAGCTTTAATGCCTCAATTGAACCTGCCTCCCCCACATTTCCAGGCAGTGCATTCCAGGCCCCGACTATTTGCCCTATGAAAAGGATTTCTCTCTCACATCACCCTTATTTCACTTCCAGCCCCAAGCCAATCACTTCAAATCTACACCTTTTTCTTGCTCCTATTAGAAATGGGAACAGTTTCTCCCTATGGACTCTGCCCAGCCCGCTCATGTTTTTGAAAACTGCTAACAGATCTCTTCACAGCCTCCTTCTCTCCGAGGAGAACAACTTCTTCAATCTATCCTCGTCACTGAAGTTTCTCATTCCTGGAATCATTCATGTAAATTGCTTCTACACTGTCTCTCTCCCTTTGAAATGTTAACTTTTCCCCCTATACTGTGGTGCCCACAACTGTACACGACACTCCAGATGAGGTCTAACAAGTGTCTTGTACGTGTTCAACACCATCTCCGTGTTCTTGTTGTCCATGCCCTATTAATAAAGCTGAGGGCACTGTGCGCTTTATTAACTGCTCCCTCTCTCTGTCCTGCCACGTTCAATGATCTGTGCACATATACCCCCAGCTCCCTCTGCTCCTGTACCCACTTTGGAATTGTTGACCCTATGTTGTGTTGTTTTTCAATGTTTTTCTGATCAAAATGCATCACCTCACACTTCTCCCCACGTGACCTCATTTACCTCCCATCTGCCCACTCCCTCGACTTATCAAAATCCCTCTGGAGTTCCACACTGTCCCTCTCGCAGTTACCAAATCTTCCAAGTTTCGTGTCATCTACAGGATGTGAAGCTGTCCCCTGCACAGCAAGATCAAAGTCGTTAATGTAGATCAGGAAAAGCATGAGTCCCCATACCACGCCTTCAGGGAACTCCCCGACAAACCTTCCTCCAGCCCCAAAAATATCCATTGACCATGACTCTCTGTTTCCGACTGTTTGACCAATTTGGTTTCCATGTTGCTGCTGTCCCTTTTATTCTGTAAACTGTAACTTTCCTCAAAAGTGTGATCCTCACTAATGTTTGATTGAAAACCTTGCACAATAATGGAACAATCCAGTTTGAAGGTATTAAGAGCGTAGGCAGAAATTGGAAAGACGTGCACCCATTTTCTAGACAGATAGTGTGGGCATGGTGGGGGGAGGGGTGAAGGCTTGATTTAAGGGTGAATCCCCCAGCAGTTGAATGGTGCCACCTTTGGGCAGCGTCGCCACATTGGTACCAAGAACAATTTGAAATTATTTCCTTTCTTGTCTCTCGACATCCCTCCCTCTCTCTTAACCCAATCCTACACATTCATGTTCTTCCTCCCTCATTCCTCTACTTCTTTCCCAGTCCTGAATCTCCCTCCGAAGCAGATTTTCACCCCCTGGGTGGGCTGCACAGATTCAAGAGGGTCCTGGGTTCCACGGATCTCAGCCTGGTCGACAGTGAGCTGTAAGGTATGGCTGGTCCAGAATTTGGCATTGCGTCAATGCTTAGAAATAAAATATGAAAGATCGCCACACTCCATCCTTGACAATGCACGTTCTCCAACATTTCTTTGTGCCAGTCACACTCTCCTATATCAAGCTATGCCCTTTTACCCACCCCCATGGTTGCGTATGTTGCTATGTTGCCGCAATGCTCTTTAGTCTCCATTCATAGCAGCCCATTCCCTCCACCTATCACCCTTTGCCCTTACACCTAACAGCCAATTTGCTTAGTATCTACCAGGAGTAGACCTCAGAAACCAAGCAAAGATGAGGTAGACTTAAGTCCCATAAAGTGAAATTCGAAGTTCATATTGCAGACTTTGTAGCATTGAGAAAAATTCACTCTTTCGCAAAAATCTATTATTGTATTTGCATCCTGCCAACAAGATAAAACCTTACAACAACAAACGTTTCATTCATGTACAACAAGCCTTATAATTCAATGCCTCACATCAAAAAGCCTGAATCCGCTTATCACTGTCGAATCTGTAAGATGGAAGTAACTATGGCACTGTGACAGTGCATAGTTGTGAAATCAGCCATACTGCGCTAAGCCAGGAATGCTTCTTAACACACTGAGTGAAACAACAAGCGATCATTTATAAGTATAGAATCCTTACTGTGTGGATGGAGGCCATTCAGCCCATTGAGTCAACACCTACCCTTCAAAGAGCATCCCAACCAGACCCACACCCCCACCCTACATTTTTCCCATGGCTAGGCTGTACATCCCTGGACACTGTGGGCAGTTTAGCATGGCCAATCTACCTAACCTGCAGATTTTTGGACTGTGGGATCAATTCAGAGGAAACCCACGCAGACATGGGGAGAATGTGCAAACTCCACACAGACAGTTGCCCAAGGGTGGGTCACTGGTGCTGTGAGGCAGCAGTGCTCACCACTGAGCTACCAGGCAGCCCTACCCCCGTGTTTTCAAAGGTTTAAAGGGCAGCACTTTTAAATGCTTTGACAGCTTCCTTTGGCGGGTGTTTCTGACCGTTTTGACAGTGTATCTGTCTGGATGACAATTCCAATGAATCACTGGATTGATGTTGTGCAGAAGGCAGCCATTCAGCCCATCGTGCCTACACCAGTTCTGTTCCCTCGTCACAATTTCCTGCCATTGTCCTATTTCCCTGTACACCATTTCCATTCAAATAATCTTCCAATATCCTCTTGGATGCTTCAAACGTTGGATGATCAGGAGGGTTATGGCCCTTTTCTGCACATTTCAATCATGACAAAAGGGCAGCTGGCCTCCCCCAATAGTGTTCCAGATCCAAATGGGTACTCAGGCAATTCCAAAAGATTTCACAAAATCCTCGTTGGGTTTAAACTGCACCTCCAGGTTTCACACTGCATCTTTGGTCAGAGGCAGCTGGTGATTTTAAATAGCTAGCTACCTCCGCACACGCCCAGCATGGCTGGAAATCATGTCAACTGCCCCTCACCTCCGAAACCCCCCAATCGCATCCCCAATCATCATGCCCCACCCCTCCCCCAATGAAGAAGAGATCTGAAGAAGAAGGGTCACACCACACCCACAACGTTAACTCTGTCCCTCTCTGTCTCTCTTTCTTTCACTCTCCACAGATGCTGCCATACCTGCTGAGTTTCTCCAGCCTTTCTGTGGGTCAGGATCTGTTGTGGGGTTTAAGAAGGATTGCTGGTGCCATTAAAGGCATGAACTGTGACTCCTATGTAATCTTAGTTGAATCCCTGATGATTGGGAATTGCTCATGGATGAAAGGCTTTATCTCTTTGGCAACTGCTACAATTAAGTGTTATCCTTTTAATTTCGTTCGTTAAACTAATACAGCCATTAACAGGCAGTTAATCGTCAACATTGAAAAGGGCAGTGGAATTATAAATGAGCAAGTTGGCCAGGCCAGATGAGCTTCAGCCATGGTCCACCACCAGGGGTCCTGTATGTATCGTTTTACTTGCTCTGTGGTTCCAATTTCACTGGATGTGGGTGTCGCTGGCTAGACCAGCATTTGTCATCCATCCCTAATCGCCCTTGAGAGGCTTGCTTGGCCATTGCAGAGGGCAGTTCAGAGTCAACCACATTGCTGCGGGTCTGGAGTCACATGTAAGCCAGACCGGGTAAGGATGGCAGGTTTCCTCCCCTAAAGGGCATTAGCGAACCAGGTGGGGTTTATACAACGATCGGTGACAGTTGTCATTCTCACCAGCTTTCGATTCCAGACTTTATTAAATGAATCTTAATTCAGTTGCTGGGTGACATTGGAACCCACGCCCCTCCTGCTAGAGAATTAGCCCGAGCCTCTGGATTATTAACCCAATGACGTTACCACCATGCCACTGTCAGTCCACAAATGATTTGATGTGGGCTCCACAGGCGCTGTCAGAGCTGCTGAGCTTTTCCATCAATTCCTTTTGGCGTTTCTCATTTACAGCATCCGCAGTTCCTTTGGTTTTCATGAGCAGAAATAAATTCATTTCGCAAAAGCTGTGTTTCATTCTGACACTTGTCTTGCTTTCAGACACAGAGCAGAATATGAGAACAACAAACAACTTCGGGACACCTTTGAAAACTTGAATAAGGTAAGCTTCTTAACATTGACTCTTCATAGTCATTTCCATCGAGTCATATAGCTGTATAGCACAGAAGAGGCCCTTCAGCCCATCAAGTCTGCATGGACCTATCTACACTAATCCCACTTCCCAGCACTTGGCCCATAGCCTTGAATATTATAACATTTCAAGTGCTCACCAATTGCACAGCATCCCAGGGGAGAACAGGACAAAAGATTAAAGCTTGTTGTCAAGTTGTGGCTCTTTAGATCTCTCGTCAACACCATGAAGTGTTGAATCCCTGCACCAGCACATTTCTGAATTGTCTCAGTCCCCAGTTTTACTTCTCCATAAACGAATGGCTTTTGAATGACTTAAAATTGGGCCTTGTACCTTTAACTCTGAAACAAATGTTAATATCATTGTATTAACCAAACCCAGACAGGAATGGTCAACTTAATTGAAATCACAATCTTCTGGTGGTGTGAGAATGAAATAAATGAAAATTCTAAGGCTTCACTTTGGTTTCCTTGTCATCATCTCTCTCTTTTATGTCATATCCTCAACTCAAACTCTTAGGAATTTCACCTGTTGTTTTTGTTAGTTGTGAATAACATTCCAAATCTTGAATTTCCTAAATGAACTTAAGTTCATCCATTTTGCAAAGCCTAGTAAACCTTATCATAGGATCCCTGCAGCGTGAAAGCAGGCCATTTGGCCCATTGAGCCCACACCAACCCTCTGAAGAGCAGCCCATCACCCTGTAATCCTGCATTCCCCATGGCTGATCCACCTGGCCTGCACATCCCTGGACACTATGGGCAATTTAGCACGGCCAGTCCACCCTAACCTGCACATCTTTGGTCTGTGGGGGGAAACCGGAGCACCTGAAGGAAACCCACGCAGACACGGGGAGAATGTGCAAACTCCACACAGACTGTCACCCAAGGCTGGAATTGAACCCAGGTCCCTGGTGCTGTGAGGCAGCAGTGCTAACCACTGAGCTACCGTGCTGTAATCTTATATCCATTTGGGACCAGAATCCAAATAGGTGAATAATTCAACAAGAATTAAATTACACTTTGTTTAATTCGATGAGTTAAATTTCAGAATAATAGATTGCTGGGGCCAGAAACTTTATTGAAGTCTCGAGCTCTACAAGAATGTATTATCTTTGTTTTTAGTTAAAGAAAGGAGAGAAATGAGTATTATAAGGGATTTATAGCATGACCAAATGATTTCTGATCACTGTTACTAAACCATCAGCTGAAGGACGCTTTTCTGTTAAATATCACTTAAACTTCCCTACAAGTCGGGTAACTGTTCCATGGTTCTGCTGAAGTTGTGACTTTTCAATAAATCTTAAAATAAATAATGGAGCAAAGTGAGTAATGCAGGAGTCTCAATTGATACAAAATAACCTGTAAGTATTTGGGGTTTATCTTCAAATAAGTTAATAAATGCAGCTTTTTGTGTTGTGAAGAGCTACAAGTGCATGGGAAACTAGTCACAAATATTGTAGTCTACAAATTGTTCAAGGTCTAAGAACTGAAATTGCCCGTTGACCTTCAGAGAGATATTAGTCGAAAGGTGTTGGAACATAGGAACAGGAGGAGACCATTCAGCCTCTTCAACATTTTCAGATACTTGATGTAATTATGGTTGAGGTGTATCCCAACTCTATTCACTCACTGTGAGTCCATATCTCATAATGCCCTGGGCTATCAAACATGACTTATTGAAGATTAAGACCAAGTCAAGTGAATAGATGACCCTTTCTTACCTTTGCGAGTGCCTCTGTGGAGTTCTAACAAAGTAATAGGTAATGTCCCTATTTCTGGGCCAGGCGTTTCTGGGTTCATGTGTCTGTCAGGAACAGCCTGTGGACCTCACTGCTATTCCCCAGAGGACAAACGTGTGAGTGAAGGTGTGTAAATTAGAGACTTCCCAAACAAGGTGCAGCACTGACTGGGCCTCTCGAGTTAAGAATATGACTCCACTGCATGGTGCAGTGTTGAGTTGGGAAGAACACCTGGTGGCAGAAGTGAGCTAGAACTGATTGGTTGGCAGGCAAGGTGGAGGTACAGTTAACCTCCTTCCCTCATTAGAGAGGGAAGGAGGTCATTACAGGTCATCAAACAGATAATTTGCACTTGCACAAAGTGTCTTCATTGTGCTGATACTCTGTGTAGTTGTTAATTGTACATTAAATAAAGGTTTAATTCCATTGAAGTGGTGGGTGTAAACTCGTGATCAACATATGCTCGTCTATATAGGAACCCCAACAGATCTCAGCAGCGAGTCGTGGGGGGGTGGTTTCGTCTGAGTGCCTGCCCCCTCCTCCATGGTTACATTGTGCCTGGTTGTCCTTAAAGACAGAGCCCCAGTGTGCACAGCAGGGAATGGAGTGTGTATTCATTCTCAAAGACCAAACTGTACTTGAAATTTGACAGGTTTCCATGATTTACTGTTTGTCCCTTTTAGGATCTGTCACAGTTTAATTTGTCTTGACTTGGTTTCAGTCGATTCCTTTACAATAGTGTAACACGGTCCCTGATTTACAAGTGTCTGACTTAAAAATGCTCAAGTTTATGAACGTAAACTCATATAGGGGTGTAATGTTAATGGTCTGATGTATGAATAGCTACTTTATGTTGTCCTACATTGTGTTCTGACTTGTTGTATGAATTGACTTGTAAATGAACAGACACATTCATAACCCACAAACTACCTATATAGAGTCATAGAACCCCCTACACTGTGGAAGCAGACCATTCAGCCCATCAAGTCCACACTGACCCTTCGAAGATCCATTCCCCCCCCTATCCTATCCCCGTAACCCTGCATATCCCATTGCTGATCCAGTGGAATTGGTGGTCAAGGTTGGAAATGAATACCTGTATTGCATATCGATGTAAATAAAAGCTAACAGAGTTTGTACCGATTAGGCTCCTGTTTTATCCTTCCTGCCTAGTTACTTCGTGCAGAGCATGGCTGTAAACATAACAGCGGGGTGCTCTCCCTGTGTCAAGAGACAATATTACAGCCTATAGTCAGTCAGTGCAAGAGCTGGATCGCTAGAATGGAAAATTTTGAAAGTCTCACACGTATGTCATCTTCTTCATCTTAGAATGCAAACGAAGCTTTATTAAAGAACTTAGAACTGCAGATCCGTACCCAGCTCCTGCAGGAAGATATAAACGCCATTAAAGAGAGAAACAGGAAGGTACGTGTCGACCACCTGTAATCTGTCAATTATTTAACAATTCTGTGTAATGATGAGCTAAGTAAGGCATTCACGCCTGTCAATAATAAACAGCCACTGCTGTGCTTTTGTCCTGGAATTTACTTTAATTTGAAGGTCTGCGTAGTTGTGTAATGACTGCACAGTTTAGTGTTTGCCTGAGGTTCCAGAATGTGTAACAAAAACAAAGTTGCTGGAAAAGCTCAGCAGGTCTGGCAGCATCTGTGAAGGAGAAAACAGAGTTAA
>NC_063340.1:4363916-4437166 GCF_021869965.1 Rhincodon typus | reverse complement strand
CAGCAGGTCTGGCAGCATCTGGGGAGAGAAATCAGAGTTAATGTTTCCGATCCAGTTCTGAGGGAGGATATAGCTTTAATGTAACATTTTTTCTTCATTTCTCCAGTTTGTAACTGAGGATTGTACCGAGGTATCTCTGTACCTAAGATAGCGTTGTAACTGGTGGTATATGAACTTTTCACTGCACTCATTTGAGTACATGTGACAATAAAGCTCATTCAATTCAATTCACTGGACCTGAAACATTAACTCTGATTTCTCTCCACAGATGCTGCCAGACCTGCTAAGCTTTTTCAGCAATTTCTGTTTCAGTTTGTGTAAAATATTGATCCACGTTTCAGCAGTACGGAGAACTTTGTAACTTGTGTTGGGAGCAGCAGTTTCTGTTTCTCTTGCTGCTCTGTCTTTGCCCAAGATTAATGGTTACTTTCTATTTGCACCTTGAATTATTTCTTCAGAACAGCCTTAAGACTGCTGCAAGTACAATCAAATCATGGCCTGCTTCAGAATATCACTGAGGGGGAAGCCCTGGTGTGTGTCTGTGTGATGGTCAGTGATAGGGTCTATTCGTCAGGAGTTTCACCAGACTCTGTATCTATTGCTACTGATTGAAAACGATTTAACGTGATCATTGCTTGACTTTCTGACATATTTCTCTGCTGCTCACATTCTGCAGAATCTAGCAGAAATCCAGGACTACCTGAATGTTCTGAGGGATGTGCGCCAGTCTATAAACTGTGAAGCTACAAAGGGGACAAACTGGGAGGTAACCTAAACTAATTCAACACAGAAAGTTGTTGATCTACAGGTTGTGGTCTTAGTTTGGGTACACTCGGGTACAGCACAAGTGAGGTTTAATTAAGGTTCTGTATATATATATATATAAATACTAAACCAGAACTTGGACATCATGCATATAAGACTCAGTGCTCAGCAGTGGTTGAACCACTGGATTGACACCACTTTATTAATGTCAGTGCTTCATAGAATCATAGATTCCCTACAGTGTAGAAAGAGGCCATTCAGCCCATTGAATCTGCACTGACAACAGAAGAGCATCCCACCCAGATACACCTCCCTACCCCATCCCTGTAACCCGCCATTTCCTTTGGCTCATCCACCTAACCTGCATATCTTTGGACTGTGAGATGAGACCGCTCCTCTCTGATGGTCCTACTAACCCACTCAGGCTCCTGATGTTTATAATGTGAAGTATGTCAGTCAACGATGACACATAAATTCATCGAGTCCCCCCTTGTTGCCAGGCCGTTTTCCCCTTTCTATCTTGTAGCTTTGTCTCATCGTCAGCCAGTGGTTGCAAGGTTCATTAAAATTCAACCTTTGACTAGAACTAACAGCTTACTGTCTGAGGCTTCCTGGAAGATGAACAGTGTCGGTTCTTATCCTGTCATGACCATAGCTAGTTCTCACAGGTATTGAAGGCCAGCAAATATTTTCTTATGGGGGAGGTGATGGTCTGGTGGTGTTATTGCTGGTCTGTTTAATCCAAAGACCCAGGAAATGATCTGGGGACCCAGGTTCAAATCCTGCCATTGCAGATGGTGGAATTTGAATCCAATAAAAATCTTGAATTAAGAGTCTAATGGTGACCATGAAACCACTGTCGATTTTGGGGAAAACCCATCAGCTTCACTTAAGCCATTTAGGGATGGAAGTCTGCCATCCTTACCATGTCTGAATCCAGACCCACAGCAACGTGGTTGACTCTTGACTGCCCCTGAGATGGGTGACAAATGCTGGGGTGACACCCTCATCTGTGAATGAATAAAAATAAACAAAATGCATATTTTTAATCCTGCCTCAGCTGTGTAGGTGTCACAAGGCAGGCCATTGTGTACTTCTGCAGTCAATGTTGCCTTCCTCTCTTCAACCATTCCCTTATCCATTCCCTGCATGTGCGATTCTTTGGGGTTGACTATGATTCAACATGTAAGCACAAAACACAAACAAAACTTAGCCCAAGGCTAAAGACTATCAAGAAGAAGGAAAGGTGTTTGACATATGGGAAATGGGTTAATCTTACAAAGTCAGGGAGATAACATTCTTCGTTTTGGAATTTATCAGTTCTAAAATTTTTAAATTGGAAGTCATCCACGGTTTGAGAAAGTTGTAGTCTCTTGGCTGTTCTTGCCCATCTTACAGGGAGAAGAGAATGAGCTGGCAGTGGAGGAGGGATCTGCACTGACATCTCAGTTGCACAACGGCAAGAGTGACCCCAGTCCATTACAGAGCCAGGAACAGAGTGAGGTCAGTTGGCGTATAAAAACATGCTCCAGGAAACCTAGGCAATGAATGAACCATTTGAGGGGAGCCCTGCAGAATTCCAAATAGCTTCCTTCTGAGCTGGTTGTGTGTGTCTGTGCTCCAGCAGTTCTTAATGCATCTCCACCATCTCAATCTTTTCACTGTTGGAGGCTGTGTTGCAGTTATATAGGTCTCGAGCTGTGGAATTCAAATGAAGCGTTTGACGAAGCAAGTTTTACACAGAATTATTCCTTTCTCCTGGCCTCTCAGCATTTCTTTCTATCCCTTTTACTCTTGTGGATTTGTCCTTTCGAAGGAATCTGAATCATTTACCTCGATCACGTTCCGTGTTAGTGAGCACTCTCTCCCATTCTAACCACTCTCTGAGCCCTCCTTTTATCACTGTTGGATTTAACAGCAATGATCCTGTACTTATGACCACTAGTTTGGGATCTCTTCCATGCAGAAGCATTCTCTCAGTATCTACTCTGTCCAATCCGTTCAGAATTTTACCAAACTCCATTGGACCTCCTCAAAATCTGCAATCATTGAAATAAACATACTCCAACCTCTGCAATCTTTCCTGTTAGCTGTGCCATCTGTGAGACATTCTTTATATTTCTTTCTGGTGTTTTGATTTATTTTTAAGTTTGGGAATTGGAGTGCAACATCTCACTGAGAGTAAGTTTTGAGTTTGCACTTGCATGGTTTTAAACCATTTTTGAATGTTACAATCTAGTAAATCCCAGTGGATTTGCTCGTGCAAATGGGCAAAGAGAGAGATGAAAGATAAAATGTCACACTTGGCAAATGCCAAGGATTAGACAATGGTTTGAATGGCAGTGAATTAGTGCAGGCTGACTCTGAAAGAGAGCTGGGGTATGTTGCTAGGTGATACAGTGAGGCAATTCACTGCCGGGATGGCCAAAACAGTGAAATACAAGTACACCTAGATTATCCTATGTTAAAGGTTCAAGCAGCAGTAAATCTGAGATTGTAACAATGTTGGAAAACTGGAATCTGAAGGATACTGGGCACTGGGACTTTAGATTTATAGATTGATTTATAACGTTGAAGGTTTGGCTTCAATTTCCATAGAAGTGGAAAGTTTAAGGAGCACTGTCATTTTTATTCACCTGCAAACAGGAGCAGGAATAGGCCATTCGGCCCCTCAAGCCTGTTCAGTAAGCTCATTCCCAAAACCGCACATTCCCAATTACCCCCTGTAACATGGAGAGGAGCAGGATACCTGCTGCCCAAGACTTTTAATCCAGTGAATTGTGTTGGTGACTTTCTGTGTGAGCCCAGTCAGGTACAGCCCATTGCAGGACTTTTCTGGGAGCAACTGTGGCATTGTCTTGGGGCATGTTTACTCTTCCAACTCCCAGGTGCCACATTTGGATGAGTAAATGAATAGGAAGGGTTTAGAGGGATACAGGCCAAATGTTGGCAAATAGGACTGGGTTAATTGAGGATATTTGGTTGGCATGGACGAGTTGGACCGAAGGGTCTGTTTCCGTGCTGTATATGACTATGACTATGACCTGCCTGGCAGAATCACAGGAGGAGGTTGGCTCCGGACGCTGTGTAGAAGCGTGCCATTTCCCAACCTGTGGTATCCGATCTCTATTATACAACAGCGGTATCATGGTCCGAAAGGCTGTGAAGCAGATCCTGAGGTCATTACAAGGTGCTACAGAAATGTTGCTGGCATTGGAGCGGGTGCTGGATGGACATTGGGAGGACATTTCTGAACAGCCTGGTCTAACCACTGTGTGTCACCGGCAGTGAGTGGCTGGGGGTGGGGGTGGATGAAGAGAAATTTGCTGCTCCACCTCATTGATGCGTTCATCTAAAATGCTTTTGCCCACCTCTTAGCTCAGAGCCAGAGCTAATTCTGTTCACCTTGTCTTCCCACGTATCACCTTGCCCTTCTAAGTAGTAGAGGTCATGAGTCTGGAAGCGTTTTTCCGTGCGACTGGTACTAGACAAATGCAAGTTGCTGTTGTAGGATTTTGTGTGCGGTAGGTGGCATCACGCAACATTAGACCCACATGTAATGTGCCGTGATATCAAATCGGTTTGACCCTGGTGTCAATTCTCATTGTTGCAAATACTTTGAGAGTCTGTACTTGCCTGTTCTGTGTGTGTACATAACTCCTGACTCAGAACCTGCTAAAACCTATTAAAATGTTTATTGCTTTCAAACTGTTTCATAGAAGCGTTGCAGTTATTAAAAATGGCATTGGCGAACTATTTCAGCTTATCCCCTGTGGGTGGGATGTTAGCTCATAGATTGGTCTGTCGTTGCAATCTCTTGACAGGCAGGCAGCAGTATCATCCCACAATCTGGGCTCCAAACCAGTTCATTTTATTATGAGAGGGGCAGAAGCCTCTTTAATTCTGCCTTTGTTTTACGATGAAAGATTAAGTACAACTTCAGACAGATAGTGCCATCTGGAGTCTGTTTTATGGTCGCATAAAGGTCATCGCTATTCAGTTTTAACTCTTGTGCATCAACATCAGGCTCCCTGTGGGAGCAACTTGCGATGTGAACAGCTGAGATTGGTGCCACACTGACTGGTTTCTGGTGATGGATTAGGATATTTTAGGCAAAGAAACAATGGAGTGATTTTCCTTTGGATGGATTACCATGGGAAACAACCATTAAATGGTACAAAAACAAAGCTGGAAAAGCTCAGCAGGTCTGGCAGCATCTGTGAAGGAGAAAACAGAGTTAATGTTTCGGGTCCGGTGACCCTTCCTCAGGACAGTACTATTAAATAGTACAAATTCGAGAGAAACCAAGGAATAGCTTTCTCATGAGCTGGTCGGGTCCTAAAGTACATAGCTACTAGAACGGTGAGGGAAAACCACAAATACCTGGAATGGGAGTGCGTCCTTGGTTATCTTGGACCCTGTATCCATTGGAGTTCAGAAGGATGAGAGATAATCTTGACAAAATAATTAAGAAGATCCTGAGGGGATTGGATGGGATGGATGCTGAGAGAATGCGGGAGAGACTAGAACTAGGAGGCATCATTTGAAAACCGGCACCTTTCCAGTTCTGACTGAGATGAGGAGGGCTGTTCTATCCCAGGGTTCTGGATTTTGTAACTCTCTTCTTCAGAGGGAGTACAGGTCATCGCATATTTTTAAATTAGAGGTTGATAGAACAAGGGAGTTAAGAGTTTTGGGGATAAGAGAGACTGTAGAGTTTAGGCCCAATCAGATCAGCTATGATCTTATTGAATGGTGGAGCAGGCTGGAGGGGCCGAATGGCCTCCTCCTGCTCCTAATTTGTATGTTTACACAAACGTGATAATAAATACTTAACATTATTTCAATCTTATTGCATGAAAAGACAACAACAGTGGAGCAGCCGACCACAAGAAAGCATGAAAGTGACCCAGATCAGATGCAGTCACACAGAGAGCAAATTGAAGTCTTGGGGACAAAGATGGGAGAAGCTGAGAGGAATTTGGAAAAATGTTTCAATGAGTGTCAGCGTGTCATCAGATATCAGCAATTGCTGGACGACGAACTGGAGAGCTACAAGAGGTTTGTAGCAAATGAAGATTCCAGGTGCGTAACAGGACTTTTCACCTACCTATAATAAATCACCCAACAGTAGAAATCCATTATAAGGTGGATCTTGGGGTCCAAAAAGTGAAACTGTGTTATCACTTAAAAAGACAGCCTAGAATCATAGAAACCCTACAGCATGGAAGCAGACTATTCAGCCCATTGAGTCCACACCGACCCTCCAAAGAGCAAAAATCAGAAGTTGCTGGAAAAGCTCAGGAGGTCTCACAGCGGCGGTGAAGACAAAATCAGAGTTAACATTTTGGGTCTGGTGACCCTTCCTCAGGACTTCCTCCAAGGAACCTCCCATCCAATCCCTGCATTTCCCATGGCTAATCCACTTAGCCTGCATTACCCTGGACACTATGGGACAATTTAGCATGGCCAATCCACCTAACCTGCACATCAGGGAGCCCACACAGACATGGGGAGAATGTGCAAACCCCACACAAACAGTCACCTGAGGGTGGAATTGAACCTGGGTCCCTGATGCTTTGAGGTAGCAATGCTAACCACTGAGCCACCATACCACCCAGCTTGTCTTTTTTAACCAGCAAAATGTAGAATTAAATAAATATTTACCTCTTTTGGGGTCCCTGAGCTATAAGTGAATTTGCAGTATATTGAACAATGTTACAATAGACGTCCAGGTATCAGTCCTGCTTTACAGCATAAAGGTTCCATGCTTAGTTTTCATTTCACATGAATGTTTCAAGACTATTTCAGAAGAAGTGGAGACATTATTTTGCTGTGAAATGTAACTGTATCAATAGCAGGAGGATAGCTTCAAATGATCCCTTGGAAGGGGTGTGCATGATATTGTTAAATAGCTTGTCAGCTACAATAATATTTATATTTTATGCTGCCACTCAAGAAGTGATTGGTGAAAGAGACTCACTGTGAGTTAAGAAACAAAGTGACAGATTTCTGAGAAATTGTTAAACAGTTCATATGAAGCCTGTATAGCCTATAACACCTTGCAAAGTCAGTTAGGAAGATTTCTGGTATAAACTGAGACCTGAGCTCCTCTGACTCTTGGCAGGTGTGTGTGTGCTTTAAATTTTCAGGAGTCACATTCAGGTTAAACTCTATTTATCTTAGTTTGATTCCTTCCTCTTCACTGAACTGACCCAGAACTGTGAGAGTGAAATCTTTTGGTCATTAATTACAATGCTATCCTTGCCTTGTGATATTTAATTCTGCAGGGAATGCCCTCTCTGCCATGGCTTGACCTCCCAAACATACTTGGCCCATTCAGCAGGCTCTGACTCAGTTTTCACATGAAGCTAGGGGAACAACCGCAACAGTTGAGGATCCCCATCTGGCACTGTGTGATGCCCATTACCAGCCTGTCAATTCCATCCGCCTGTTCAGATCCATAGCAGCAATGACAAGTGGGGCTGTAGTGCAATGTATTTGTTAAGTGATAGTATTCATATTGAATGTTTATGGCCCCTTTGCTGCCAGTATTATGAGCAATCCCTTTTCTCTGTCTCTTGATTCAATGACGTACCTGCTTCAGGCTGCTTGCATTCCAAAGATTGGAATCTGTTCGGTTTGTGTCTTCAGTCATTGGATGTGTGTGTCGCTAGCTGGTTTATCACTTGTTGCCTGTCCCTAACTGCCCTTGAGAGGGTGGTGAAGAGCTGCCTTCTTGAACCACTGCAGTCTGTGTGGGGCTAGGTGCTGTTAAGGAAGGAGATTTTGGAATTTTTGATCCAATGACAGTGAATAAATGTTGATATATTTCCAAGTCAGGGGATGGTGAGTGGTTTGGAAGGGAATTTGCAGCGTGTGGTGCTCCCATATATCTGCTGCTCTTGTCCTTTAAGGTAGTAGAGAAACCTTGGTGAATTTCTGCAGCACATCTTGTAGATAGTCCACACCGCTGCTTACTGAGTGTAGGTGATGGAGGGAGTGAATGTTCAACGTGGTGGGTGTAGTGCCAATCAAGCGGACTGCTTGATCCTGGACAAAGTAAAGCTTCTTGAGTGTTGTTGGAGCTGCCCCCATCCAGGCAAGTGGGGAGTATTCCATCCCACTCCTGCCTTATGCCTTGTAGATGGTGGACAGGCTTTGGGAAGTCAGGAGGTGAGTTACTCACTGCAGAATTCCTAGCATCTGACCTGGTGTTATTGCTATAGTATTTGTTCGACTAGTCCATTTCAGTTTCTGGTCAACAGTAACCCCCAGGATGTTGGTATCAGGGATTCAGTGATTGTGATGCCATTGCTTATCAAGAAGAGATGATTAGATTTTCTCCCGTTGGAGTTGGCCATTGCCTGGCACCTGTGTGCCGTGGATGCTACTTGAAGGAGGTCTGATGCATTTTTGAGGCACCAATGCATGGACCTTCCACTGCACTGGCATGGTGCGAGCTACCAATTGGCACACCATCGATGCTTGATGGGATCTCTGCAGCAGGCCTTAACAGGGATAGAACACGGGGGGGGGGGGGGGGGGGGGGGGTTTCCCTTTCCCTACAACTGCAACAACTGAGCATATTTTAACAACAGCCGCATTGTTTACGGCCTGGAATATTGTGAGAAAGAACCCAAGGTGTTTGCAGGCAGGATGGTTGTGGGCATTGGGTATTGGCAGTGAGAGAGTAAAATGATCAGGAACTGTCACCAACTCAAGGGTTAGAAAATTGTGGAGGAATTTGATGGAATGCAATTTTCATAGACCTCTTCTGCTGCTTGTTAAAGAGACCTGTAAATAATTAATTATTATTCAGCCGTTAAACTGATCATTTTCACCTTTCAGATCACAATCTATTCCGACTGAAGTAACCACGATATCAACAAGCAGTTGGTATGACAACACAGATGTCCCACCCATGAGCAAAGGTCAGCTCTAAATTAAAATGGGATCAAAAATTAAAGTTTTTCATGACTCAGGGGATCCTGCAGTAATTTATTTCATCCCAATGGTGCCCGGAATCTGGAATTATTTTGTAATAGTTTTCGAAAGAGGAGGTAGCTGCTATTTGCGGCAGCTTTCAGTATTTTGTAAAGAATCCAAGCCTATCATGTTTGGGTGATATTTTTTAACAGGTTTGACTTTTGACAGATCCAGCAGGAGGAGAAACATCTTTTCATTTGTACACATGGCACAGATGCCCCTGACTGTAGTTTTAAAGAACAGTCAATCGACCTGATTCGTGGACTCTGCTTTCTCTCTACAGATGCTACCTGACCTGCTGAGTTTTCCCAGAAATTGCTGTTTTTGTTTCAGCATTTACTGCCCGTCCCTCGTTGCCCTTGAGAAGGTGGTAGCAAGCTACCTTCTTGAATCGCTACAGTCCATCTGCTGTAGGTAGACCCACAATGCTGTTTTAGGGTGGGAATTGTAGGCTTTTTGACCCAGTGACACTGAAAGAATGGCGACACGTTCCAAGTTAGAATGGTGTGTAATTTGGAGAGGAGCTTGCAGGGTCTGGTGGTTCCCATGTATTACCAGGCAGCAAAGTGTCAACTTTGAAAAATAGTTCCCCGAGACTTTCTGAGATACAAAAGCAATGAGTAGGTTTGTAACTTTACACAACTGCATTGAGATTTGTTGAGGGTGGGGGTGGGGATGAAGTGGATCAGATGAGGGATGGAGGTTTCAACCTCCATTATGAAAGCCCTGGGGACAGGGTACTTTTCACCCTTGGCTGTGCCCACTTTGACCTGGTTGGGATTTGTGAGTGGGGGTGGAGGGATAGGTGGAGGTGGGTCGAAGTGAAGACCCCACCCCAGAAACAGACATTGAAAATAATGCTAACCCGGCCTTGCCTTCTCTGTCCCCACCCTCCGGCAAGAAAGCACAGATGCCCGTCACTCTTTAATCAATTCTATGACAAATAGATTCTCAGAACTCCCTAAGTGCTCCAGTGCCCTGCTGCTGGGCACCAGGGTTGAGTATAAATAGATTTCGAGAAAGCATAAGATATTTTCCTCATTACCATGACATGAATAACTGTTGTTGAGGAATAGGAGAGGGTTTGTCATGAAAAGGTTTTCACTGATGACGTTTTAGAATAAAGATATGTGCCTAACCAATTCAGTAATGATGGTCCTACCATTGCTTTGGTTTTAAGTTTGCTTTGATTTAACTGAAAATTTGTTGAACTGCGCTCTCAGCTTATCAATCAGCAAAACAAAATGACATTCTATTTTTGTTAGACATCACAGTGGCTGCACTATACAGCACACCTCTTCAGGCCAGTGGAATGGCGCACTCTAGGAAAATGTCAAAGAGAAAGGATGTCACTCCATCAGATGCCAGGTGCCGTAGTGGAGCAGACCAGGAATGTGCAAAGAAACCTTCTGAAATGAGTGAAGACCGTAAAGTCAGTGCCGATGAGGAAGAAGACGAGGATGTTGAGTTTTATTCTGATGAGGGAGAAGAGGCCACAAGACCAGATGATGTACCAGATGGAGCGCAGATCAGTAGGCTTTATAACGCCCTGTGTAATATAGTCCGGGAGAGAATGGGAAAACAGAAAAAACCAGAGCCACCTGAAGCATCATTATATACCAAAGGGCACTATGTGTTAGTCACAGGTGAAGCAAGTTATATGGACCCTTTTTTCTGTACAACAGTTCCTACAAGGAGTCAAGTGACTGTTACTTTTGATATGGACTCTCTACCGCAGCCTGACCAACCCACCCCTTTAAAATACAATGGAGATGGTGATGGGGCAAAAGAATTTGACTCCACTAAAGAGAATGGCAAAGACCATGTGGGTGAAAAAGAAGATGAAAAGCCAGACGATAGAAAACCAGGTGCTAATGGAGAACTGAAAAGACCGACAACACCGGCATCAATTTCACCCTCAACTCCACCACCGCCAGATACTTCTCAAGCCTCAGATTATAAACCCACACCTTTCAATGGCCCATCTACACCACAGTCAGATGTAAATGCTCCTGATCACTTGGAATCGAGAGGTGTTCCTTCTAGACAGAAGCAGAAAGATGACAAAGATAGAGGAACCGTGATCACTCCAACACAGCCACTGTTACCTGACCATAAAGTCGCAGAGGAGCCAAAGTATCGGTACTACGAGAAGATAGAAATGACCGAAGCGGTTGAGACATTTAGAGACAATAAGCTGGAGGTTTACTCAGAGACCTCCACCATTGTAGAGACCACAGTGGAAAAGACAAACCAGGAACAGAAGACCAAGAGGTCCTGAGTTAAGACACACACATGTACAATATTTACAAATGTAATTTTGCATCTCAGAGTTAAGGCTTCACCACACTGTGTGCTGACAGTGAACTGCAAATTGTTTTCTTTCAGAAATTTAATTAATGCCAGGGTCAGACTGCGAATGAGCGTTTAATAGTTTGCGTGTGTTATTCACAAATAAGCCTCTTTGAAAGCTTAAGTATCAGCTTTATGAAGAAAGTATGGGTCACTCTGCTTAACTTCAGCTAAAAGCCTTGCTTCATGTCATCAATCTAGTTGAATTTCTGCAGCAATTAGAGCCGACAACAAGATTTTAGAAGAAAAGAATTGACAGAACTTTACTGGGCAATTGTTAGCAATAATTAAATAAGGAGTTTACTCCTATTGACACAATGCACAATGGATAAATAGAACATTTTAAGCAAGATCAATATGTTATTTAATTTATATACTTTGATTGAATTGTCTTCCAATTGATCATTAGATTTGCTTTGTAAAGAAACTGCAATAAAACCAACTGGTTTAGACAATCTGCCCAATGTTTTCAATTTTCATGTGTTGTAAAGCAGCTCAAATTGTCCATGGTAACATTTTCAGGTTTTTCTTATATAAAAGCGGATTAATTTGTGTCCTGAAACTACAGCTCACAAAAAATCTACTCCTGTAGCCACTTTCTCATCAAAGTTCTCATTATTCAGTAGCTGCAGCTATTAATGTTAATTAAAAAACCAAGTGTTTGTCATGCATAATTTATAATGGAATGTAGGGACAATTTGAATTAAGTGACTTCAAAGTAAGAAGAATATTTGTAATATTTAATATATTTTGGGGATGATTAGTGCAATCCTAAAATTGTAATGTTTTTCAATTACCTTTGAATGATTTTTGCTTTATTCACTCTCAGGGTATCACCGGGAAGGAAGCATTTATTGTGCATCTTGGTTCAGTCAGTGTGGAGTGACTTATGTAGCACAGTATGGAGTCATGTCTGAACTAGAGCAGCAAGTTGAAAACGTGAGGAATCAGTCGTGTTGTGATAACAAGCTAGCAGCGAGCACAGGGGCTGGGTTCAAATCCTGCCTGCGCCAAGAGTGTGGAATGATGTTTCTGGACAAGTTGATTAGAAAATGTCCAAAATTGGGATAATGGGGTTGCCATTATCTTGCTTTTTTAGAAAAAAGTATCTTTAACACAGAAGGTGGTGGGTTAGCCATTTTCTCAATGTGACATGCCCCCCCCCCTCCATGTTCCAAATGCGCACCTTGATGGGGCACATAGTATCCAATCCAATACCCCAGGGGTGGCCTCACCAGTGCTTTGTGCCTGACAGGAAAGAGAGCACCATATTTAGGATGGAGATCCCTTTCCCCATTGGGTTGAGAAAGAAGACAATGCCCATAAGACCATGAGATATAGGAACAAGATTAAGCCAATTGGGCCAAAACGTCTACTCCACCATTTGATCATGGCTGATATGTCTCCCAACCCCAAACTGCCACTTTCTTCCTGTAATCCTTGATTCCTTGACTAATCAAGAACCTATTGATCTCTGTCCCTATCTATATCTATCTCTATCCCTATTCCCCCTACTTTTTTCCTCCTTTGAAATCTTCACCTTCCCCCTTCCTTTCCCCGTGCCTAAGGTGCCAAACCAATCTCCCCCATCCCCCGACTTACCTCAGTCTGAGATCCATTGGGAGTCCTCTGGAGGTCTGGCTGCTGCCTGGGCAGTGCACACGCCCTTCCTGAAGACGACACCTTCTCCCAGTGAGGGACAGAAGTCTTGGGGTCTCAGTCTGCATCAATGTATCCTGCCCCCAGCACATAGTGGCTCTGGGACAGACTTGTTGTTGGATTGCTGGTTCACCACAAACCTTTTCTCCAGAGAGTGTGGAATGATTAGGAATGGAAATGGAAAGGGATACACTTGTTGCAGAAGAAGTGCAGCGAAGCTTCAGTAAACTGGTCCGTACCAGTTGAGGAAACTGCAGAGAGTTAATTGGGAGATGCATTGAGACGCAGTTGAAAATGCGTTCCCTGAAGTTTAGAACAATGAGAGTCGATCTATTTGGAAGATATGGCAATCACAAGGGGCTTCAGAGGATGGATGCTGAGAGGTTGCCGGTTCTTGGCTAGACAGTTTAAAGCTAGGAATCGGAATCTCAGGTCGTCCATTTTGGACTGAGATGGGGAGAACTCACCATTCAGGAGGCATAGAATCTTGGGAATTCTCTATCTCAGAGGGTTGTGGAGGCTCAGTCATTGAGTATGTATGCGACAGAAGTCAATAGATTTATAATATGAGAGGAAATATGCAAATATAGCAATAATATGGGTAATCACAGAGTTGAACCAATAGGTCAGCCATGATCCTAATGAATGTTGGAACAGGCTTAAGGGGCCAAAAGGCCTACATCTGATCCTGTTAATCTCTTCTTATGCTATTGGTCTTCTTTACAGTACTGAAACTTCCAGCTCAGAAATGACCAGAGTTAGTACATCAAATTTCACAAGACTGCAGATAATACTCCAGACTTGGGCCTAGTAGTCCAGGGTCTACAATACTACCTGAAATTAAGTGGATGTTATGTGTTGTCCTCCAACAGTGATTATATTTCAGAGGTACTTCATTGATTGTAAAAATAGGGGTCTTGGGACAAACTGAGATGACCACATATTTGTGCCATTACTCAAACTACCTATTTTCACTCCTGCTACATCAACTGCCTCAAACAAATCTGCTGAAATTCTTATCCATGTCTTTGTAACTTCAGACTCGACCATTTCCACACGTTCCTGTCTGGCGCCCCACTCTCTACCTGCCCTCAGATTGAGATAATCCCAAATCCTGGGCCCGCATCCATTCATTCCAAATCCTGTTCATTCATCATCCACGTACTCAGTGACCTACGATACCTCCCAGTTAAGTAATATGTGGGTTTTGAAAGTCTTAATTTTCAAATCCCTCCAAGGCCTCAACTCTCCTTATCCCCTATAACCTCCAGCTGCACAATCCTCATAGATCTTGAATTGCACTTATCCTGAACAATACCAACTTCGATCGCTCCAGTATTGGCAACTGTGCCTTCTGCTGCTTAGACACCAAGCTCTGGAATTCCCTCTCTAAACATCTACCCTCCTGCCCCTCTCTAACCTCTATCAAGAGGCTGTTTAAAACTTCTGTCCTTGAGTGAGATTTTGCCCTCTGCCGTAATATTAAATTGTGTGGCTTGGTGTGTTTGATAATATTCCTGTGAAACATTTTGGGATATTTTGTTACATTAAAGGTGTTTATATATATATATGTTTTTATGGCGTTGTTGAAATCATACAAGTTGCTTTACGTATACAAGGCTTTTTCATCATTTTGGTAATTCCCTTTGAAATTTGGTATTCTTGTGATTCTGGCAGTTTGAGGTTAGCCCTGGGACCATCCACGATTACAATTTTCACAATCGTATTCGGAGGAATAAGGAAGGTTAAACCTTAAAGGTTAAACCTCACGATGTAAAGGAAATTTTTTTTTTTTCAGTTTGCTTTGGGGACAGGAATGGGCAATGCAATATTTCCGAACCCTATTGTGAAAGTGGTATTTAATCCTCACCATTTATGACTGACATTATATTTAAATAGTGAGGAAGTTGGCAAACATGCAGACAAAATTAAACTGCCTTCATTGCTCAGTACTTTGAGTATGGAGTTGGGACGTCATGTTGAGGTTGTGCAGGATATTGGTGAGGCCTCTTCTGGAGTACTGTGTTCAGTTCTGGTCGCCCTGTTATGGGAAGGGTATGATTAAACTGAAGACAGTTCAGAAAAGATTTACAGGATGTTGCTGGGAATGGAGGGTTTGAGTTATAAAAATAGACTGAACAGGCAGGGAACGTTTCCACTGGAACATAGGAGGTTGAGGGGTGACCTTATAGAGGTTTATACAATCATGAGGGTAAGGTGAATAGCAAAGGTCTTTTCCTTAGGATAGGGGTGTTCAAAAATAGGGAGGCATATTTTTAAGATGAAAGGAGAAAAATTTAAAAAGGACATGAGGGGCAACATTTTTATCTAGAGAGTGGTTCATGGGTGGAATCAACTGTCTGAGGAAGTGGTGGGTGCAGGTGCAGTTATAATGTTTAATAGACATTTGGGTAAGTCCTATAGGAAAGGTCTGGAGAGATTATGGACCAAATGCAGGTAAGTGGGACTAGTTTAGTTTGGGAACTGGGTCGTCAAGGACTAGTTGAACCGAAGGGTCTGTTTCCATGCTGTATGACTCTATGACTCAATGAGCCTCACTGCATTTTGCTGCTCTTCTACATTCTTAGCATATTGCCCTGGCATATAATTTGAGCTTTCTCTTATAGTTAATAATATGAGCCAATGGCGTCTGGAGTTGAAATATATGATTGGAAATATTTTTCTTTGCAAAGCAGTTATAGTTAGTCACCTCATACTACAGGTCTTGAGTTTTACTGTCAAAAGACACAAGTTGTTGAAACTTTTCCTGTTGCACTGATCAGGACAGAATCACAAGAATGCCACATTTCAAAGGAAACAACAATATATGCTGCATGAAAATAGACTGCTGATTGTTTGGCAATAACTTTTACAGACCTGGGTAAAATTGCTGAATGGATGTCGACTTACACCCAAACAATCTCTAACCTGTTCTCATGCACTATAAATCATTGCTCCCCTTGAAATTAGGCATTCTTGCATTGATCCTGATGTGTACAAAAAGAAAAAGCTGTCTGTTTTCTCATTTCTTCTTCCCTCAACAGGTTGATCATTTTGTTGCATATAAAGTGGAGAGGACATCTACCCTATTATCAAGTTACAGCTTTCTGAACTTGAGAAGGTAATTATCTCAGGATGTGATGGCTGATTTATTTCTTCTTCCGTGGGTAATGTGTGTCACCAGCAAACTCACATTTATTGACCATCCTTAATTGCCCTTGAACTGATGCCTCCACTAAGGGGCATTAGAGAACCAATTTTTTTTCACAGCTGTTGATAGTTTCACTGTTGCCATTTATTGAGACTTGCTTTCAATTCCAGATACATCCAGCTGCCGCTGTAGAATTTGAATCTGTGCTCCCATAGCATCAACAGGAGGTTCTAGACTATTAGTTAAGACCACTATGCCACCAGAGATAGGTCTCCAAGCAGAGTCATACAGACATAGAGTCATTAAGCACAGAAACAGACTCTTCATCCTGACCAGTCCATGCCAAACATAATCCCAAACTAAACTAGTCCCACCTGCCTGCTCCTGGCCCATATCCCTCCAAACCCTTCCTATTCGTGTACTTCCAAATATCTTTTAAATGTAATTGTACCCATATCCACCACTTGCTCAGAAAGTACATTCCGCACATGAACCACCCTCTGTGTAAAAATTTGCCCCGCAAATCTCTCTCCTCTCACCTTAAAAATATGCCCTCTAATCTTGAAATTCCCCCATCCTAGGAAAAAGACACCTACCATTAAGCTGATTCCTATTTTTTGTTTCCACATGGAGAATTTTAACCCCCCATAATTGAACGTGTTTAGGCTCTGGTAGGGGTTTAAATCATGAAAAATTCAAATTTTGACCCCAACTCATGTCCAACTTGTTCACTGCCCATTTATTAAAAATCGGAAGTGGGGATCCAAACTGCTCTTGTCATGGGTTGCCATTTGAATCTCGTCAGAAGTCACACGACACCAGGTTATAGTCCAACCGGTTTGTTTCACCTGACGAAGGAGCAGCGCTCTGGAAACTTGTGTTTTCAAACAAACCCGTTGGACTATAACCTGGCCTTGTGTGAGTTCTGACCTTGCCCACCTGAAATAACTGCACGGAGGCTGGTATGCCATCACATTTATTTACTTGTGCAATCGGTCTTTACTTGTGCACAGTACACTGGCTGTCATCAACCAGCTCGGAGTCAGTCATCAGAACTAAGGAGATTCTAAATCTCCTGGTTTTATATATATATATTTTCTTTTTCCCCGGCACCCATGTGTGTGTGTAAGTGCAACACACAGTGAAAACTGCAGATGTGTAAATAACTTTATTGATATACCACCACCAGGAGAAACACCCATGTGACTAAAAGAACCAGTATCATGCAGAGCCCCTTTGGGTTAAAAGCTTATGTGAAAGAAAACGTGAGGGGGAGGGTAGGGATCAAATCAAAATAGAGCTTGAGGGAGAAATAAAGCATTCCACACCCCACGGTGCCCTCCTCTCCCGAAAGGCATTGAGAGAGCCGGTGCACGCCACGTGCTCCTTCTCCAGGGAGACACGGGCGCGGCTGTAGCCACAGAAGAGGGGCAAGCAGTTAGCCATAATGACTCCCACCACGGCCCGCTGCTGGGACCTGTTAATGCCCAGCTTGGCCAGGCCCAGGAGCAGACCCACAGGGAGATCCTCTGACCTACCCATCCCCCTCCGTGCCAGGTGTCCAAAGATCAGGAGCGCGGGGCTGAAGTGCAACCAAAAACACAAAAGGAGACCTCTGAGGTAACTGAAAAGGGAGCGCAAGCGCCCACACCCCATATATACATGGCCCACAGACTCCACAGCGCCGCAAAACAGACAGTTGGGCTGGGAGTCCTTGTACCACCACAATCTGTGGTTACATGGGGCTGCTACATGCAACATCCTCCCCCCCACCAGATCCCGGAGGGAAAAAGGGAGGACTCCCGAATAGAGAGCCCTCCACTGGGGACCCCCACCACCATGTCGTCTCCTGGTTATATTGGTCAGCCAGGGCTTTCCTGATTGGTCCAGGGTAACAACCCCAATCGAGAACCTTGTAGTGAATGAGGTCCACCTGGTCCCAATCACTACACCACCTCCAGTCCAACACCGGCACCTCCACACTTTGTATATTATAATGAGGCAAGACTTCTTGTTTGCACTTCATTCAAATGTTGACAGTGTCATGGACCAGCCAACTAAACCTGAGATGAGAGGCCAGGGTTCAGAAGGTTACAATTGCCTTTTGCAATTAACCACTAGTTCTAATGGGTTTGCCTGGACACCCTCCCATGAACAGACATTTCAGTTCCCTGCCCCCTTACACACCCACCATGATTTCTCACCTCCCTGTCCCCGCCAACTCTTCCCTGACCCCGCATTGCTGTGGCCTCCAATCCTCCTCCCAGTTGGACTCTGAAACTGCTCCCCACCCCGCCAAACCCCACCCCCCCACCCAACATTGCCAGGATTAAGAGAAGTTCATTTGTCCTGGGCAGTATCTCTTGCAAGTGGAAGAATTTGTGGTGTTTCTACAGTTCTGTAAGAGTCTTTAATTTCTGAATAAATCAAATCATATCTTTGAGACCAAAATGTGAAGAGTAAACTGAATCACTGCCATGAACTCATATGGTCAGAGAGAGTCAATAATTAGTAACTGGTTGTACATCGATATTCAAGAATGTGTTTATCCCACAAACACACAAGCTGAATATCCTATGACCTTCACCAATTAGCTGCTGACATTCCTTAGTAGTATGGCAGCAAATTGAATTGTACCGTCTTGATATTGTTTAGATGATGCATGTCATGGAACATGATGGAACAAATATTATTTCTCTTTCATGGGGTGCGGGCTTTGCTGATAAGGCCAGCATTTCTAACCAGCTGTAATTGCCCTTCAGTTGAGTGACTGGGCCATGTTTGAGGACGGTAGATGGTGATGTTATGGTAATGTCACTAGACTAGGAATCCAGAATTCCAGGTTAATATTCTGAGGATATGGCCTTGAATCCTACCCAGCCTTTTGGCAAAATGTTTTAGCCAGCAAACATTTCTCTTTCTATCTACCTGGATCAGGTGAAGCAAGTTCTGCCACTTTTCTTAAAATTCAGCAAATGTTGCCCCGATAGTCCTAAGTGTCATCTGATTAATGTCAGATTGAAAAGTTCAATCAGAAGATCAAAGGACAGATTAGTGGGAAGTGAATTTCTTTGGTAGGGGGAGCCCAGACCAAAGAAGCAGAAGTTAAAAATTTTAAGTGAGACCATTTGTGAGCAATGTCAGTTAGCACTGAAAAGGGAGTGGAGATATGAAGCTCTGTCCCTCTCGAAAAAATGTTGAGGTTGTGGGAGTGTGGTTTGTCAGAAATTTAAAATCTGAGACTGCTGGATTGTTGTTAGGCAAGAAAAGTAAGGGTTACAAAACTAGAGTGGTTATATGGAGTTAAGAGACAATTTAGCCAAGAACTAATTGATTGCTGGAAGAAAATCAAGGGGTTGAATGGCTCCTCCTGTTGCTAATGCTGCAGAGGGCTGTGGAGGTCAAGCCATTGAGTGTATTTAAGACAGAAATAGACAGGTTCTTGATGAGTAAGAGGATCAAGAGCTATGGGGAGAAGGCAGGGGAATGGAGTCGTGAAACATATCAGCCATGATTGAGTGGTGGAGCATACTTGATAGGCTGAATGGCCTGATTCTGCTCCTATACCTTGTAATCTATTTTAAGAGGAGCAGAACCATTTACTTTCCTCATTTCATTCTATCCTCATCAGTTTCCAGAGGCTGAGTTGATTCAATTCCGAAACACATTATCGTGAACTTGGCTTTTTTTTTCCCACCCAACAGAGCGCACTGTTTAAACATTGTTAATCTTAGCACAAAGCAGCTTGCCAGAGGTAATGCAGTGAGCACGGTACAGTGCATATTCCATGTGAAATACTGCAGACAGAGAGCGTATAAGTGTTCAGAATCACTGCATTAATACTTGCTACGAATGTTCTGGGATATAAACAATTGGCAAACTAAACCTTCCTTTTCAAGGTTTCAGCTTTGGGTTTAGATTTTTTTAAAATATTGTACAATGCAATAAAATGGAAGTGTTCACAGTTACAAAATGGGCAGTAATTGTTCACAAAACAATATTCTACTAATGCACGGTCTGTTTTATTTTGTAATATCCCAATGTAGAGAAATAAACCATTCTGCCTATTGATTACCAGAAGAGATGGGCGTGTATGATTCAATGATGCCCACCTTCAGTGACACAGTGTAAAGTCTACCCAGCTAATAAAAGCCTGCTTTCAGCTTGGTTAAGCTCATTTAGAGGAAATATACTGAAACCTATAGCCTGCAAAGTTGGAAATGTGCGTTTTTTATATAAACATTTATCACAAAAATATAAAGAGAATCCATCACTGCTTTGCTTGCAAGATTTCACTTTTAAGTTTCACACACCAGCGATCCTTACAGTCACCAACTGTACATAAAATTTGTGGAATTAACAGTTATTGGTGTAAAAAAATTGTCATTTAAATTTAATTATTAACTGACAACGTATGACAGATGAATTTAAGATCACGGCAAGGTGTGATAATTTTGCAACAGGAAACATTCATTTCAGGGAGTGTTAAGTCACAAAGCAGCTACAATGTGGGATTTGGGGATGAAAGACTGACATGCAGCATTTACTAAACTAGTTTCTCGTTAGCAGGTTTTTCAGGCTTCTTTCCACTGCTTCGTCCAGTTCTTCCTCCAGCTCTTCCTTCTTTGACATGGCCAATTTGGACTGGTAATCACTCACTCTTTGGTCTATGTAAGGAGCACTCTGCGTCCCATGGAGCATCAAGGTCCATTCCTTGAGCACCCCCTTCTGCTCGGTGCCGCCAACGAAGCCAACCTCCAGGATCCAAGTGCCCCTGGGGTCCTCGCCCCAGGTGTGTGTTGTCATGAAAGGCCATTTGTCAAAGCCCACCTTGGAGTCATCATCCCGAGGCCTGCGGCTGAGCAGAATGGACTTTGTGCCCATTGGGGAGGTCATGTTGGCGTTAAGGTCACCTCGTCTGGTGGCATTCATTGTCAGCACAGCCTGGACATGCTCAAGGTAGCGGACAAAGTTATCCTTGCCCTCACATGCGTCAGTCGATATTTTTAGGACCATCTTGTCTTCCGAAGAGATCGTTCTGTGACAAGGAGAAGCAACAGGACGTCAGTAAACAGGAACATAACTCTGGCTGGGATCATAAGCAGAAGGACTCGCCTTCGATCGGTCAGTTACGGCTGAGACTACGGCTAACTTACAAAAATCAACCTGTCGTCTGAGGGCTCTGTCATTGTAAAACAACTTCTATGAAACACTCAGAGATAGTAAGAACTGCCGATGCTGGAGTCAGAGATAACACAGTGTGGAGCTGGAGGAACGCAGCAGCCCAGGCAGCATCAGAGGAGCAGGAAAGTTGACGCTTCGGGTCAGGACTCTTCTATGAAACAATTGTCTGCAAAATTGTGATTCTTTGTGCTTCGTTCATGGTAATGATTTGTTGATCCTCTGCCCCTTTTCAACTTTCCATCGGATCTATCGCAGTCTGGATTGTGAAGAATGGAAATGATAAAGCTGCATTCCAGCAAAGAGTCTAAATAAGTTCCAAAGGTGAAACAGAGACTCACCAGACAGTGGGGAGAAACAATGTCTAGGCTATCAGCACCAGCGGATACCTTCATCAGAACTGCAAACCCGAGGTGATGCTTTATCTACACAGACTTTAGCAGCAGTGGGGATTAAAAGCACTCTGTGGGTGAAGTCAATCTACCAGAAATGTCCTCCCACTCTTTTCATTTGCCTCAGGAAGCTCTTAGCCGTGGAAAAGCGTCGAGCATTCTGACAGCTAAGCATTGCAGCCTGTTACATCTATTTTCCAAGCCACTGAGCTTTTCATTTATTCTGGTTTCTTTAATGGGCTTTTACTGTGAGGGCTGATTATTACATTACCCAATCACTCGGATTGCAACTTCTCATAATCTAACTTCTTAAAATGTGAAAATGAAAGCAATTTGTCTTATTGGATGCACCCTAAAGGGCACAGCTCCTCAACTCCTTCCGAAGCAGCATTATTTACTTGTCTGGATTCAGCAATGCCCCTTGCTATTAAACAGTAATTGTATTCATAGATATTATCATAAAAAAATACATATTATGAAGTTAACACTTCAATAGGGAACCATTCGCCCTGATAACTGGCTCTGCATTTGTTTCATCTGGAGCAGTTACTAAGTCTGTGCAAAATCTTAATTGATGCTTTAATTGTTAAAGGTTTCCAGAACAAATATGACTGGTCAAAGTCAATGCTGATGTGCTACTTTTATTTATTATTATAACAAGGTGTAGAGCTGGATGAACACAGCAGGCCAGGCAGCATCAGAGGAGCAGGAAAGCTGACATTTCGGATCTGGACACTTCTTCAGAAATGGAGGGGAAGGGGACCCTGAAATAAATAGAGAGAGGGGGAGGCAATGATGGAAGGTGGATAGAGGAACAGATAGGTGGAGAGAAGATGGATAGGTCAAGCAGGCAGGGATGGAGCCAGTAAAGGTGAGTGTACGTAGGGAGTTGGGATGGGGGTTGTTATCTCAGACTCCAGCATCGGCAGTTCCTACTATCTCTGACTTTATTTATTATTGTACTTTTTCCATTATTTAGATAAATATCAGTTGTACTAACTGCAGGATCAGATCTTTGCCTGAAGTGATAGTGACTATAGTCCTAGCGGACTGCTCTCACATCGGAGAGAGGTGACTGGTGGTGGTTTAACCTGAGGGAGGTGACCTTGGCAAGTAGGGAGCTTCATGGTAGCCTCAGCTGGTGCAGGAATTGAACCTGTGCTGTTGGAATCACTCTGTATTGTAAACCAGCTATCCAGCCAACTGGGCTAACATTAGATAATCCAACATGGGCATTCAGTCACATCATGCAATCCATTTCCTTTATATCATTACATAATTCCTTATTATTCAGCTCATGACCCACTTTGAGAACTCAGGTGTCAAGTTTTACAATTTCAACTGGATTACGGCTCTGAAAGCTTTTTAAGACATTCGTTCACAGGACATCGGCATTGCTGGCTGAGCAATGCCCTTGAGAAGGTGGTGATGAGCTGCTTTCTTGAACAGCTGAAATCCATATGGCATAGGGACACAGTACAGTGCTGTTGAGAAGGAAGATCCAGGAATTGGACCCAGCGACAATGAAGGAATGGTAATATATTTCCAAGTCAACGTGGTGTGTGACTCGGAGAGGAACTTGTAGTGGGTGATGTTCCCATGTATCTGCTGCCCTTGTCCTTCTAGATAGTGAAGGTTGTGGGTTTGGAAGGAGTGTTGAAGGATACTGGGTGAGTTGTTGAACTGCATCTTGTAGATAGTATACACTGTTGTAGGAGCTGGATGTGGTGCCAGTCGAGCTTTGTCCTGGATGTTGTTGAGTTTCTTGAGTGTTGTGGGAGCTGCACTCATCCAAGCAAGTGGAAACCATTCCATTACACTCCTGACTTTATGCCTTTTAAATAGCAGGCATGGTTTAGGAAAACAAGAGCTAAGTTACTCGCCTCAGAATTCCCAGCATCTGACCTTGCCTTGTAGCCACAGTATTTATATGGCTGGTCCAGTTCAGTTTTGGATCAATGGTAAACCCCCAGAGTGTTGATTGTTAGGGATTCAGGTATGGTAATGCCAGATAGTGTAAAAGGACAATGATTAGATCTCTCTTATTGGAGATGGTCACTATCTGGCACTTGGGTGGCATGCCACTTATACCAGTTAAACGTTTGACCCATACATTTCATCCATAACTCCAGTATATTCAAATACAGACGAAGAAGGTTTTATATAGTATGCACCCAGAAGATACATGCATGATCATCTCAATCTCCCCCAGTGAACTGGTTGTCACAATCCTCCTAAACCCCTCAATCACTTTGTTACTTTAAGCGGTGACTAAGCAACATGTCCCAGACCCTCAAGACATAGATGAGTTATCTTCCTGTTCCTTCAGCTCCTCATTACTTACAAAGCCTCCAAATGCTGTTTTAACATATCGTATGCTGGGTTCATTGAGGCAGTATGAACATTATTTCCATGTGATGTATATAATTTCAATAAACAGAAGGGAACGTCTGTAGGTGATCCCTGACTGCTGTAACTACAAGGCCATTGACTGACTACCCAGCCATGAAGATTGTGCAGTGCTGGGGTGTTAGAGAATCTGAACCAGGGCAGCGTTTAATCCTTCAGAAGAAGGCTTTGCAGGGTAGGTGAATGGTGGAGGCTGGTAGAAGAGTGATGGGGGTTTAGGGAGTAGCAAGTGGATGGGTGCATAGATGTAGGGGTTGGGTGGGGATGAATGAGAGCTGTTGTGGCAAGTCCAGTCTCGGGGGTGGGGTGGGTGTGTTCAGGTCAGAGTGCGTTGGGAGGTTGTTGGGGTCGTAGGCAGTAGGACATGGTTATATTGTGGCTGCAAGAGTTAGGTCGCGATGGGGAAAGGTTAGGGGGAGGGCTGGGGTCAGGTTGAGTTGGATCCGGTGGAATTGGGGTGATGGGGATTGTGTCTTGTCTGTGGAGCATGAGGAAAGGAGATGATGGTTGAATCTGGACAGTATCAAGTGGATGGGGGAGGGGGAGTGTCAGTGTTAGCATTCAGGGAATCAGTTTAATCGTTACCCAGGTTTTACAGCAGGGTTTAGTCCTCTAACCTTACCTAGTCAGGTTAGTGAGTCAGAACCCTCCAATGTCTCTGTGTCTCCAACATTCCTGGAGGATTCTATCACACGTTTCAACTTATAGGGCAATTCTCGAGGAGTCAGCTGGGACTTCCACATGGTCCCGACTCACAACTTCAGTCTAGCGTCCTGTCAGAACAGCCTTACTATTGGCACAACTGCGCCATTCAGATTCAGTGATGTTGACTGAGGGATGGCTATCGTCAGGGGCACAAGGATAATTGCCCCGTTCCTCTTTGAAATAGAGGCCTTTCATTTTACCATCTATGCGAGAGAGCAGACAGCTATGCTGGTTAATAGTATCGGCTAAAACATGGCACCTGTGATAGTGCAGTACTCCCTCAGTCCTGCTTTGGGTATGTCAGCTTTGGATCTGGGTTCAAGCCCTGGGGAAGACAAATGAATTGGCTGGCTTGAGAAGCACTTTCCAGTCATTATAAAATCTTAAGCTCTTTTGGAGGTGTATCTAAAGTGTCATAGAATTGCGTAAGTTACTACTTACTGTGACTCCTGCACCGATCCTCCGACACAGTGGAACCTCTCAGGAACTGTCTTCCAGTCTTTGGCCATTTTGACCATCCCTCCAGCATCAAGCACTCCATACCCAAAAAGGTGATTAAACTCCAGGCCCACACCATTCCTTCTCCATTTGTGGATCTCATCATGCAGTTGGTTGCGTTTGGAAGTCAAGACTGTCAGATGCTGCATGTCTCGCCAAGTTAGGGTGGGACTGTGGAGCAGAAATTGCAAAAAGAGCAGGAAAATGGTGTGAGGTTTTCCCATCTGTTGTCAATTGCAACTCATACAGTCAGCTTTGCAATAAAATGAAACATCCTGAAGAAATATAAAGTGGTTTAAATCTTTGTGCAATAGACAGTTTCTTTCAATATGAACTATTCTTTTGGAGTACAATGTCCAGTTCTGGTCTCCCTGTTATTGGAAGGATATTATTAAGCTGGAGAGGGTTCGGAAGAGATTTACCAGGACGTTGCCAGGAATGGAGGGTTTGAGTTATAAAGAAAGGCTGATTGGGCTGGGACTTTTTTCACTGAAATGTAGGACATTGAGGAGTGACCTTATAGAGGTTTATAAAATCATGAGGGGCATAGATAAGGTGAATGACAGGTGTCTTTTCCCTAGGGTGGGGGATTTCAAGACTATGGGGTGTATTTTTAAGATGAGAGGAAAAAGATTTTAAAAAGATGAGGGGCAATTTATTTACACAGAGAGTGGATTGTGTGTGGAATGAACTTCCAGAGGAAGTGGTGGGTGCAGATACAGTTACTACATTTAATAGACATTTGGATAAGTACATGAATAGGAAAGGTTTGGAGGGATATGGGCCAAGCACAGGCAGGTGGGACGATTTGAGCTTGGGAACATGGTCAGCGTAGACTGGTCGGACTGAATGACTCTATGACTATATTCACCTTACCTCTTTTTTGAATGAATTTTGTCCAAGAAAGGCAAATGTCAGTTGAGTCTCCGTGGTAACACTTGCCTGTTAAGAGTCAGGAGATTGCTGGGCTCAAATCCCATTTTAGAAACTTGAGCTGAGAAAACAGTGCTAACATCCTGGTGCAGTACAGAGGGAGTGCTGCTCAGTTGCAGATGCCATCTTCTGGGTGAGATGTTAAACTGGGACCCTGTCTACATTAGGGAGGTACACCCAAAATTCTGACTAGCTTTTATCCCTCAATCATCATTATAAAAACATTAGCACATCACTGTTTGTGGGAACTTGCTGTGTGCAAATTGGTTGCTGCATTTCATACGTTTCAACACATAAGGAATAGGAGCAGGAGTGGGCCATTTGGCCCATTGAGTCTGTTCCACCATTCAATAAGATCATGGCTGATCTTTTCATGGACTCAGCTCCACTTACCCACCTGCTTACCATAACTCATAATTCCTTTACTATTCAAAAACCTATCTTTCTTTGCCTTAAAAATGTTCAATGAGGTAGCCTCAGCTGCTTCACTGGGCAGGGAATTCCACAGATAAACACTGTTTAATGTTTCAGGAAATCTTACATTCATAACCAAAAAAAGGCATTTTACCTTTAGTCTTTCTTGTTCTCAAATGAATGAGATGCTTTGTTCATCTTTGCTTTGTGAAGTTTTATTCACGCTGATGTAAGGGATGTGACAATATAGGGTTAGCTTGGGCTTCAAGGATCAATTTCAAATCAAGGCAGGAATATAATCTACTGTCTCATCCAAAAACTGACACATCTGACAGAGTGAGGTCGGAAGATCAAGCAATGGGATATTTGAGGGGTCTAATAAGATTCATAGATTGGATAGGGTAGGTAGAGAGAAACCATTTCCTCTTGAGGGGAATGGCCCAGAACAAAGCGGACATAACCTTGAAGTTAGAACCAGGCTGTCAGGAATCATACAAAGGGAAATCTAGGCCGCCCTCTCTATCCTTAAAACTTGTTCAGAATATGGGTCACTTAACAATTTCCAAAATGAGTTGTTATTTTGTTGGCAAAGAGGTGTTAAAGTGGGTGCAGGAATTGAAATACAGATAAATCGTGCTTTGTTGAAATGGAACAGGGTTGAGGGAATAAATGGGCTCCTCCTGCTCGTATATTTCAAAACAGCACATTGATAGCAAATTATTTTACCTTTTTCTTTAACTAACTACAACACAATATATAGCTTACAGAATTTATGAACTACTATAATTTGCAGTTTATTGATCATGGGATGTGGGCATTGCTGGCTCTGCCAGCATTTCTTGCCCATCCCTAGTTGCCCCTGAGAAGGTGGTGCTGAGCTGCCTTCTTGAACCACTGCAGCCTGTGTGCTGTAGGTAGACTCACAATGGCCTATGGGAGGGAATTCCAGGATTTTGACCCAGCGACACTGAAGGAATGGCGATATATTTCCAAGTCAGGATGGGGAGTGGCTCGGAGGGGAACTTGCAGGGGCTAGTGTTCCCATTTATCTGCTGCCCATGTCCTTCTCAATGGTGGTGGGTTTGGAAGGTACTTTTGGAGGAGCCTGAGGGAGTTGTTGAAGAGTATCTTGTGGGTGGTGCACATATGACATCCAGCAACTCTCAACGCAGCTTATATATTGCCACGAGCATGGTAGAAAATGGCACAGTGAACATGCCAAAAGAAATACATCATACATACTTTGCCTCTAAAGCCAAGGCAAAAACACCAGCGGCCTCTGGTGCTGCAGCAGATGTCCCAGAATGACGGAGAGTACAGTTGCCGTACAAATCAGTTGTTGCCTTTAATAGAACAATTGTGGGGAAAAGGAAAGAGATAATTAGGTCATTTATTTAATTAGGCGGTTTCTCTGTTTCTCACTCAACAATAGAACAGCCATATCAATTACTCATACCCACCAGATAGCAGCCACAACATTTTGAAAGCATTAGACCCGCCAACAAAGGAACAGCCACTGCTCCATGTCAAACAGCGTGACTGAGAGAATAATATCAGTGCTCACCACACCAGCCTCTGGGTTTCTCTTCCTCCCGTTGCTGAAGGTAGAGGCAAGAGTCGAGGAGCAGCTTTCATCATAAAGCGCTGTCCGACCATCATTAATGGCAGAGTTGATGGAGATAGTCCACATGCTCGATGCATAGCCATCACAGTTGCAGTCATCGTAGCTGCCCCCATCCCCAGAGGCCCACACATAGATACTTCCCTTTCCATTCCGACCCTGCAGGAGATAATTACACTGTCAAGTTCAACAATCTGCTTTTACAAGAAGGCATTGTTCACTGCATCAATGGGGAGCAACATTAGTGTCTACCTCAGATGTAATCTTAAATGGAGCCTCTCTGTGCCCCCACGAGTGGGAATAAAAGGTTTCACAGGGTTATCATGAAATATCGAGTCAGGGGCCGGGGGGACATTTCCTGGTGCCCTGCTCAACCATTAATCTTCTTCAGTTCTCAGTCTGACCCACAGCCCCATAACTTCCACCAGGGGAAGACCAAGGGTTGACACCAGAACTGTTGGCATCAATCTGATCCAAACCAGAAATCTCCAGCACTCTTACTGCCTACCATTGATGTGCATTGGAAGGATTTGCACGCTGATAGTCAATGTACTGGGTTGTGACACTGTAAGACTATTAGAAACAGGAACAGGAGGGAGATAGCAGCTAGCAGAAGAGAAGCGATGGCCTAGTGGTGCTATCGCTAGACTGTTAATCCAGAGACATTCTGGGGACTCGGGTTTGAATCCCGCTACGGCAGATGGTGGAATTTGAATTCAATAAAATATTTGGAATTAAGAATCTAACGCTGACCATGAATCCATTGTCAATTGTTGGAAAAGCCCATCTGGCTCACTAATGCCCCTTAGGGAAACAAACAGCCATCCTGACGTGTGACTCCAGACCCACAGCAATGTGGTTGACTCTCAACTGCCCTCTGGGCAATAAATGCTGTCTAGCCAGTGACACCCTCATCCCGTGAACGAATAAAAGGAACAGGAGTTAGGCCATTCGGCCCCTCAAGCCTGCTCTGCCATTCAGGCATTTGCCTCCAGTAGTGGTAATAGCCATTAGTGTATTTGTGCCAGCCAATCTGATGTACAGCAAGATCCCACTAACAACAAGGAACTATGTGTCCTGCTGGTTGAGGCCATGGCATTGGTAGAGTGGGGAGAGGGTTAACACCCACCCTCAATGCTCTTCCAATAATGACTGCTAATGGGATCCGTCTGAGGAAGTTTACCATCTTATCTAACACAGGCCGGCACGGCGGCTCAGTGTTTAGCACTGCTGCCTCACAGCACCAGGGACCCAGGTTCAATTCCACCTTCAGGTGACTGTCTGTGTGGAGTTTGCACATCCTCCCTGTGTCTGCATGGGTTTCCTCCGGGTGCTCCAGCTAACCCCACAGTCTAAAGATGTGCACGGTGGGTGGATTGGCCGTGCTAAATTGCCCCAAGTGTTCAGGGGTGTGTAAGTTAAGTGGATGAACCCTGTTATATGTGGGGTTACTCCAGGGAGCTGGGTCTGGGTGGAAAGTTCTTCAGATGGTTGGTGCAGACTCACTGGGCTTAATGGCATCTTTCCACACTGTGGTGTTTGGAGGTCACTGGTTTGGAGCTCAAGTAGAGAGGCAGGAATACTATTCCTCCACTGAGGCAGGGAGATGCGACCTGTGTCTTAGTTAGCAGCAAACAGCAGGGCTAGGAATATCTGATCACATCTTGTTACATGCTGAGATAACAAGGTGCAGAGCTGGATGAACACAGAAAATGATTTTCTGAAGAAGGGTCTAGGCCCGAAACGTCAGCTTTCCTGCTCCTCTGATGCTGCTTGGCCTGCTGTGTTCATCCAGCTCTACACCTTGTTATCTCAGATTCTCCAGCATCGGCAGTTCCTACTATCTCTTGTTACATGCTCCTCTGTTGCATAAAGAGCAAAGCAGCTCTGCAGAGACAGTGAATTATGACTGAACTGACAGGAGACAGCTACAAGCAGCACAAATAGATGTCTGTTGCATAATAATTTTATTTATGGCTGACATTATTTGTGTGGGTGGAAGGCAATTAGATGAACAAAACGCGTCTCGGTGTTGCCAAGGGAGATTCCCCAGTGACTCGGCAGACCATTCCATCATCTGGTTTGAGACCCAGGATTTTAACTCCCCAGGTAGAGCAAGGTTTGCGATGTCGGGGAAGGGCAAGCAAACTGCTAAGAACATCAGAAATAGGAGCAGGAGAAGGCCATTCATCCCCTTAAGCCTGCTCTACCACTCAACGCTGATCATAGAGTCCTTATGCTCATTGGCTCTGTACCGCCAACGAACATTTTACCTCAACTTAACTTTTCAGTCCTATCCCCAAATCCCTTAATTCCGTTATATCTGAGAAAACTCTTGCTCATACTCATTGACCGAGCTTCCGGCATTTCAAAGATTCACCAGCCTCCCAGCGAAAAAAAAAAGTCCCCTTGTCTCCATTGTGTTGACTCACCTCTGATTCTGAGACATTCACCCCATTGCTGTATCAAGGTGGGCAATGTGCCAGCCATCTTGTGCACAGAAGGCTCCCACAAACAGTAATCTGTTTCAGGGATAGAATCATAGAATCCCTAGAGTGTACATTTGGCCTATTGAGTCCACACTGACCCTTTGAACAGCATCCCACCCTATTCCTGCCCTTACCCTATTCCTGTAGCCCTGCATTTCCCATGGCTAATCCACCTAGCCTGCACATCCCTGGACACTACAGACTATTTAGCATGGCCACTCCACCCTAACCTGCACACCGTTGGACCATGGGAAGAAACTGCAGCACCTGGACAAAACCCATGCAGACAATGTGCAAGTTCCACACAAACAAGGGTGGAACTGAACACGGGTCCCTGGAGCTGTGAGGCAGCAGTGCTAACCTCTGAGCCACCGTGTCAGAGGGTGTTTTGGTTCAATATGGGTTTGATTCATGCAGGACTGCAGTGCAGAGTGATAACTGTCCCCTTGCCCCATTCCTAGATTAAACATGGTTGCCTCGCACAGCCCTCCCCGCCCCCCCAGGTGAAAACATTTACCAGTATACCCTCTCCAGGCTCCTAGGTATAGAGTGGTCACTGGGGTGAGGTTTCTAAGGTAACTAAGGTACAAGGAACCATGGGCTGGTATTACAGGGAGATGTGTTCCCCAGCCCCCTGACCAAAGATTCCACAGTCAGACCGCCAAATCCTGGATCCCACGCAGTGATATTGAGCTGGGATTGGCCTTAATTGAGAAACAGAGTGGCTCTCCTGCCTCCATCTGGGAAGAGATCCCACCCTAGACATCAGTTGGCCAATCTGATTGCTGTCCCAGCATCGCCAGAACCCAGTGATGGCCACTATTGGGATCACAAGTAGTCATTAACAAAGAACACTGATGGCTTCCAGACAAGGTAATCCTGGGATTTTTAGATGGGCCTGCTGGCAGATCTCAGTTGTTTTATAGAGGAGACTTAAAGGAGGGGGTTACAATTTTAGGGTGGTGGCTCTGATGGGCACACATTGGATCCCACATTGAAACCCGGTTTCATAGACCACTTGTTTAACTTTTGCAGTTGGTTACTGTGGTTCGTAGTCATTGAAACATAGTCCTAAGAGGCTGCAGATGTTCTTTAACGGTGGAACAGAAGTTTATTACAAAAGAGAAGACATAGGAACAAAACCACCTATACAGGAGACAGAAAGGTTTTAACACGACAGCAAATCAAAGTTTTAACCTATTTCCCAACATCATCCATCATAGATACTCAATCCTAGAGAAATATCACCCTTATCTCTATTTTTTTTAAAGTCCTTATTTAACTGACACCTTCTGGTTTCCCTCCTTAAATTAATGAGATCTTTCTTTTACAATTCCTTTCTGAGTTTGCTGCCATAAACTTTTCTCAATTCTAATGTCTGAAACTTTTTCAGTTTTAACAACTTGAACATTTCTATTCAAACTTTCCTGGCTTGGAAACTTCACAAATTCAAACATTTCAGTTAGTGTAACTGACTCCCCAAACTAAACCTTGGTTCCCCTGCTGGGAGAAAACTAAAATTTGCTTCGGAACTCAACTCCTGATTCTTCAGAACTGAGACCAGAACCTTCTGTTCCAAAACCAACACTACAGTAATGGCCCTGATGTGCTTACTCAACCTGTCATAAACTCAACAGTATGAACATTTTATTCATTAACACTCAGGAGTTCCAACCAGGCACTTGACAATGCTCAAATGCAACAAGACCTGGACGATATCCAGGCTTGGGCTGACAAGTGGCAAGTAACATTTATGCCACACAAATGCCAGGCAATGCCATCTCCAATAAGAGACAATCTAACCATTGCCCCATTGACATTCAACGGTGTTACCATAATTCAATCCCCACTAACAACATGTTAGGGGATACCATTGAACAGGAACTCAACTATACTCACCACATAAGCACAGTGACTACAGGAGGCTAGGAATACTGTGGCGAGTAACTCATTTCCTGTCTCCCAAAAGCCCGTCCTTCATCTACAAGGCACAAGTCAGGAGTGTGATGGAATATTCCCTACTTGCCTGGATGGAAGTAGCTCCAACAACATGCAAAAGGCTTTACACCATCCAGGACAAAGCAGCCCACTTGATTAGCACAACATCTACAAACATCCACTCCCACCTACTGGTGCTCAGTAGCAGCAGTGTGTACTATTTATGAGATGCACTGCAGAAATTCCCCAAGCCCCTTAGACACCACCTTCCAAACCCATGACTGCTTCCAAGGACAAGAGCAGCAGATACAAGGGAACACCATGGCCTGCAAGCTCCCCTCCAAGCCACTCACCATCCTGACTTGGAAATATATCACTGTTCCTTTACTGTTGCTGGGTCAAAATCCTGGAATTTCCTCCATAAGAGCATTGAAAGTCTACCCACAGCACCTGGACTGCAGCAGTTTAGGAAGGTAGCTCACCCCCACCTTCTCAAGGGGCAACAAGGGACAGACAATAAATGCTGCTGCAGTCAGCAATGTCCACTGTGAATAAGAATGTCACTGTTTTATTGTGAAGTGGAGGTTGACACTCCTCTGATCACTAAAACCGAAACACCCAGAGAGGCTCACCTCCCCTCATAATCTGTAAAAAGAAATGTGGAAAGTGCTATAGACTGGCTCTCACCTCCCAATCTGTTATAAAGAAGTGGGTAAATAAAATGAAATCCTTTCACTCACTCTATAATCAACAAGTAACAATTTAGGAGGTAGCAAGAAGTGCAGATACTGTTATTTATCTAAATCTAACAGTGACCAAATTAACAAAACTACTAACAAACCAAACAATTCCCCCTTAACTACTAACTAATCCCGAATCAAACAAAGTTCTAATAGTATGCTGTTCCAATAAATACAAGTCCCACTTATGACATCTAAAATAATAGTAAAATAGATTAAAACTTAATCTCTTGAAATTATGGCCAGGATAAATCTTCTGGAATGCTCTGCACCCTCTCTGCTGATCCTCCGTCAGGAATGCCTCTCTCCATCGAATTCTTGTATCAGGAATATTAGCTAAGAGTGCTGCTATATCTTTAGTTAGATGATGGTTATGCGGAGTGCTTAGAGAATTCTGTGAGAGCTAGTGATTTTCTCTTTAGAGCTGATGGGTTGTTAACTCTATTAGATGGCAGTTGCTTTCGCACCGATTTTCAAATGCCCTCTCCTTTTATACCTTTGATAACCTATTAATTTCTTTTAATAGGTTTGGTCCTAGGTTGTCAAAACCATCAGATATAAATTTAATTGGTTTTTAATTTCTAAGTGCCTGGTTTAAATTAATTGGCTGATTTTCAGACTGGCGACTTTAATAACGAAACAAACTACTGCCTGGTTTGTTAACTATGCAACCTTTTGATGCAATGTTTCAATTTCAGGAGTTCTCTGTGAACTTGCACTTTTTAAAAATCTCCAAGCCTAGAAAAAAACATATCATTCTTAAAGGGACCATATACTCTTTCCCCCTATCATTTTACAAACATCAAATATTCTACCCAATTTTGCAACAGCTTTCCCCTTAAGAAAATGTGAACCTTCATGATGAACCTTCATTTTTTCCTCTAAATATTAACACCATTATTACTAGATTCATTGGTAATTTCAAACTAATTCTATATTTGTGTATAAAGCATTGAACACTGCTGTTTCTATCTTATATACACATTTTCCTTTTAAACCTGCGATAATGAAACCGCAATAACATTTTCATGACCCGCAACAGGTTCAATTTGTAAAATAAATGCTTGTAACATAAGACTCCAATGGAATAGTCTGGTGTTCTTGTCTTTAAATCGTTCCAAAACTGTCAATGGGTTGTGATCATTATACACAACTGTCACATTGTTTGCAACATAAACATTAAAATGTTGTAAGGCTAGTGCCAAACTGAATAACTCTTTTCCAAAAGTTGAATTTTTTTCTGGTGGATACTGAGTTTCTCTGAAAAATAACCAATTGGCCTTTCAATGCCACAACTATCCTCCTATAACAACACAGCTCCAACCCCTACATTATTTGTGTCGATGGCGACTTTCAGGGGTTTCAAGAAATTTGGCGCAGCTAAAACTGGTGCAGTGGTTAACACTACTCTTAAATTCTCAAATGCCTCCTGGCATTGTTCTATCCACTGAAACTTCATGTTCTTTTTTAACAAATCCATCAGCGGTGCCACCATGCTATTAATGCTTGGTACAAACATCCGGTAGAATCTGCTCAGTCCCAAAAATCATAACACCACCTTCTTTGAGGATGGTCTTGGAAATTCCTCGATGGCTTTCCTCTACTTTCCTCAGTATCATCTGTCCGTGTCCGATGTTGTGTCCTAAGAACGTCACTTCTGCCTTCGCGAGTTCTGTTTTTACGAAATTTATGACCAACCTTGCCTTCCATAGTTTCTCAAAAAGCTCAGCCAAATGCACATGTGACATTTCCACGAATGGCTAAAGATCACTAAGTCATCTATATAGACGGCACAATTAGTCAATCCTGGTACAATTCTGTTCATAAGTCTTTGAAATGTGGCTGGTGCATTCTTTATTCCAAAGGGTATTCTTTTAAATTGATACAGCCCATTTGGGGCTACAGACGCAGAAACCTCTTTTGCTCTCTCTGACGAAGGTACTTGCCAGTAATCACGAAGTAAGTCCAACTTTATGATTTAAGTGGCTTGTCCAACTTTTTCCACATTGTCCTCCTGCCTTGGAATCGGGTATGGGTCTCATTTAGATTATCATAGAATCCCTACAGTGTGGAAACAGGCCCTTCGGTCCAACAAGTCCACAGCGACCCTCAGAGTGTCCCACCCAGACCTATCCCCCTATAACCCACCTAATCTACACGTCCCTAAACACTATGGACAATTTAGCATGGCCAATCCACCTAGCATGTACATCTTTGGACTGTGGGAGGAAACTGGGCACCTGGAGGAAACCCACGCAGACACAGGGAGAATGTGCAAACTCCACACAGACAGTCGCCTGAGGGTTGAATTGAACCCAGGTCCCTGGTACTGTGAGGTAGCAGTGCTAACCACTGAGTCACTGTGCCGCCCCAGAATGCTGTTATTTGCGCTCAAGCCAGGTAGGACTCGAACCTACAATCATCTGATCTGAAGTCAGATGCATTATCCATTACGCCACTAATTATGGGATTGACTTTCCAATAATCACGTAGAATCATTGAGTACTCTTAGGTTTGGGAACCATTACGATTGGCGATCTCCGCTCTCTTTGACTTGGCTTGATGATGTCTTCTTGAACCATCGCTTCCACTTCCTTCTATATCTGTGCTGCTTTGAGAGGATTAAGCCTGTAGGGGTGTTGTTTTATTGGGACAGCATTCTTATGTCCACCTCATATACTATAGTATTAGTCCTCCCCATTCTATTCTTTCATTCTACTCATTCTATTCTAACTCTTTCAATCACTCCCACTGTCACTTCCCCAGTCTTGACTGGACTTTCCAGCTTGACCTTATACAGGGAAATGCTAAATCCCTCTCCATTTATTCCGCAGATTATCACCCTCTCGGGTAACATTTCAGAGGAGTGCAAATACTTTCAACTCTTACTATTAGACACTGGCTAGTTCCCGTATCTCTCGATATTTTAGCTTCTTTACCTACTCCCCCTGTTCTACCTGAGTAAACCTGACCCATACAGGTGAAGTCTTTGAAGAGATCAGGCGCTAACTTACTATCCAGCCTGTGACTAGGCTATGCACTCTCCTGCAGCTCCTCAACTTCTCTTGGGATTTCCTTCACTACCTCAACTAATCCCACTAGTTGAACCTCTTTTACCACATCCTTTTTCCCCAGTGCCTCTCTTAATCCACCAGCACTCTGACTTTGTGTGTCCCCCTCTATTACAGTGGAAGCACCTGAGGCCTTTCACCTCTTTTCCACCCTCTTGGGTTTCTTTTTTCACCTGTGGTAAACTGTTCCTGATGTGGTCTACTTTTTGTTTTTCATTGAAGGATCTCCCTTTTTCCCAATTTCTAACCCTCACGTAATGGAATTACTGTTGGGAGCTAGATTTTGATTTATGTACTCTGCAGCTCTTCTCGTTGTTTTAACTTTCTGTTCCTCAACATGAGTCCTTATCGTTTCTCAAAGTGAGTTTTTAAACTCTTCCAGCAGAATAATCTCTCTTAGAGTCTCATATGTCTTTTCTGTCTTTAATGCTCTCACCCGTCTATTGAAGTTGCTCTGTTTAGTTCTTTCAAACTCGATATAAGTCTGACCTGGTTCCTTTCTTATATTTCTGAGCCATTGTCTACATGCTTCTGGTACCAATTTGTAGGCAGTCAAAATAGCCTGTTTTACTTTTTCATACCCCATTGACACGTCCTCTGACAGCGCTGCAAACCCCTTACTAGCCCTTCCTAACAACTTAGTCTGAATTAGTATTACCCACACAGTCTCTGGCCAGTTCATCTGTTTAGCCAATTTCTCAACAGAAAATAAGAAGGCTTCAACATCTTTTTCATTGAATGTCGGTAACGTTTGGGCATATTTGTATATATTCCTACCAGGCTGTTGGCTATGATGAGTTTGCTCATCATCACTTCTATCTTGTACTTTTACTTCTGTCATTTGAAGTTAAATGGTTGTCAAAACCATTAGATTGAAATTTAATTGCTTTTTTTAGTCTGTAGGTGCCTGGTTTAATTGGCTGATTTTCAAACTGATTGCTTTAATAACAAAACAAACTACTGCCTGGATTGCTAGTCACACAGCCTTTTCATACAAGGTTTCAATTTCAGGTGCTCCATGTGCATCTACACGTTTTTTTTAATCTAGAAAAAAACACACATCATCTTTAAAAGGGACCACGCTCTTCCCCCCTATCATTTTGAAAGCGTCAAGTACTTTACCCAACCTCACAACATTTCTAAATGAGTTTCTGAGCCTAAAACTGGCAAAACTGACCTAATCCAGCTTATATCTTACAAATCTTTCACCACATCTGAATGAGATCTCTGATCAGTGCAGATTTGTGACATGCACTTAAAACCCTTACAAACTCACCCTGATAACTCTGACCTGACACCATCATCATTAGCAAAGTGCGGAAAACCTTGATGCCATTAATTCTTGTGTAGATTTTACTCCAATTACACAGGTGAAAGGCCAGTGTTTTTATTCAGCAGTGAATCTACAAATCCCTGATTGTTGTCAACACTGTAACCTGAGCTGTATAAGTGAACACCTGTTCTTGCACATTGCAGTGGCTTGTAGGCAAACACTGTTTTCACTGCTCAGTGGTTTCCATTCATTTGCCGGAGGTGCTAAACCAGAGCTTGGAAATAAACAGAAAGATACTTCATACCTGCATTACACAAACCGACTTTAACGAGACTTGATGCTTTGCTGAAAAGTAAATCAAAATTTGCATTTGCAATTTTTAAAAATTCTAAAGTAGTGCTTTCAGTTATGTGTATAGACTGGAGCTGGTAGGTTAGTGGTGATATCACCAGACTAGCGATCCCAAGCTTCTCCAGAGTTATGTTCTGCAGTTATGGGATCAGATACCCATCAGGGCAGAAGGCAAAATGCAAATTCAATGTTTTTGTTTTTAAAAGGCTATCCCAATGATGACCAAGACCACCATCAATAGTTGTAAAACCCATTTGGTTTGCTAAGGTCCTTTAGGGAAGGAAATCTGGCATGTGACTCCAGACCTGCAGCAATGTGGTTGACTCCTATCTGTCCTCTGGGCAATAAATGCCAACCACATCCCTTGACCAAATGTTTAAAAAGAGGTAGGGTCTTCTCCTCGGAGAAAAGAAGGTTGAGAGGAGATTTGACGGCGCCATTCAAAATTATGAAGGGTCTGGACAATGTGGGTTGTGACCTGAATCCCTTAAAGGGACTTGACAGGATAGAATCTGAAAGAGCGTTTCTTCTTGTGAGAAATTCCACAACTAGGGCACACTCACAAAAATGAATGGATCTTCCATTTAAGACGGGGATGAGGCAGAAATATTTTCTTTCAGGGGGCCTTATTTGGAAGGTCCTATGGAACTCTGCTCACCAGAAAGCAGTGGAGGTGGGGTCATTGAATATTTTTAAGGTGGAACAACGTGGATTCTTGGCTATTGAGGAGGTTGCAGGTTATTGGGTTCAGTGAGAATGTGGAGTTGAGGCCATAATTAGATCAGCCATGATTTTAGTGAATTACAGGGCAGGCTCGAGGGGCTGAATAACCTCCTTTTGTAAACATTGAGAAATGTCAAGAACCAAAGGATGCTATCAATATGATAAATGGCAAAAGAAACCCAATGGCCACAGGAGAAATAACCTTTCCACTTAATGATTGGTTTAGAATCTGGAATGCACTTCCTGAGTATGTGATAGAAACAGAGTCAATCTTGCCTTTTGAAGTGGACTGTAATGTTTAACTTTATTTCTTTATTTTTCTACCTTGTACCTAAATGGCACAGAGAATGGTGACTTTGTACACTTTTCACTGTACCCCTGTATTTCTGTCCTTGAGTACATGTGACAATAAAATCTTATTCTAATTCTAAGGATTTGTTAACCTGTAGGTGGGGGTGTTGGACAAATAGAGATGCGCTTGCAGAAAGCCAATATGGGCTCATTGGGCTGAAGGTCTCCATTTGTGTAGTCACTATTCTATTATTATGACTTGGTTTCACCTCTCTGGCTAAATCTACAAATCTTTGCAAATTGTAGTCATTAAAGGACAGGAACACCCAAGGTATACATTACCAGCCAAGTTGGGATGTAAAAATATTGATTTTAATTTATTTGATTTATTACTGTCACATTTATCAAGGTGCAGTGAAAAGTGTTGTCTTAAGTGCTTTACAGGCAGATCAGATTATACAAGTGCATCAGGGTAACAGAACAGAATAAGACCATACGACATAGGAGCAGAAATTAGGCTATTTGGCCCGCCGAGTCTGCTCCGCCATTCAATCATGGCTGATAAGTTCCTCAGCCCCATTCTCCCACTTTCTCCCTGTAACCTTTGATCTCCTTGACAATCAAGAACCTATCCATCTCAGTCTTAAATGTACTCAATGACCCGGCCTCCACAGCCTTCTGTGGCAGTGAATTCCATAGATTCACCACTTTCTGGCTGAAGAAGTTTCTCCTTATCTCCGTTCTAAAAGGTCTTCCCTTTACTCTAAGGCTGTGCCCTCAGGTCCTAGTCTCTCTTACCAATGGAAGCATCTTTCCAACATCCACTCTGTCCAGGCCATTCAGTATTCTGTAAGTTTCAACCAGATCCCCCCTCATCCTTCTAAACTCCATCGGATATAGACCCAGAGTCCTCAAACGTTCCTCAAATGTTAAGCTTTCCATTCCTGGGACCATTTTCGTGAACCTTCTCTGAACCCGCTCCAGGGCCAGTATATCCTTCCTGGGATATGGGGCCCAAAACTGCACCCAATACTCCAAATCTGGCCTGTCCAGGGCCTTATAAAGCCTCAGTAGTACATCCCTGCTTTTATATTCAAGTCCCCTCAAAACAAATGCCAACATTGCATTTGCCTTCCTGAGAATACAGGATACAGTGTTACAGCTGCTGAGAAGGTGCAGAGAGAGATCAACATTAATATTCCAGCGGTCCATTTAAAAGTCTGATAACTGTGGGGAAGAAGTTGTTCTTGAATCTGTTTGTGCATGTACACAAACTTTTACATCTTCTGCCTGACAGAAGAGGGTGGAAGAGAGTGTAACCAGGGTGGGAATGGTCTTTGATTACTGGACGTGTATTTAAGAAGAACTAATTTGACATATTGTAGGAAAATAGCTGGGATCTGGGATTAAATTGGGTAGAGCTCTCAAAGAGCCAGTATAGTCTTGATGTGTTGAAGGGTCTTCAACTGTACTGTGAGATTCTATAATTCATTAACCCAATCAAAGATATACCGTCTTGGTGATAAAGGTGAATCTGAGTGTTAGCAGTGTTCCAACCTGTTCTCAGTGGAATCAAAGTCCTTCCCAACTCCACTATGTTCCCTGGATCTCCTTAACCCACATTCCATTCCCAGCCTCTCTCCCACCATTGCTTTTTGTTGTTCACCTGTTGCTGGGGTGGTCTTCTGCTTTATTCTTCCATGGGATGTGGGTTTCACTGGCAAGACCAGCATTTGTTGCCCATCCCTAATTGCCCTCAAACTGGGCACCTTGCTCGGCTATTCCAGAGGGCCGTTAGGAATCAACTACATTGATGTGAGTCTGGAGTCACATGTTAGTTGCACCAGGTAAGTTTTCCTTCTTTAATGGAACATTAGCGAGACGGTAGGACCTTTTGTGGCAATTGTACGATAGGTTCACGGTCACCATTACTCAGGCTGGCTTCTGAAATTCCACAAACTGCCGCTGTGGATTTGAATTCACACAGCATTACCCTGGGCCTCTGGATTACTAACCCATTGACATGACCACAAACTACACCATCATTTCCCCAAAACCACAGTCAGAGTTACTCAACGATAGGGAACCCAAACTTAATAAAAGTGCAACTGTGTCACAGGATTGGGCCTCAGACATTCAGGCATCACATGACCCCAATTTCTCCAGGACCACCTCCACTCAGATTTAGTAGCACAATGCTCTCCTCCTTCTTCTCCCATGTTCTGTCAGTTATTCACCTCTCATTTCCTTCTTCCTCATCCTCCTCTTCTCCATCTCCCCTCTCCTTCATCTTCCTCTCCTCCATCTTCCCTCTCCTCCATCTGTCCCTCTCTTCCACCTCTCCCTCTCCTCCATCCCCACTCCTCTATCTCCCTCTCTTCCATCTTCCCTTTCCTCCACCTCTCCCTCTCCTCCAACTCCCTTTCCTCCATCTCTCCTCTCCTCCATCTCCCTCTGGTGTCTGGGAGGATACAGCTGAGTGTGAGCTTCAAACAGGATCTTAGTGAGTGGAAGTACAGCTTCAAAGGACTGATTGGCCTAATCCAACACTTTGAAGTTTACATTCCTGAACTATCGCAGGACTTTTCGCTCAGATTTTCAGCTCCCGTTGGTTTTAGGTGGGAGGGTCATTTTCAAAATCCACTCCGAGAAGCTGGTGCATAAGCCAATCACTGGAGTAACTACAGCATAAGTTCATTTTGGAGAATAAGCAAACAGTGCTGAAAGCCAGGTTGGTGGAAAGATGGAAATGGCTTTTGGAGAGAGATAGTAGGAACTGCAGATACTGGAGAATCTGAGATAACAAGGTGTAGAGCTGGATGAACACAGCAGGCCGAGCAGCATCATAGGAGCAGGAAGGCTGACGTTTCGGACTTAGACCCTTCATCAGAAATGTCATCACAACCCTGAGTGAGAAATAAAGATTATCTTCCTCTCTGTTTCAAATGGGCATTTGCTGATTTTTAAACAGCGTTCCCTAGTTCTAGATGAAGTTTCTGATGAAGGGTCTAGGCCCGAAATGTCAGCCTTCCTGCTCCTATGATGCTGCTCGGCCTGCTGTGTTCATCCAGCTCTACACCTTGTTACCTCTGGAAATGGCTTTTCACTGCTTTACATATGAACATATAAATTAGAAACAGGAGTAGGCCAGTCAACTCCACAAGCCTACTCCCCCATTCAATAAGATCCTGGCTGCTCTGATTACTCTGCATTCCTGCCTTCCCCCTTGCTTATCAAGAATCTATCTAACTCAGCCTTAAAAATTTAAGGCTTCCATTGCTTTTTGAGGGACTGAGTACCAAAGATTCACAACCCTCAGTGAGAAATAAAGATTATCTTCCTCTCTGTTTCAAATGGGCATATGCTGATTTTTAACAGTGTTCCCTAGTTCTAGATTCTCCCACAAGAGGAAACATCCTTTCCACTTCTACCTGGTCAAGACCCTTCAGGATCTTAAAGCTTATACTATGAAAAGATGTTCCTTTCACGAGCTTTATCTAGAATATCTGTCTGTGGTCACAGGTACCTGCAACCAACCTTATGCTACTCAAGACACAGGTCATGTTACACCAGCCCAATGTATCATTTGCATCTTACATTTCATCGCTAAGTATATGTTTGGCACGTGAGATACTCCTTCTGCACAATGCAAATCCTCCTCCTCAGCTGTTCTGAATTAAGATTCACTCTGACACTCTGTTAGTGCATTTTCACCACACTCCAGCAATAATATTTAATAAAGTAACAGATTAAAACACAAGATCAAACAGAAATGTTCGCTTTCCAACTAAACTGGAGATAATTCTTGATTTTCAGTACAAATTAAACAAGAGCCAGTGATGTCCTCATCCCATGAACGAATAGAAATAACAAAAAAGAGCAAATTTAAATTAAAATTTGGCCCATGGATTTTGAGGTCACATGATGAAAACAGCATCAATTGATTTTCAAATCCTGGGAAAATGTAAAAATTCTAATTTAATTCAGCTGAGAAGTGATAATGATTGTAGAACTGATAGCATGTGGGATTTGAGACAAATAAAAACTGCAGATGCTGGAAACCTAAGTAGACAAACAGGAGGCTGGAAGAACACTGCAAGCCAGGCAGCATCTGGAGGAAAGGAGCAGTCAATGTTTCAGGTATTGCCTTTCAGGACCTGAAGAACGTTAATATTCGAAACGTTGACTTCTCCTTTCCTCCAGATGCTGCCTGGCTTGCTGTGTTCTTCCAGCCTCCACCATGTGGGATTTGTTTGGAGTTATTTCTTAACCCCATTTCAGGGGAAATGTTACTGAGGCACTGCCTGCTCTTTCAAGTGGCACATGGAGGATCACCTATGACACTATCTTGGAGAAGGGCAGGGGAGATCTTCATGTCCAATACTTACTCTTAAATCAACATCAGTAAAGAACAAATTACCTGGTCTTAATGGGAATTTACTGTGCAAAAATTGGCTGTTGCATTTCCTAAATCACAAAACTAAATAAAGTTCAAAATCTTATCATTGGCTGTAAAGCACTTAAAGGTATCTGCTGTTGTAAAAATGTAGGTGTTGTGACATAAGGGGTGTGATTTGTAACTTAGTGTAGATATAACTTAATGTAGAGATTCCATTTTGTGCTTGTGGCATATGGGTTTGGTCATTGTTTATGAAGGAGTTTAATGTTTAACTTGCAACTATTTCTGTAGCCATGGTGACTACTTTTAAAACATAGCAGAGGACAGAGACTTTCTGGAGAGTAGTAATGGAATTTTGTTCTTATTGGGTGAGTTTTACAAATGAACGGAGTAGACATCTCTGCATTAGCCCTCAGTTAGAAGGTTCTGGAATGGAATTGTTTTTGGCATTCGTTGCTTGAAGAAATTTTTTTTTTAGTTCCAGTTTTCACAAGTTTTGGCTGAAGCTGGGTATGTAAGGCAGTTACTGATGGAGAGGGAGACAGTTCAGAACTTTTGAGAAACAGGTTACCTCACTGTAAGTGAAAGTTCCAGACCAGAAAGGGTTGGTTAAACCTTGGATCGATTATTGGAAATTGAGAATATCTAACTTCAATCGTATAAAGGATCCAGTAAGAGTCAATCAGATTCTAAAGACCGGAAGTTAAGCCACAGTTAAATGAAATTCCATCGGCAAGATAGGAAGGGAATTCTCTCTGGTGTGAGTACTGTAAAGGAGTGCTGTTGGAATTTTTGAGATTGCATTTTACCATCTGTTTCAAAATCTTTAATCTTGTGTTATATACAAAGTAGTTTGGTTTATTGTATGGTTTTCTTAATTTCTTTTGTGTCATAAACTTCTAATTTATTGTTAAACGCACATCTGCACCATTGCAAGACCATCTCTCTAAAGACCATGTCACTAAAACCAAATAAAAAGAAAAATAAATGATCCATCAAGCCAGATTTCGGCCTGCAATCTGACAGATCCAATAGTAATATAAACAATGATGTAAGGGTTTTGCTTTTACAAAGCATCTTTAACCTATAAGATCTTATATAGGAGAATTAACAACTACAATTTGACACAATCACAGGAAGAGACAACATGGCAGGTAATTGAAAGTTTGGTCAAAGAGGTAGACTTAAATTATATTAATAGAGCAGAGAGTTTAGAGAGTTTGTTTGGTGTTAAGAGAATTTAGGATCACAGTGACTGGAAGCATGGCTACCAATGGTGGAGTAAACAAAATTGGGCTATTCAAAAGATCAGAATTGGCACATCTCAAACATCTCCAAGATTAGAGGAGGTTACAAAGATTGAGAGGGTGGCAGGGTGGGGGTGTTCAAGGTCCTATTTGTGCTGCATTGGCTACAGCAGTGAACAACTGGAAATGTGGATAATTCTAATAGTTAGAAGTCAGTAAATCAGACCTGCAGTTGCTTTTTGGGCACTGAGGTATCTGTTTTCCTCTTGACAATAATTTCAGACTTTAGTGATCACTCGGAATACTGCCAAATCTAAAAGGGAGACAAATCGCATTAGCTAGTTGTTGGTGCAGTCTCAATAACTGAAAGACTATTACATCTGTTGCTGAGATCGGTGGTTGACTGACGGTAGACAGAATAATTACTGTTCTGTCACAGTCAAAAGTTCTTGGCATTTCCAAGATTGGAATTTCAGTATATAAAATTTAAGGAGTTTTAGAGTAGTTGAAAGAAAATCTGACAGATTTCAAGTCCGTTTGGAAAGGACATAGAAAAATTCCCTACTTAGGATCACTTCCTATAGAATAATTTCTGTTTTTACACAATTTAACATGCACCAAAACATTGCTGAGATCAACAACTTATGTGATACATGTTTCAGTTCCACAGATTTTGGAAAGTAAATATCATTTGTTTCTGTGTCTGACATAAGGTTCAGTGGGTTTTGAATGAGACTGTGGTTAAATTTGGGACAGATGTTAGCAAATGTTGCAGCAGTCTTTTGATGTAAGGTCAAACATTACTTTCTTTATTTAAGCATAATAAACAACTATACATATTAATATACTACAGATGGGTCAAGGCTTCCCCACTGCCATAAGGCTGCTAGAGTGAACTGTCTCCTTATAGTCATATGTACAATAATCCTTTATACCACATGAACTCTGTCAGAATGCAATTTTCCTTATATTTCATCCCTTTGCAGCTAATTGATCCACAATGTCACTTATTCTGGTTAAAATTTCTTTTTCATTCACGGGATGTGGGTGTTGCTGGCTGGGCCAGCATTTATTACCCACTCTTAGTTGTCCCTTGAGAAGGTGCATGTCTTCCTGAACTGCTGCAATCCATTTGATGTAGATATTCCAACAACATGCCTGTTAACTTACAGAATCTCAGAACTGAAACATTTCAATCTCGGAAAAAAAAACATGCATGCTGTAAAGAATAAAGCAGAACATTCTCAAGAGATTAGAAAATACTTCTGTTACTGATTGGATCATTCATTGATGCAGTGGTTTCAGTACCACAGCAGTAGTGTCCCTACCTCTGGACCAGGAGGTCTGGGTTCATGTCCCACCTCATCCAGAGGTGTGTATTAACATCTCTGAACGGTTTGATTAGGAAAATATCACGGGCTGGTTTCGCTCACCAGAGGGTATTGATTAGCAAAGGAGAGAGCAGGCTGGAGTTTCTATTGAACTGTGAAGGGTGAATAACAGTTGTGGATGTCAGACTGACTCCTGCTTCCTGCTTCAACCCATCTCATCTGAGCTAATTATTGCATTCATCATTTTGGTGCTGGTTTAAACACATTGCCCCACTAAGTATCTGTAATTCCTCCAACAGCCATACACCCCCCGACCCGTACACTGCCCTTACCTTATTAACACCATCTGCCATAGCCTGTAAAGTCAACTCACGAGGTCCATCCACAGTTTTACCATCATCGGTTGGCCCCCAGCTGGCGCTGTAGATATCTATAATCTGAGGCATGTGACTGATGGAAGAGGCTTCAATGATGTCAGTCATGAATGGCTGGTCCAGCATACGAATGCCTGTAGAATGTTGAGAGGTCATGTGAATGTTTCTGAAAATATTGATATGGTTCATTCATTCATTGGAAGTGAAGCAATGATTGTGTGTGGACTTCCTATTCCCCAATGGAATGCTGATGCTAATGATCCAATGTTAACGGATGACTGCACATGCTCACCTCTGATCTTGTCAGACTGCATAATTATGTATATAAATATAATACTGATTTTTAAAAAAATATTAACAAAATCTACCTTATTTAATGGTTGCATCAGTTAGCTTGGATGGTTGGCTTGTGATGCCAACAACATGGGTTCAATTCCTGCACCAGCTGAGGTTACCATAAAGGACTCTCCTTCTCAACCTCTCCCCTTTGCTTGAGGCATGGCAACCCTCAGCTTAAACCACTTCCAGTTGTCTCTCTCTCTCTGATAAGACAGCAGCCCTATAGTCTGGAAAGACTTCAGCGACTTTATCTTTTATCTCTAAACTGATGTTGCTTTTTCATTAATTTTTTTTGGCGTTTCTGGGGTCTTTATCATTCTTTATTTCAATTTATTTGAGACATTTCACTGCTACTGACCATATACCTGGGCGTCAGCGAAAGCAGTCTTTTTGGAAACATTATTCGAAAAATATCAAATTATGATAATGGATTGTACAGAGGCATTTGGTGTTCAAAGGGATTGGTGTGTCCTGATTAACAAATCAGAGGAACACGATATGCAGTTACTGCCAGAACTGAAAAGGCAAAAGTTGTATGGCAAGTGGAGCTTAAGAACGTAAGATTAAAGAATTCTTGGTGTCATTATATAGGACTTTGGAAATGAAATAACTCTTCAGAGGCTGGCATCCCCATCAGCAATCACCTTTTATTTACAAATGCACTGACAATAGCACTGCCTCTCACTGAGTCAGAATTTCAGGGCTCAATGTCCCTGACATTCACCGCTTAATGTCAGCCTGGGCTCCCTGCTCGGACCTGCATAACAGCCCCAATCAGGGGTCTCATATTCTATGAGGACCAGTTGGCTGACCTCAATACAAGCACAAGTAAGTCTACACTTGGAATACTGTGGAAGAGGTAGTCCACTCTTCAAGAAGGATCATCTTGCCTTGGAATTGGTATAACAAAAGCCCACTGATTGATTCCTGGAGTGAGAAAGCTGACATACAAGGAGCGATTGAACAGAATGGGACTATACTCTTTGGAGTTTCTAAGATTAACAAGTTAATCTCACTGGGATATATAGAATTCCCCATGATTTTGATCGGGTTGATGCTGAGAAACTGCTTCCCCATTATCTCTGGTCCAGGAGATAATCATTTCAGATTAAACTGAGGAGAAATGTCTTCACTCACAGGGTTGTGAATCTTTGGAATTCTCCATCTCAGAAAACGGTGGATGCCCAGTCATTGAGTAGATTGAAGGCTGAGGTTGGTGGGTTTTTAGACACAGAAGAGAATCAAGGAATATGGGGACAGGGCACAGAAGTGAAACTGAGGTAAGAAATCAACCATGATTTCATTATATTCTGAAGCAAACTTGAGGGGCTGAATGGCCACCTTGCACTCCAATGTTTTATATTTTTATATAGTGTCCAGTTTAAACTGAGAAATGCGCAATCATTTGTAAGTTTCGAAATAGGACACAGACTTGTGGTGGTCTATTGCATAACTGAAGGAGTGAGTATTCCATTATTTGCTACTGCATCTGCTTTCTAGAACCAGTGTGGGAGTTGTTTTATTGTGAGTTCACTTATTTCAGTATTATTTTGCTTTGATGCACATTATTGAGATCCAATTGAATCTCCCAACTCCCAGTGACACAGGTTGCCTCAAACCTGTCTCTCGACATGTCTCACTCATAATCATTCTGAAGTAGGATTTATGTATCAATGTCACAAGACTACCTCACTCTTAAAAATTGTTGTGGCCAGAGAGTTGGGACGAAAGTTGCAATTTGTAGTTACGTGAGTCAGTGTTGGAGAGGGAGGGGAGGGTAGACTGGGCTTTGAACCAAAATATCAGGTGGGCATTATTGGCCAAACAACCCCTGTATTCAGTTCTTCTGATTGACTTCTTAAAACATTTATTATTCATGGGATATCACAGCAAGTCCTGCATTTATTACTCATCTTAAATTGCCTTCAAAAAGGTGGTGATACTTTCTTGAATCACTACAGTTCCTGTGTTGTAGGTACTTGTCGACTCACGGTGCTGTTAGAGAGGGAGTATCAGAATTTACAGTGTATTTCCAATGATATATTTCTGGGCTAGGATGATGTATGGGTTGGAGGGGAGCTTACAGATGGTGATGTTCCCATACATCTACTGCTCTTGCCTTTTGAGGTGGCGGAGATCGAAGGTTCATAGGCTACTGTCAAAGGAGCCTTGATGAGTTGCTGCAGTGTGTCTTGTAGATGGCACATATCATATGGCATGCCAGATCTTTTATCACTGGGAAGGTAATTAGCCTCTGTCCAAGAATGATATGTGCGTTTTTCATTGTCAGAGGGAGTACCTGAAAGGCACCGCTCTACATGGGGAAAGGCAAGGACACTAGCAAGTATGAAAAACCACTGTCAGTATGGGGATTGAAGCCACGCTGTTAACATCATTCTGTACCATCCTTTAGCCATCTTGCCAACTACATTAACCTACCCCTACCCTTTCAGCAATAATGTTTGCAGATTATTATTGAATATTCATTTGAGTTTTAGTTCAATGAGCCAAAATACCACAGGCAAATATGTTCAAATAAAGACAGGGATTGGAAAATCAAATTCAATGACTATAGAACAAAAACAAAGTTGCTGGAAAAGCTCAGCAGGTCTGGCAGCATCTGTGAAGGAAAAAACAGAGTTAATGTTTCAGGTCCGGTCACCCTTCCCCAGAACACAATGACAATGGAAAACAAGCTGCTTTCCTTTGGCACTTTCAGTTTAGAAAAACATCCTAAGGAATTCACACAAAAAATTACTGTATTACCTTTTCCTCCCAAAAAGTATTTTTTTTCTCTCCGTTACTTAATTTTGCTTTGCATTTGTAAAATTTAATGGGGATTTCTGCCTCTCGCTCATTTTATTCCTATTTCTCTTCATTAACATAGCTTGACACATATACCATACCTGCCACCCGTGATGAGTAAGCCACTCCCACACCACATATATTGTTATTGGCAGCAGAAGATACTTCACCAGCGCACCTTGTCCCGTGGCTGCAAAAAAGGATTCCGCAGTTATTCAATGACAAAACAAATCGCACGCCAATTACTGTTTTTGTCTTGCTCATGATTCAGGGCATGTAGACATTGCTGGTAAAGGCCAGCATTTATTGTCCATCTCCAATTACCCTTGCAAAGGTAGCGAGGTGCCTTATGGCACCTGAGTGGCGTGTTAGGCCACTTCAGAGTCAACTGTGGGTCTGCAGTCACATGTAGGCCAGGCCAGGTAAGGTTGGCTGATTTCCTCCCTTGAGTAACATTAACAAATCAGACGCATTTTTCTGACAATCTACCAAATTTATGCTCGTCATTAGTGACACTAACTTCTGATTCCAGGTTTATTTCACGACTGTTCAATTCCACATCTGCTGATTAGAATTCAGGTTTCTGAAGTGTGACTTAATGCACTGTGGCAGAGAAAACAGAAGAGCTGCCAGTTGTTTAAATAGAGAAAGACTGCAGAAAGCAACAGTGCAGAGGGATTTTGGGGTCCTCATCAATGAATGACAAAAGGCTGGCATCCAAATTTAATAAGGTAATAAGGAAGGGAAATAGAATGTTGGCCTTTATTTCAATGGCAATGGAAAGGAGGTTTTGCTAAAACTATGCAATAAACCAGTCAGACTTCAGCTGTAATACTGTGAACATTTTTGTGCCCCTAATAAAGGAAAAATACACTGACATTGGAGGCAGTCCAGAGAAAGTTCACGAGACCAATCCTGGGCATGGAGGGACTGTCTTATGTGGAGAAGTGAGTAGATTGGACCTTTATTCAGAATTTAGAAGAATGAGAGGCAGTCTTATTGAAACATAAAAGATTCTTAAAGGTCTTGACAGGGTAGATGTGGAAAGATGGTTTCCCCTTGTGGGAGAGGACAAGGGGGCATCATCACAGAATGAGGGGATAATAAATACTGACCAGAAATGAAGAGGAATTTCTTTTCTCAGAGGGTGGAGAATCTTTGGAATTCTTTACCACAGAGGGCTGTCGAGGCTAGGTCATTAAGATAAACAGATTTTTCATCAGGAAGGGAATAAGGGTTTTGGGGAAAAGGCAGGAAAGTGGAGTTGAGGATTACTAGATCAGCCATGGGCTCATTGAATGGCAGAGCAGACTTGATGAGCTAAATGCCTACTTCTGCTCCTATATCATACAATTTTATGATAATTGTCTACAGATTTGTTAATATAGTTACAAGAATGTGCCACTGGTTTGTAAATAATGGTAGCCATTAGAGACATAATTGCAGGTTGACATAGATTGATACTTGAATATTGAAGGGGATTGGATATTTGGGAAGGTCAGGCAGCTAGGAAAATGTGGAGGGATGACTCTGTTCATGTATGGTGGATGGAGAGGATGACGTAAGTTATTAATATTGGAAATATTCTGGGTAGAGATGAGAAATGATAAAGACACAAAGTCACTCACGGGTGTACAGCACAGATCCCCTATGAGAAACCATATTGCAAAGTGGAACATAGAGGGAAAAATAATGGGAGCTCATCAGAAATGCATGGCATTAATCATAGAAGATTTTAATCTACACGTAGACCAGAGACGTTAGCTGGGCAAAGTAAGCCTCGATGACCAGTGTATAGAATGTTTTCAGGATAATTTACTAGAATAGCTTTGTAGCCAACCAGAGAGCAGATTATACTAGACCTGGTATCGAGAAACAAGACAGAATTAATTATTGATCTCATAGTGAAAGTGTTCCTAGAAAGTAGCGACAATAACATGACTGAAATTTAAATTCAGCTCCAGGGACAGAGTAGGTTTGAAACAGTTTTTTTAACAACTTAAATAAGTCCAGTCATGAGGACATGAGAGCAGGACTGGGTCAAGTGAATTGGCAGGTTAGACTAAAGGATAGGTCTAGAATCGCAATGGCAGATATATTAAGGGGACATTTAAGAATAAATAAAAGAGACATAATTGCAAAGAATAAGAAAGAAAGAATAAGGAAAAGTCCAAGGGACAGGTCCCTCATCCATGGTGAACTATAAATGTTAAAGATAGTATCAAACTAAAAGAAAAAGCATATAATTATGCAAAGGCAGGTGGCAGGTCAGTGTTACTGGGTCAAAATCCTGGAATTCCCTCCCAAAAGGCATTGTGGTTCTACCTACAGTACATGGAATGCAGCAGTTCGAGAAGGCAGCTCACCACCACCTTCTCAAGGGCAAGTAGGGACAGGTAATAAATGCAGGCCCAGACAGCGACACCCATGTCCCACAGTGAGCAAGAAAAAGTTTCTTGAGAATTCGCAGGATTACATCAACTCAATCTCTGCTCGCCTCACTCCCTCCAAACTTGCGGCTCCCTGTTCGCTCAGGTCTAAGATTAGTGACACTTCTACACACAAAGAGTGGTAGAAGTTTGGAACTGTCTTTCACAAATGGCTGTGATGCTGGATCAGTTGATCAATTTAAATGAGAGATAGATAAATTTTCGTTAACAAAGCTATTAAGGGATATGGGTCAAAGGCAGGTATGTGGAGTTAGGCTACATATCAATCATGATCTCATTGAATGGCAGAACAGACTCAAGGGGCTGAATGGCCTACTCCTGTTCCTATGTTTATTGTCACTAAACCTGTTGCGTTTTCTGGCGTACTGACCTCTACCTTGCTGAGCTTGAGCACCAAGTGTGACATAATAGCCCTTGTGGCACAGTGACAGTGGAACTTAGCTCCACATCCTACATCTGGAACTCCATGCAGGCCTTGGTTCAAGTCTTAACTACTCCAGAAGTGTGTAAATACATCTTTGAGCAGGTTGATTAGAAGATATCAGGTAGTTGCCATGGTCACTATTGTTGAGACTAAGTTTCAGTTCCAGATTTATTCACTAAATTCCCAGCTGTTATGGTGGAATTTGAATCCTAGTCCCCAGAAAATTAACCTGGGCCTCTGGATCACTATCACCATTACCATGTACTAATGTAATCACATTACCATACACTGTCATCACTCCTTTTATAAATTCTAATATTAAATGAAAATGCTGTTTATTATTTAACACGTAATTTTTACTTTTTTTTGGACATTACTTCCCACCTCTCATACAGGCAACTATGCAGTTCTATTATGATTAAAAGCAAAATACCCCTGGGCGGTGGAAATCTGAAACAAAGGGAGAGTGTATTATAGAAACTCAGCACACTGGCAGGATCCATAGAGAGAGAAAAAGAGTTAACTTTTCAAGTCCAGGGACTCTTCTTGAAAACGCCTGAAGAATATCCATATCGGACTCAAAATATTAACTCTGTTTCTATCTCTCCACAGTTTCTCCAGCATTCTTCACGTTTATTCAATTCTGTCAGAGTTTTCTAATAGAGTTTTAAAAAGGTATTTTTTCACAGGATTTACGAATTGCTGGCAAGGTCAGCATTTGTTGCCCATCCTTCATTATTTCCAAACTAGGTGGCTCTCTAGACCATTTCAGAGGCCAGTTAAGGGTCAACCACATTGCTGTGGGTCTGGAATCACATATAGGTCAGAGTGAACCAGATAGATTTTTAACAATAATTGATGAAAGATTATTCACTAACAAAGCTAATATTCAATATTAATTGAATAGAGTTTCCCCACCAACTACAGTGGAGTTGGAGCCTATATCCCTAAAGCATTAACCTATGCACCTAGATTACGACTACACCACCTTGTCCTCAAGTTTTTAAGAATCACTTATGTTTTCATGTGAAATATATTCAAGGGCAGCGGTTGCAATCAATATGATACTGCACTTTTTTCTGTAGACATCTTTGTCCAAAGACATCTAATCTTTTCAACACAATAACTTTCATTTCAGTCCAGTCAGCCCGGATTATCTGATAGGATATATCTTTTTCTGAACTAACTCTATTTTCCATCTACTCAGCTCTTCCTCTTTATTTTTGGAGTTCGGCAGAAATAAACAGAAGACCATTTAGCAAAAATTACAAGCTTAGGCATTAAACACAAAACTAGTCATAATTAAACCTGGCCAATTTGTCAGAATCTTTAACTCAAATACAGTACGATAGACCAAATAATCACAGAGACATTTCCAATATAAATGTATTAACGAGAATCCTCATAAAACCAAGAGCATTTTGGCTTTCAACTCCTAAATAAAGATATATTTCACTGTGGACAAAGGATGGAGCACAAAGTGCCTTAAAATGATTTGGATTGAATACAAAAATCAATACCTAATGTGACCAGACACTGACTGCTCTCTGCTGTCACTGAGTGGTCTTGATTGCTTGGCACATTCATAATTCAGCAAGATTGTATGCATTCCAGCATTATGAGAGCCCAGAGCTTCCTGTACAGCACCAGAGAATGACCACATTGTGTCTATATTACCTGTTAAACCAATCACCTGTGTAGCGGGGATACGGATATGGGTCATTGCTGCTGAAATCATAGCTGGCTTCTGCATTCTGTAAAGAGATAGGTACATCAAACTGAAGTTTAAAATGTAATGAATTCTTGTTATGATGAAATATGAAAACACAGTCATTTAGAGACACAGAACTGGTAAAGACACAGCAGTTCGTACTGCAGCAAAAAAGGGTACTGCTTAGTTAGCAACCAATAAATTGTGATTGTTTGCAATTAGCCATTCTTGAATTTGTCCTGATGAATGAAAGAAGCGAAGCTTCATCAGCATGTCTTGCTTATTGGACTTAGATCTAATAATTATGACCATTTTAAACTGAGTAAGGAGGTTTTCTTTAACGTGGAGGTGCCGGTGTTGGACTGGGGTGGACAAGGTCAGAAGTCACATGACACCAGGTTATAGTCCAACAGGTTTATTTGAAATCACAAGCTTTCAGAACATTGAGCCTGATGAAGGAGCAGCGCTCCAAAAGCTTCTGATTTCAAATAACCTGTTAGACTATAACCCGATGTCATGTGGCTTCGAGCTTTTCTTTATGTAAGGTTCTTTCATTTGGAAATGAAATAGTGAAAATCCAGAAATTCTGCATCTAATTTTAACACAGGTTTTGTCTCACACGTCGAATGTCACATGGTTTCACACATGTAATATGATTGTAAATCATATTAATCCCTGGGATGGAAGGATTGTCGAATGGTGAGAGATTGAGGAAACTGGGTATGTATTCTTTAGGGTTTTGAAGAATGAGAGGCGATTTTATCGAAACTTGCAGAGCTCTTACGGGGCATGAAGTGGTTGGATCAGAACCCAAATTCCTACGGACTTATTGAAATTTGACAAGATGTGTTATTTTAAATCAAAGACTGCTGAAAGATTACAAATATATCTTTGCATGGCTTGGATGTCTTCGCCTGGAGAATATCATCTGGAAATGGATGATAGTGTGGGACCTACATAAGCACCCACTGAAGAGGTTTACCACTGCCCTCAGTCTGAAAGACAAGACAGAGGAGCTGGAAGAGAAGGGGTCCTTAAGGAAGAGGCAATTCCTGCAGATTGGATTAGGAGCCTAGTAACAGTGAAGAAAATTTGGAAAGCTGAGAGTGTGCATAGATCCAAAGGATCCCATTAAGGATTTGAAGACCATAATCAGAATCTAGAGTGGTTGCTAGACACAGCTCACTGGAAGAACCTGAAGCTGAGCTGGAAAAACTTGTAACTGAAAATACCTGAATTCACATACATAGGTCACCTACCGACAGTGAAAAGATCCTGTCCCAGTTTTAAACCAGTTGCAGCTGAGATGAGTGGATTCTGCTTACTATCTGCTACTTGAAACTGTAGATCAACATTCCCTACTGCACTTACAGAGTCATTCAGCTGCATTTATAGAGTCATCCAGCATGGAAACAGATCCTTCGGTCTAACTCATCCATTCTGACCAAGCTTTCAAATCTAGGCTAATCCCTCTTATCAGCGTTTGGCCCATATTCCTCTAAACTTTTACTTTTCATGTTCCTATCCAAACGTCTTTTAAATGTTGTAACTGTACCACATCTACCACCTTCTCTGGCAGTTCATTCTTGGGATGAGTATCATTCCATTGCTTCACCTCAACTTTACATTTCAGGGTTTCGATTGGGTCCAATCAGGTCAGCATGTTGAGTCACATTGCACAGGTCTGTGTAGCTCATCATGTTGCATAAAGCTCCCAGTATCTACTTGACTTTTAACCTTCACTTGATACTCTCCTGCAGTCAAAATTTTAATGGGCAGAAACTATTCTGAGCACTTCTAACCTTATGATACCAACCTGTTGTATGATGTAGAGTGATTCATCAGAATGGTCGTATCTCCAGCAACCATCTTCATCCAATAACATTGCTTCTTTCCAGCTATAAGCTTGTGTGTAACATGATCTAGGTTCTTGCAGTTAGTATAATGTTTCCCCTACACTGGACATCTTTTTGTTTCTTTTGTGTGGTATCTTTTACAATATTTAGATCCTGTACTTTGCATTAGATCGTTTTGTTTGCCCTTCAGCATTTTTTTTCACCGCCTATGTTGTTTTTGTTAGGACTGGTTTGTTTCTCAGCATTATGTGAACCCACAGCCATATTTCTATTAGTGCTCCCCAGCTGAAAGCTCCAACACCAGAGCTGTATGTCGATAGTTTTCTTGAGAGTAAGATTCCCCTCTCTCAGCAGACGTGCTGTCTCGCAGAATCTCTAATGCCTCAAGCATCCTATTACTAATGAGACATCCAAACTCATCAGCTAGATGTCTCAGTTCCATCACATATTGAACAATTTTCGTCCTCTCCCCTTAAGTTCTGAGATGGAATGTATACCATTGGAACATTATTGGAATGGAATTGGAATCCAATTGGAACCATTGGAATGGAACATTAATACAAGCTTCAAAGTGTAATTTCAATGTCCTTAGAATTTCCCCAGTTTGGCTTTCTTGATCCTCACTGAGTTAAGGGGTACATTACAACTTGTAGCTCACTTACTCCAGCTCTCTTAACACAATTGCTACTCCAATTGTTCAGGTTGTTTTTTTTTTATTAACTCTGTAGCTATTTCATAATTTTGCCTTTGGGACTGGAATCATCATATTGTGTGTTGTGAATCATTGTTCAGTATCATTTCCACTGAACTAGAAAATTCACAGTCAGTTTGACTGATCCAGTTGTTTAACATTGCAAGACTGCTGCTCTAATTCTTCCTTGCTGTTTATTACCATTGCTGGCTCTCTTGCCACCTTGGAAATCTACATAACTTCAGTTGGACACTTCTGGCACCATACTTCACATAGAGGTGTTTAATAGCTTTTCCTTCTAAACTGCAAAGTTCACATACCAGAAGTCACATGACTATGTCAGGTCACACCAAATACAAAACTTACAAATGGATTTGTCCAAATGGAATGTGTGTCAACAGGAGTGAAAATACTTTCTCACAGACCAATACATGATATGGACTTCACCTGATGAAGGAGCAGCGCTCTGAATACTTGTGATTTCAAATAAACCTGTTGGATTATAACCTGGTGTCATGTGACTTCTGATTTAGACCAATACAATTATCTTCCTTTCTGATATACTGGTGACACCTCCCCTTCCTGATGCAACAATACTGTCCCTATCCTTTCCACCATAATGATCAGACCCTAGCTTACATTGGACATCTCCACCATTGATGACATGACCCTCCTCAAGATACAGAGGACAGTACCCTACCTCCCATTTCTTCCTCCTTTACTCAAACTAACATGTATTCTCACTGACCGTTCCAACCCAGCTGCAGGCTCCTTACCCTGTTGCTGGCCAGATGACTTCGACAGAGCATTCCCTAACTTACAGGGAGCATAGACTGTCAATCACCCACTTATCAGGCCCACCTCTATCAATAATCAGGTACTTGTTGTTGCTTGCGGCTTTGCTACTGTAATAAAGGCAGTGATCATCCATTAATCAGAACTTTAAAAATGTTTGAACTGAAATTGAGGTTTGTAGTGAAGGCTTGTTCAATACATCATAATTGAACTCGCACAATCACCGTGATAGTCTGAACATCAGCCATTTATGTGCAGCTAATTCTGTTCAAATATTTATAGGATCCTGTCAATTTTTAATAGCTAAAATTGATGTGTTGCATTTCCCTGAAGAAACAGCGCTCCTTCGCATGTGAATTAAAGCACATATTTCATAAATAAGATGGGCTGTGTCACAAATTCACCCACCATCATTATCTCAACCAGTTGTAAAATTCGATTGATTGGATCATCCAAATTTAATAGCTGATAATTTCCAGGGATCAACTTGACTCCTCATCAATATTTTGCCTTGCAGTGGCGCCTATGGTGGAACTAAGCCGAAAATGTGCAAGCCAATGACGAGGACACAAGTGCAGAAGAGACAGGAGCAGGCTGAGACCATTTGGCCCCTTGAGTTGACTTTCCCATTCAATACAACCAGAGCCTATGTTCTACCTCCATTTCTATTTTCTGTCTGTCCCTTATATTCCTCAATTCCTCGATCATCCAACATCCTATTGATCTCAGCCTTGAATCTACTCAATGGCTGGAAAGTGGGATTAGTGGAGATGGGTTGCCACAGACTTGATGGGCCAAAGGGCCTCTTCTGTGCTGCATGACTGAATGACTAAATACCCACAATCATGTGGGGTAGATTCTTCCATAGATTAGCAGCCTTCCGATTGCAGCAATCTCTCTTCATCTCAGTCCTACATAGCAAATTGAGGTCATGAGCTGAACTTTCCTGATTGACTTACTACTTACCTGATTGAACATCAATGATTCTGATAAGGTAAATACTGAGAGGTTGCTTCTGCCTCTGGTTGGGGAGTCTAGAACATGGGAACGCTGTTGAAGGACGGAGATGAGGAAGAATTTCTTCCCAAAAAAAGGGTTGTGAATTTTAGGAATTCTTCACCACAGAGGGCTGTGGATGCCCCATCGTTGAAGATGATTTAAGGCCAGGAAAGACAGATTTGGTTTCTCAAGGAATCAAAGGCGAGCGCAGGAAAGTGCAGTTGAGGTCCAACTTCAGCTGCAGTTATATAGAATGGCAGGGAGGCTCTCAATGGGTGGAATGGTCTACATTTGCACCAATCTGTTTGAGTTATCAGAGGTTGGGCTTGGTGTGAGCGGGTGGCTCAGAAAAATTGTGCCTTGAAATAACTAAATTCAAGAGGGCATGGGATGATCATTTGGATAGAAATGGTAGAGTGGCCTTACTTCTGAACCAGGAGGTTTGGGTTCAAGTCCTTCCTGCTCTGGAGATGTGTCATAATGCATCTGAACAGGTTGATTAGAAAATATCTGGAATTGCAGCACACGATATAGGGAAAATGCAGGAGACTGGCACTAGGGGATAGAACCGGTGAAGGCACAATGGGCTGAATGGCCACCTTCTGTACCATAACTATTCTGTGGCTCTGTGAGTGCAGGCCTGGAGCTATCTCTCTGATGTTTTCTTGCCAATATCAACAGGGTTCTCACTGTAGCTGGGTGAGTGAGGTTAGAGGGGGTGAAGCTGTGTGAAGACATTGAAGTCAGAGTTCACAAACCTTACATTTATGAGGTGGGGTGGGTGCATCAATAAGAGGCTATCATCGTATCTGGCCCTGGCTCACAGCAGTCTCCCTGCCGACCCAGTCTAAATCCTGCTTACTTAAAGACTGTGATAGTGCCCACATTGTAGAACTACCCCAGCAGCATCCACTTCACCCATTCTCACTGCCACCATGTGCGGGTTCAGGAATCTCAGCTGCTCCCATCGTCGGGATCTCAAAGCCAGTGGGAACAGCCTGCCGTCTGATCCATTATTTTAGGTTCACCAGCTGGAGATGGAAGAGGGTAAAAGGACCTCTCAGTATCTGCCAGGCTCTCCAAGAATTTTATGCATTTCCACGAGATATGCAATTCTGGGCAAGAAAATCACAAATATTAATTCGCCAACCGCAAAATGAAAATCTCAGGGAACTGAACCAACTTTCTTTCTGAAATAACTTAGCCAAGATTGAAAAGAAGTCTGCTTGTTGAATTAACCTGTTCAGTCATTCTGCGATTGTAGCCATTAAGCTAGCTGCACACCTGACTACATTATGCAGGGGCTTGCTGCCAATTTATAGCCAGGATGAGAGATGTTCCAGTGGTGTAAACAAAAAAATGCTGGAAATCACAGCAGGTCAGGCAGCATCCTTGGAGATAGAGCAAGCCAATGTTTTGAGTCTCGATGACTCTTCATCAGAGATGTTCCAGTGGTTCTGGGAGATCTTGACATTGCCTTAATGTCGTGACGGTCCTTCACAGATTTGTGAACCTTCTGAACATTGGGACAGTTTGAGAAAATCAGCCTATTTTCTGCATTACAGCCTGCGATTATTTAAATAATACAGGTTGTCGTTTTGTTAATTCTTTGTTGGACAGGCAGATATGGGTGACGGAGGGCCCCAGTGGGTACTATTAAGAAATCATGACTGTCCTTTGTTCCCCCTCAAGGGACTGAGTGGCCTTTCCCATTCCTAAGCGTGGAACCTTCTTCCACGTTTGTTCCCTCAGTTTATCATCGAGCCACGGTTTCAATGCAAGTTGGGTTGATGTTTTCGTTTCTGATGTTGAGCGGAACTACTTCCCCATTTCTGCTTCTTTCGGTCTCCCTCAACAACAATGCACATAAACTTCATAATCTAGTGTTCCCCAGTTCCCCAACCCTCCCCAACCCCCTCAGGGCATTCAGTATGATTCATTAAGCTTTTATTACATGAAGGATTCTTTTCAGCTACAACGTCGATGAGTTTTAATCTGACGAGACACCAGATGAGTCAGTTGTCACAGTGACATAGCCAGGGCCTGAAGGAGTTTTCACCCCGTGATCAAATTAACAGGCATGTCACCACCTGCTTCTAACAATCCCTGATTCAACCCCCCTTTATTTTCTAGCACTTTGTCAAATTACAAAGTGAAATTCGAAAGAAAGACATGTACATTCATTCAGCCTCATTCTGTTCAGTGTCAAAACAATGAAACTGAAACCATCTCGAAGAACTCATTTATTTTTGGCAATTGTTCTCACAAGAAAGGCTTTGGAATACATATTATATCAGAGAATCGAGCACAGTGTTGAGGGTGGGGAAATAATTGGTCCAAAGCACTGACAATGGGTCATGGTGTGCAGTTGCAGGACAGCTAGAGTCATCCTTACACATTTAAGTTTTGAATATCTTGCATGCCAAGTTTTTGGAAGCATTGGCATGTAAGAAGGGAAACTAGACATTTAGGCTATTTAATGTACAGTGCAAACCACTATGTATTCCTTAACCAATTAAAGTGATGGATTGCAAAATGAATAAGGTAAGGACTGAGAGGAAGTGCAAACTAGAGCAAACCTTGTATCAGGTACAGAAGAAGACATGAAGTGCGTGATAGAATGACTGATTAAGAGATGGAGAAAAGAAACAGAAGGAAAAAGTAAGAAAAAATAGTAAAATCTTAATATCAATTAAAATCAGAAGGGCTGAGGCTTCATGTTTTTGATATTGCAGTATTGCATTAGGATGAAAAATATGTAATTTTATATATAGATAAAATATTATTTCTAAAGTTTGGATTTCAATATAGTGACATAAGGGTGTTGATTACTTCTGAGAAGAGCTACTTTCAATATGAAATTAGGGCAGACAATCCTTCCAGACCAATGACCTAATCTAGCCTGTATCAGAGAGCATGTCTGTTGGACTGGAGTGGACAAGGTCAGAAGTCACACGACACCAGGTTATAGTCCAACACGTTAACTTGAAATCACAAGCTCTCTGAGCGCTGACCCTTCATCAGGTGACGTGAGAGACAATTCTGTGCCTGAATGTTTCTCTTTCACTTCATCTGATGAAGGGGCAGCGCTTCAAAACCTTATGATTTCAAATAAACCTGTTGGACTATAACCTGGTGTCATGTGACTTCTGACCTTAGCCTATATCAGAGACCAGGTCTGGTGTGGAGATGCTGGAGTAGGACCAACAGGTTTATTTGAAATCGCAAGATTTTAGAGCGCTGCTCCTTCATTGGGTGATGTCATGTAAGAAGAATCCACAGTTCATAAGACAGAAACTGAGACAAATCAATTAAGTTGAACTTCCAGTCATGATATAAAGGTTACAGATACTGGTGGGAAATAAATTGAAAACATTGTTTTGCTGTCTGTTTCAGGACCTTTCTAAAGTGTCTTCTAAATCTCGTTTCCTTGGTTTTTTTATTTGTTTTGGTCCTATTTGTTTTCATCCATTGTGTAATAGATTTCTGTTCTGTTGTTAAGAAACTGCAGCATCATGATTTGGAAGCTTTGGAGCATGACGGTTAGAATCACATCCATCATACAGAAACAAAGGCAATGGTTTCATCTGATGTGACTTCACACTTCACATGTACCTCCTCTGTCCCTATTTATTTAAACCTTTCAGCAAGTCTTTTTATCAAGTACTTAAAGTAGACCCAGCCCCTTCATTACTGAACTATTATTGAACTATCTGCTGTGGGAATAGTCCACCATATTCACTCTACCTATGTGACTCACATTTTCACACAGCGATTAAATCTTCTCAGAGCTTCCTCTGTTTCAAACAAAATAATCCCAGCCTATCCAATGTTTCCTAAGCATTCAAATTCTTTATTCTTGGGTGGGAACTCTGCAGTGAGTAATTCACCTCTTGACTGCCCAAACCCAGTCCACCATCTATGAGACACAACCAGGAGTGTGATGGAAAACTCCCCAATTGCCTGGATGGGTGCAGCTCCAAGAACCACCCAGGAAAATTGACATCATCCAGGAAAAAGCATCAAGCCTGATTGGAACTCCATCCACAACCTTCAACATCCAGCTGCCAGCTCCCATGACTGATGCTCAGTTGTAGCTGTGTGCACTATCTACAGGATGCATTCATCAAGCCTCCTTCAATTTTCCAAACCATAGAATCATAGAGACATACAATAGTTAAGAGGTCCTTTACTACTACCACCACTAGTCCCACTTTCCCCTATTACATCCATAGCCTTGAATGTAATGACACTTCAAGTGTCCATCCATGTACATTTGAAAGATTGTGAAGTTTCTTGCCTCCACTACCCTCCAAGGCGGTGCATTCCAGATTCTGCCACCTTCTGGATGAAAAGGTTTTTTCCTCAAATCCCCTCTAAACCTCTTGCCTGTCACTTTAAAATTATGCCCTCTTGTTATTGACTCTTCAATTAAGGGGAATAGCTGCTTTCTATCCACTCTGTCCATGCCCCTCATCATCTTATATGCCTCAAATTGGTCCCTGTACCCCTCTCAGCCTTCTCTGCTCAAAAGTAATCTGTGCTTATCCAGCATTTTTCAGAGCTGAAAGGCTCCAGCCCAGGTAACATCTTGCTGAATCTTCTCTGCACCGCCTCCAGTACTATCACATCCTTCCGATAGTGTAGAGACCAGAACTGCACACAGTACTCCAGCTGTGTTCTATCTAACCAAAATCCTGTACAACTCCAACATAACCTCCCTGTGCTTATAATCGAAGTTTTTTCTATTCACTTGTGGGATGTGGGCATCACTGGCTGGACAGAGTTTTTTTTGTTTGTCCTTTCTTGTCCTTGAGAAAGTGGTGGTGAGCTGCTTTCTTGAAGCACTGCAGTCCATGTGCTGTAGGTAGACCCAGAGTGCCCTTAGAGAGGGAATTCCAGGATATTGACCCAGTGACAGTGAAGGAACGGCAATATATTTCCAAGTCAGGATGGTGAGTGGCTTGAAGAGGAACATGCAAGGGGGTGGTGTTCCCATGTATCTGCTGCTCTTGGCCTTCTAGATGGAAGTGGTTGTGGGTTTGGAAGGTGCTGTCAGAGGATTTTTAGCAAATTTCTGCAGTGCATCTTGTAGATAGTACACACTGCTGCTATTGAGCGTTGGTGGGTGGAGGGAGTGGATGTTTATGGATGTGGTGCCAGTCAAGTGCGCTGCTTTGTCCTGGATGGTGTCAAGCTTCTTGAGTGTTGTTGGGGCTGCACTCATCCAGGCAAGTGGAGAGTATTCCATCGCAGTCCTGACTTGTGCCTTGTAGATGGTGGACAGGCTTTGGGGAGTCAGGAGGTGAGTTACTTGCCGCAGTATTTCTAGTTTCTGACTTGCTCTTGTAGCCACTCTGTTAATGTGGTGAGTTCAGTTGAGTTTCTGGCCAATGGTAACCCAAGGATGTTGATAGTGAGGGATTCAGTGATGGTAACACCATTAAATGTTGAGGAGCAGTGGTTAGATTGTCTCTTATTGGAGATGGTCATTGCCTGGCATTTGTGTGGCACAACTGTTACTTGTCACCTGTCAGCCCAAGCCTGGATATTGTCCAGATCTTGTTGTGTTTGATCATGGACTGCTTCAGTATCTGAGGAGTTGCGAATGATGCTGAACAATGTGCAATCATCGGCAAACATCCCCATTTAAGACCTTATGATGGAGGGAAGGTCATTGATGAAGCAGCTGAAGATACTTAGGCCTAGAACACTACCCTGAGGAACTCCTGCAGAGATGTCCTAGAGGTGAGATGACCTCGGATAATCACAAGTATCTTCCTGTGTGCCAGGTTTGACACCAAACAGTGGAGAGTTTGCCCCCTCATAACCATTGATACCAGTTTTGTTAGGCTCCTTGATGTCATACTCCATCAAATGTAGCATCGCTATCAAGGCTTGTAGCTCACATCTCACCTCTGGCATTCAACTCTTTTGTCCATATTTGAACCAAGGCTGTAATGAGGTCAGGAATTGGACAGCCCTGGAAGAACCCAAACTGGGCATCACTGAGCAGGTTATTGCTGACTAGGTGCTGCTTGATAGCACTGTTGATAACACCTTCCATCGCTTTACTGATGATTGAGAGTAGACTGATGGTGTGATAATTGGTCGGGTTGAATTTGTCCTGCTTTTTGTGCACAGGACATACCTGAGCAATTTTCCACATTGTCGGATAGATACCAGTATTATAACTGAACTGGAACAGCTTGACTAGGGAAGCGGCAAGTTCTGGAGCTCAAGTCTTCAGTACTGTTGCTGGAATGTTATCAGGACCCATAGTCTTTGGAATATCCAGTGCCTCCAAACTTTTCTTGATATCACGTGGAGTGAATCGAATTGCCTGTAGACTGATATCTGTAATGCTGGGACCACTGGAGGAGACTGAGATGGATCATCCACTCAGCAGTTCTGGCTGAAGATTGCTGCAAATGCTTCAGCCTTATCTTGCACTGATGTGCTGGACTCTTCCATCATTGGATGGTGGGGATACTTGTGGGGCCTCCTCCTCCAGTGAGTTGTTTAATTGTCCACCACTATTCACAACACGATGTGGCAGGACTGCAGAGCTTAGATTTGATCTGTTGGTTGTGGGATCATCATTTAGCTCTGTCTGTTACTTGCTGCTTATGCTGTTTGGCGTGCAAGTAGTCCTGTTTGGTAGTTTCACCAGGTTGATACCTCATCTTCAGTAAGCCTGGTGCTGCTCCTGGCATGCCCTCCTGCACTCTCCATTTAACCAGGGATGATCCTCTGGCTTGATGGTAATGGTTGAGTGGGGGATATGCCGGGCCATGAGGTTACAGATTGTGCTGGAGTACAATTCTGCTGCTGATGGCCCACAGTGCTTCATGGATACCCAGCCTTGAGTTGCTAGATCTGTGCGAAGTCTGTCCCATTTAACACAGTGATAGTGCTAAACAACATGATGGAGGTTGTTCTCAATATGAAGGCGGGACTTCCTCTCCACAAGGACTGTGCGATGGTCACTCTTACCGATACTGTCATGGACAGATGCAACTGCAGCTGGCAGATTGGTAAGGATGAGGTCAAGTATGTTTTTCCCTCTTGTTGGTTCCCTCACCACCTGCTGCAGACCCGGTCTAGCAGCTCTGTCCTTTAGGACCCGACCAGCTCGATCAGTAGTACTGCGGTCGAGCCACTATTGGTGTTGGACATTGAAATCCCTCACCCAGAGCACATTTTGTGGTCCTGTCACCCACAACAGCCGAGGGAGAATGGTACTTTGTAATCAGCAGGAGGTTTCCTTGCTCTGTTTAACCTGAAGACATGAGACTTTATGGGGCCTAGTCAATATTGAGAACACCCAGGGCACCTCCCTCCCGACTGTATACCACAGTGCCACCACCTCTGCTGGGTCCTTCCTGCCTTTGGGACAGGACATATCCAGGGATGGTCATGGTGGTGTCTGGGACATTGTCTGTAAGGTATGATTCTGTGACTATGACTATGTCAGGCTGTTGCTTGACTAGTCTGTGAGACAGCTCTCCCAGTTTTGGCACTAACCCCCAGATGCTAGTAAGGTCAACAGGGCTGTTTCTGCAGTTAATCTTTTCCAGTTCCTAGTTCAACGCCAGCTGGTCCGAACAGTTTTATTTCTTTGTTGAGACATGATAAAGACAAGCATCCTGTGTGCCTTCTTAACCACCCTATTAACTTGTCCTGCTACCTTCAGGGATCTGTGGACAAGCATCCCATGATCCCTCTGTTCCTCTGTGCTTTCTAGTGTCCTGCCATTCACTGAGTACTCCTTTGTCTTGTTCCTTCTTCCAAAGTGCATCACCTCACACTTATTAGGGTTAAATTCCCTGCCACTGATCTGCCCATCTGACCAATCCCCTTATTGTCATTCTGTAACCAACACCTTCCTCCTCTCTGTCAACCACCCAGCCTATCTGTGTGTCATCCACAAATTTAATCATCAATGCCCCACATTCTCATCTCCATCATTTATGAATATCACAAACTATAAGGAAGCCTGCAATAATCCCTGTGGTACACCACTGCACAATGGGGTTCCAGTCACATAAGCAACCTTCTCCAGCCACACTCTACACTACCCCTTGACCACTACCATCCAGAAGGACATATACATGGAACATCTCCATCTGCAGGTTCCCCTCCATGACCCTCACCATCCTGACTTGGAAATATATCGCTGTTCCTTCACTGTCGCTGGGTCACAATCCTGGAACTCCTATCATAACAGCACAATATGGATGGTAGTAGTTTAAGAAGGCAGCTCACCACCAACTTCTCCAGGGTAACAACTGCCAGGCCAGCCAATGACGCCCACATCCCGTGAATGAAGAAAAGAAAATTCTCATTAGGCTCCTGTTTTCTCTCAAGTGTGATCTCATCTTTCCCGTGATCTGGTGACCAGGACTGTGTGTGTCTCCATGAAGCCATCACTACTTATAGGGTTCATACAAATAACGGTAGGGCCCTGGGTAGTGTTGTCGAACAGGGAGACCTAGGGGTTCAGGTACATCTTTGAAATTTGCATCACAGGTAGACAGGGTGGTTAAGAAGGTGTTTAGCACGCTTGCCTTCATTGCTCAGTCCTTTGAGTACAGGAGTTGGGAAGTCATGTTGAGATTGCACAGGACATTGGTGAGGCCTCTTCTGGAATACCACGTACAGTCCTGGTTGCCCAGTTAAAGGAAGGATATTAAGCTGTTGAGGGTTCAGAAAAGATTTACCAGGCTGTGGCTGGGAATGGAGGGTTTGAATTATAAGGAGAGGCTGGGACATTTTTCGCTGGAACGTAGGAAGTTGAGGAGTGACCTTATAGAGGTCTATAAAATCATGAGGGCCATAGGTACAGAATAACAAGGGTTTTTTCCAAAACTGGGGGGCGTACTTTCAAGGTGAGAGGAGAAAGATTTTAAAAAGGACATGAGGGGCAACTTTTTTTACATGGAGAGTGGTTCGTGTGTGGAATGAACTGCCAGAGGAAGTGATGGGTGCAGGTACAGTTACAATGTTTAAAAGACATTTGGATAAGTACATGAATAGGAAAGTTTGGAGGGATATGGACGAAACATAGGCAAGTGGCACTAATTTAGTTTGGTTGGCGTGGACTAGCTGGATTGATGGGTCAGTTTCCATGCTGTATGGCTCTATGACTTAACTCTGATGTGTTCGTCTGGACTAAAACGCGCATTGTGTAAGGATTCATGTGTTGTTGAGATCCTTGTATCAAAACAAGCATGTCTCAAGTGTAGCTGTTGTCTCGAATCTGAACCTGGATTGTATAATCAGTCACATCTTCGGTGACAAATGGTACAGTTCCATCGATCTGCAGTCCTTCCTTTTTAAAAACGTATTACACCTCGATGAAAGTTTAGGAATTCTGCCAGTTTGCTGCTTCTGTTCATTTGGTATTCAAAGAAGCAACTGCTTGCAGTCTGCAGGCAATCAATTATTATCTTTTATTGCTTGTAATGTCGATCAACACTTTCACCACTTCCATCAAAATAAATTACATGCAAGAAAAATCTGCTGTATACTTACATAGTTTTCCGCAAGGTCAGGGTGCAAGTAATCAATGCCTGCATTAAAATAATAAGGAGGTTACATAAATGGAATTTAAATGTGTAAAGGAAGGTTCTACAAACTGATCAAATTACAATTTTCAGCAGCTTTGAAGCAGTGAGAAGCAGCATTAGAATTATCTGGGATAAAAGGCATTTGCACAGTTATGGTGAAAGCTGGGGTCCAGGATGCACTGCCTGGGAGGGTAATGGAGGCAGGGACCACCGAAACTTTAAAAAGTACTCGGATGAGCACTTGAAATGTCATAAATTTCAAGGCTGTGGAGGTGATATAGACTTGATGGGCCAAAGGGCCTCTTCTGTACTGTATGATACTCTGATTCCACGGCTGAGGATGCTGGAAATGTGAAACAAACACAGAGAATGCTGTAGAAATTCAGTCGGTCTGGCAGCATCTGCTGAGTGGGAAGCAAAATTTATCATTTCACGTTCAATATGAGTCTTCCTCAGAACAGTTGTATCACTTTAGTGACATCCATTATCCAATTATGTAATGTTAACATAGAACAAAGAATGGTGGATGCTGGAAATTTGAAACGAAAACAGAAATTACTGGAGAAACTGAGGAGGTCTGGCCACATCTGTGGAGAGAGAAACAGAGTTAACGTTTCAAGTCAGGTGACTCTTCACCAGAACCCTACTCCGAGGTCTCTATTGCTTTTCAGCTTTAATGAAATGGTCAACATGCTGACATTTTCTTATCGAGGTGTCACCTTTAAGAACAGTAATACCAGACTCAAAATGTTAACCCTGTTTCACTCTCCACGGATGCTATCAGACCTGCTGCGTTTCTCCAGCATTCCCTCTGTTTGCTCAGTTATGGTGTAAAATCCTTACATGCAGCCCATACCAACCCTCCAAAGAGAATCCCACCCAGACCCACCCCCTGAACCCTCTCTCTGTAACCCCACGTTTCCCATGGCTAACCCACTTAGCCTGCACATCCCTGGACACTATGGATAACTTAGCATGCACATCTTTGGACTGTGAGAGGCAACTGGAGCAAACCCATACAGACACAAGGAGGATTTGCAGACTCCACACAGACAGTCACCCAAGGCTGGAATTGAACCCAGGTCCTTAGTGCTGTGGGGGCCAGCAGTGCTAACCACTGAGCCACTGTGCTACCCCAGAATCTGCTCTGAGTGTCAGTGCAACAATTCCTTCAGCAGCAAGTACATCAATCAATATCATTAAGTCTAAATACAAGTGTTGTGTGTTTAGTGGGCAATTATAACTGGGGAAAGGTTCCCCAGAAATGCATTATCCATTAAAAGAAACAGAGCAGCATGTTGTCAAGAGCAGTGACATGTCATTATCTCTTACCGTCGTCCATGATAGCGATGGTTACTCCTTTTCCAGTATATCCCAACTCCCAAGCCTCAGCCACATTCAGGTCTAAGCCAGGAGTTCCATCAGCTTGCCCTGTGTTGACCTGTTTCAGCAGGAAAAGATGCACCTGTTTCTTTCTCAAATCTCAATCATGACTTCAACCCTCCCTGTCCAACAAAAATGGAGGTTGAGGTGGGGTGTGGGGTGTGAGGTGAGGGGGTAAACGTAGGGCCTGGGACAGCCCATGGACACAAAACCCCCAAATCCCCAGCAAACGAAGGCTTCTGGGCATCTCTTTCCTGGAGAGCGATGGTGGCTCAAACATGGAGTAGATTCAAGGCAGAAATCAAAAGATTAAATCAAGAAATAGATTCCTGGATATTAAAGATTTTAAAGATGCAGTGCAGGAATGTGGCAGGGTAAGAGAGCTGTGGTCTGGTTGAATGGCCCAGTAACATTGAAGGACTGAATAGCCTGCTTTCCTCCTGTATTTCAAAGTCCTCACTGCAGGCAGGTGGTCCTCATGATATTAGCACCAGGACTGTCTTGTCCTGACATCGCTGGGATTGAAGCAAGACTCAGTTGAAACAGGTGCTGTCTCAGGGATGACAGCAGCAAACCGGGAGGGTTACTGGGATTGGGATTAGAAGAATACAAAGGGAACCCCAGCCTTTTCTGTTTCCCCACCTTTGCTCTGTTTCCCATCTCATTTACCTGAATGTCAGGGACCTCCTCCTCGAGTCCTCACTGAGACCTCTGCCCATTCCCTTTCTGGCCCTGAGCCTGGGAGTTCAAACAGTTCCTCTGTCAGGCAACTGCGTTTGCTCATGATTCCTTGAAAACAAAACCCGGTCCCTCTTTCCCAGAATGAGAGGTGATCACGTTGATCTTGAGGGGACTTGACAAGGAGGACGCTGAAAGGATATGTGTTTTCTTGGAGGAGAGACTTAAACTGAGGAACACGCGTTAAACACAAGGGCTCTCCCATTCAACATCAAGATGTAGAAAATGTTTCTTTTCCTCTCTGGAGGGCCTTGAGTCTTTTGGAACTCTCTTCCCTAGAGAGACAGGGAGATGGAGATGGGGATCTTGGAATACTTTTAAGGCTGACGTCAATAGATTCTTGTCTAATAGAAGTCAAAAGTTTAATGGGGGTTAAATGGAAAACTGCAGTTGAGGTCACAATCCACGATATAGATCACCACCAACTTCTTGAGGACAACATTTTAATTTAAATCATTTTCTCATTGAAGATGGATATGGTCGGATAGGCTTGAATTTATTGCCCATCCCTAATTGCCCTGGTGAAGGTGGTTGGGAGCAGTGTCCTTGAACTGCTGCAGTAGTTCATAGGGTGTAGGCAATTCAAGAGGGTATTAGATGACTATTTGGATAGAAATGGTGCGCTGGGATATAGGGGCAGGAGATTGGCACCAGGCGACAGCACTGGTGCACCTACAATGGGCTGAATGGCCTCCTTAGCACTTCTCTGACGTAGACCCAAAATGTTGTTAGGGAGGGAATTCCAGGATTTGACCCAGCGAAAGTGAAGGAATGGCAATGTATTTCCAAGTCAGGATGGTGAGTGGCTTGGAGGGGAAGTTGCTGGGGGTGGTGTTCCCATGTATCTGCTGCCCTTGTCCTTCCAGATGGTTGAGGTAGATGGTGGGTTTGGAAGCTGCTGCCAAAGCAGGCTTGGTGAGTTACTGTAGTGCCTCTTGTAGGTGGCAAGGTAGAAGAAATTTAAATGTAATAAATAAATCATCAATGGAAACATAGTATTAGCAACAGTGAGGACATAAATGCAGATTGTACTGAAAACCCATCTCGCTCACTCATGTTTTTTAGGGAAGGAAACTGCCATTCTTACCTGGTCTGGCCTACATGTGACTCCAGACCCACAGCAATGTGCTTTCCTCTTAACCGCCCAGTGAAATAGCTAAACAATTAAGGCTCTTTAGGTATGGGCAATAAATGCCTCGACTTGCCAGTAGTATTCATTGCTGGCAATTAAGTAAAATAGAATCCCAATAAATATGAAAATCCCATTTTAATTTTGATAAACAAAAGTTTGTTCCTAATTGGGAATTAATGAAACAATGAAAGCTGGAGAATGAATATTTCTAAACCTTTTCTTCTAATTCTTGCTCTCCTAGAAGAAAAAGGGTCTAGGCCCAAAACGTCAGCCTTCCTGCTCCTATGATGCTGCTTGGCCTGCTGTGTTCATCCAGCTCTACACCTTGTTATCTCTCATACATACCCGCTTCAGGTATCAATCGCTCTTTATACATCACTGCTGGGTTCATAGCCTGGTCCGTCCTACCTTTGGGAGTGGGCACCTATTGGCACACACAATGTGCAGCAGTTTGAGAGGACCACTCCTTTTTCAGGATAACTGGGGAGGAGCGAAAAATGTCAGCCTCACCAGCTGTGCCAACATATCAACGAAAAATTTCAGCAGAGGGTCATAAACGGCAAGTAACATGTAAAAGAAATGTAGGTAAGTCAGATGTTGCTTACAAGATACCATTGTTTAGTAAACAAAGGATCATTCATCATGATACCAATTTCACGAATACTCCGATATCCTCGCTTCTTTCGGCTAAAGGCTTCTTGCTGTGAGGCATGTTTTACCTGCAAGGGAAATAATCTGTTTGAGGGCATACAGAAATACTAGTTCAGGCTTAAAGATTCATAAGTTAAAAATTTCAAACCGATTTACATTACTTGCGATGTTTTATTCACTGAGCGAGAACTCAATTTGAACAGAAAGATGTGTTTCTCTGGCATAAGTTTCTCAATATACCTTTAAACAAACACACCAGATCAGACTCTGCAACGATCTTGCCCTTCAGCTTTCACCTTACAAATAGACAAGCAATGGTAGATAGAAAAGGAGTCTATGTTCCATCTAGTCTGTCACACACAATCAGGATACCTTGTGTACTTTGTACTGTCCCCTGCCAATTGCTAGCATAAAGATAGAAAGATGAAAGACAAGGATGGCACGGTGGCTCAGCGGTTAGCACTGCTGCTTCACAGCGCCAGGGACCCGGGTTTGATTCCACCCTTGGGTGACTGTCTGTGTGGAGTTTGCACATTCTCCCCATGTCTGCATGCGTTTCCTCCAGGTGCTCCGGTTTCCTTCCACAGTCCAAAGATGTGCAGGTTAGGAGAATTGGCCATGCTAAATTGCCCACAGTGTCCAGGGATGTGTAGATTAGGTGGACTACAAGGGGACGGGTCTGGGTGGGATGTTCTGAGGCTGGGTGTGCACTTGTTGGGCTGAAGGGCCTATTTCCACTCTGTAGGGATTCTATGTCTATGAAGGACATTGTGGGGAAAGAGTGAAATTGGGTAGCACCATCCCTAATGCAGTGGAGAGATTACAAGCTAGAGCAGGAGTCACTAGTGATCTCTGATTCAGGGGATCAAAGGATGTCCTTGATTCCACCTACTGTGTAATGGAGACACTGTTGAATCCATTCTCCAGATAATGTTAGCACAGGAAAACATCCCAAGGCATTTCACAGAAGCATACAACACTGAGTCACTGAAGGATGTTTTAGGAAGATTAAGACCAGGTGTTTAACAAAGTAAATATAAAAGGGAGTATTCCAGAGGAGGGAAAGACAGCGAGGTTTACAGAAGAAATGCTAGAGTTTAGGGCCCAGGTAGCTGAAGGAATGGTCACCAATGATGGAATGATTCAAATCACTGGATGGACAAATGACCACGATTGGAAGATTGTACAAAAGCAGGAACATTCCAATTTTGGTGATGAACTTTTCTGATGATGGCTCTCAAGAGTGTGAGGTGAAATCTTTTAAAAAGCCAGGGGTTGTTGACGATCATCTGTTTCCAAATAAATTGATTCCGAAGCCGCACACAGCCTCCATCGTTGACATGAAGGCAAAACGTTGTGAAATTATGGTAAATGAGATAACAAGGTGTGGAGCTGGAGGAACACAGCA
>NC_063340.1:4352137-4363516 GCF_021869965.1 Rhincodon typus | reverse complement strand
AATCTGAGATAACAAGGTGTAGAGCTGGATGAACACAGCAGGCCAAGTAGCATCAGAGGAGCAGGAAAGCTGACGTTTCCGGTCTGGACTCTTCTTCAGACCCTTCTTCTGAAGAAGGGTCCAAACCCGAAACGTCAGCTTTCCTGCTCCTCTGATGCTGCTTGGCCTGCTGTGTTCCTCCAGCTCCACACCTTGTTATCTCAGATTTTCCAGCATCGGCAGTTTCTACTATCTGTGAAATTATGGTGTTAGATTAAAGGCCAGAAGCCAGAGAGAAAGGCTATTCTTGATGATAATGGCCTGTCACATTAAAGCAAATAGCCCTTCAAGATTAACTTTTCTACATTTATTCATATACAAGGATGTGGGCGTTGCTGGCTGGGCCCAGCATTTATTGCCTATCTCTAGTTGCCCCTTGAGAAGGTGATGGTGAGCTGCCTTCTTGAACCGCTGCAGACCACATTCTGTAGATTGACCCATAATGCCATTAGGGAGGGAATTGCAGCATTGTGACCCATCTACAGTGAATAAATGGTGATATATTTCCAACCAGGTTGGACAGTCGCTTGAAGGGGAGCTTGCAGGTGGTCAAGTTCCTATGTATCTGCTGCCCTTGTCCTTCTAGACGATAGGTGTCACAGGTTTGGAAGGTGCTGTTGGAGATCCTGGGTAAGTTGCTGCAATGCATCTTGTAGATGGTACACACTGCTGCGACTGAGCGTCGGTGGTGGAGGGAGTGGATGTTTGTGGATGTGGTGCCAATCAAGTGGGCTGCTTTGTCCTGGATGGTGTCAAGTTTGTTGACTGTTGTAAGAAGTGCATCCATGCAGGCAGGTGGGGAGTATTCCATCACACTCCTGATTTGTGCCTTGTAGATGGCGGACAGGCTTTGGAGAGTCAGGAAGTGAGTTATTTGTCGTAGAACTCCCAGCATCTGACGTGCTGGAATTCTGGAAGCGATGAGTCCAAGTTTTATATTGGAAAAAAAATTCCCTGTATTTACATAGCACCTTCTCCAACCCTAGAATGACCCAAAGTCTTTTACAGCCAATGAAGTACATTGAAATGTAGAAACAAAAGCAGAAGTTGCTGGCAAAGCTCAGCAGGTCTGGCAGCATCTGTGAAGATATAGAAGATATTTGTTGTGATATAGAATGGCAATATAGGGACTGTCAGCCTGGGTCTTGCCATGAGGATTACTTACATGTGAGCGTTTCAGGTGCATTCAAATGTGACCATGTGAAAGATCATTGAGCAAATTGGTGGCAATACAATTCAGGCTTGGTTTCAGGAAAAACATGGAGCACCCAATTATTTGGTGCCCAACACCCATTTATCAGAAAACACACTCTTCCTCGGCACCGCACGAGAACCAAGAACCAGCCCTCTCTGCTGGTACACGTATGTATGGTGACACTGATGCTTGGGCACACCCGAGGAACACCCACACACAGCATTCTGTAACAGCACCCTGTCTCATTCATTCATCTCTGAATCAACTCAATGTTTTATCCAGAGACACTTGTCGTGACTTAACAAAACGTCAACTATTCCACATAACCCTGCCCCAAATCTGCTCACCGGATCACACTTGAAATAAGATCTGACATAGATCTCATCACTGCTCGCTATCCTTGCTCACCACAAGAAATAGGAATAGGAGTAGGCCATTCGGCCCCTTGAGAGTTTTCTGCCATTCAATAGGATCGCGGCTGATCTGACATTCCTCACACCCACATTCCTGCCCTTTCCCTGTAACCCTTCATTCCCCGACTGATCAAGAATCTATCTCAGCCTTAAATATATACAAGGACTCTGCCGCCACAGCTCTCTGTGGCAAGGAATTCCAAACATTCACAACACTTAGAGAAGAAATCCCTCCTCATTTCAGTCTTAAATTGGTGCCCCTTTATTCTGAGGCTGCATCCTTTAGTCCTGGACTCTCCCAAGAGAGGGAAGCATCCTCTCAGCATTTACCCTGTCAAACCCCTAAAGAATCCTGCATCCTCACTCACCGTTCCATTCAATCCCCGAAACCCCCTTCCTGGCCACCCTATTCCCGATCCCATCCCTGCCAAGCCCCCACTGGAGCGACAAACAGGTGACAGGGCAGTGTGAAGGAGGGAGGGAGAAGTGACAGTGGGAGGTATTGAGGCAGCTGGGGAGATAATGAGCAGTGTAGCCAAGTCTTGGGAGTGGGACAGTGAGCAAATCACAAACCAGGGATTTGGACTGAATTAATTTCACACGTAGGAAAATAAACCCTGTGTGTGGTCCTATTCTTTGATGTAAGCAAATAGAAGCAACAGTAGTATCACAGAAACTGTGACTGCGTTGGGCAGTGACTGCATCTCCCACAGTTTCTGTGGTAGCAAACACAGCCTTTTCCAACATTATTCCAGGAGCAAACACCCTAACACATTAGAAAAGACAAGGTCACCGGTTTTTGTCCAGTCAGTCATTTACCTCATGAATATTTCATATTTAACTCTGCTCTCTAAGAGGTATGGATAAAAGTGTTTGTGTCCAAATCATCATCATTGTAGCAATTTTTCTCAAGGGCCCAGACAATCTCATCCTCAAGTGCAAATCACCACCATTCTACCTACAGTGGCAAAAATAGATCATGTACTTTATTTCGGTTTTTTACCAATTCAACACAAAATACTGCAGAGTTTGTGGCTTTATGACTGCTCCAGACACTTAACCCGCCTCTGGAGAGATTGAATGCTTTTGAGTTTCTGGCTCTTGTGAGCTGGAGTGTTGTAACAAACATTGGAGAAGAGGTGCCACTAGAGTGAGGAAACTTTCCCGGCAAGAATAAAGACAATAAGGAGTTGAAAATCTGCTCAGTGAAACTTGCATGTTCCTCACTGCTTCCTTCATTTGTTTCTGGCATACACACTCAGTGACAGTGAGACAATTGATCCCAGCACTCAATTCCAGGAGGGACTAATGAACTTTTATCTGCATCATGCCTCTTGGAAAGTTGTCTGGACATCAGTAGAAGGTGGGATCACAGTCTGTCAAGCCACCTGCTGATATTCACAACTGAGCCTTAGCAATATAAGGCCTAGCTCAACACAAGAGCCAATATCTTCAGAACAGATGAAGATATGGAGAATTAGAATGATGTAAGCAGCAAGTTATATCAACGTCAGAATTAGGAGCAGGAGAAAGGCACATGGCCTCTTGAGCCTACTCCACCAATCAATAATGTAAGAATCATGGAATCCCTACAATGCAGAAGGAGGCCATTGAGGCCATCAAGTCCACATCAAACCTCCAAAGGATGCCCTATCCCATCCCCATAACCCTACATTTTCCATCGCTAATCCACCTAGCCTGCACATTCCCTGGACTCTACACCATGGTCAGTCCACCTAACCCGAACATCTTTGAACACTATGGGGTAATTTAGCATGGCTGGTCCATTGAACCTACACATCTTTGGGCTGTGGGGAGCATCCAGTGGGAACCCACACAGACATTGGGAGAATGTGCAGACTCTACATACATAGTCACCGGAGGCTGGAATCGAACCAGGGTCCACATTGCTGTGAAGCAGCAGTGCCGACCACTGAGCCACACCACTGTGGTGGATTTGATTAGTCCACAGTTCCACCTATCCCTGATTACCTTCCATCACCCCTCCCCCACCCCTTCCTCATTTATCAATGGTCCCTGAGATGAGACCCTGTAGTGAGGAGGAAAGATTGACTAAGTTGGGACTGTTCTCTTTGTAGAAGAGAAGAGATCTGATAGAGGTTGTCAAGATGATGAGGGGGTTAGACAGATTGGACAAGGAGAAACTATTCCCAGTTAAATGGATGGAGAACTAAAGGGCACAGATTTAAAGTATTTAGCGAAAGTAGACATGACATGAGAAAAAAGAACATTTTCACACAGAGAGTAGTCAAGATGTGGAATACACTGCCTGGAAATGTGGGGGAGGCATGTTCAGTTGAGGCATACAGGAGGGGCATTGGATGGTTATTTAAATAGGAACAATGTGCAGGGTTATGGGGAAAAGGAGACTGGCACTGAGTTAAAATGCTCAGAAAGCAAGTACAAATACAACTTCTATCTCTATCTACCTCTGCCTTAGGAATATGCAAAGATTCTGCTTCTACCAACCTTTCAGGAAGAGAATTCCAGATTCACCACTTATCCTTTGTGAGAGAAAAAAACTTCCCTTTCCACTCTGTCATAAATGGATGACCCAACATTTTTAAACAATGATCCCCTAGTTCTAAATTTCCTACCAAAAGGAAACATCATCATCATCACCTGCATCCTGTCAAGATATTTCAGGACCTTATATGTTTCAATCAAGTCACCTCTCAATCTATTAAACTCCAGCAGATACAATCCTACCCTGTACAACCTCTCCCCGTAAAATAACCCATCCATTCCAGGATTCGCTCGAGTAAAATGCAAAGCCACCATAGTCTTACCAGGATATAGTGCTTCTCTCCCATTAGAGAAAGATGACTGGGGGTGGTTTAACCTGAGGGTCACCACATCTCAGGCGAGGGGAGAGGTTGAGAATGACAGTCCTTCATGGTAACCTCAGCCAGTGCAGGAACTGAACCCACATTGTTGGTGTCACTCTGCATCACAAACTTGCTGTTGAATGGTGTGTCAGGTTGGTCTCCACAGTCCCTGGAGACTGCAGGTCTGTCCTAGATGGTTGGCAGCCTCAGCGAGGGAGTTTTCATGAAGTGGGGGCCTGGACTCTGGGGTTGCAATGATGCCAAAACTGTCAATGATAATATATTTCCAACTTGGGAATTGTATGGAAAAGTACACTGAAAACAAAAAAGCTCACGCCATCATCTTTGGCTTCCCTGTCTGTTTTTTTTATCATAATGTCTGGAATTTGATAAGAACAGGAGGAGGCCTTTCTGCCATTCAGTTAGGTCAGGGTTCATTTGTATCCCAACTCCATTTAGCCAGAAATGGAAAAAGAGCAGAGGATTGACCAAAAGACCATATGATGTAGGAGCAGAAATGGGCCATGCAGCCCATTGAGTCTGCTCTGCCATTCAATGGGTTCACAGCTGATCTGGTAATCCTCAAGCCCTCTTTCCTGCCTTTTCCCCATAATGTTACTGATTAAAAATCTGTCAAGACTTTGCCGAGAGAAATGTTCAACCCAGTGGCAGCTTGACATAGATCACAATGAGAGGAATACAATCAGTCTTTGCATCCTCTTTGAATGTGCGCAAGGTCTTTCTGTGCTTTGATTAGCATAAAAACTGCAGACATCTGCTCATATACTTTGCCTTGTAACATGTACAAACTTCACTTACCCAAGCCTCCAAAAGATTGGACTGAATATACTGTAATATATCGTTTATAAAGTCCATTTCATTTTAGTTGGTTAAGATAATTGCCATCTTAATAAGACAAACGATGCAACCATGCCAATGTGGAATTTCAAATTATCAATTCAGTTACTTGCTGGTTATCTTCCATTTCTGAATTTGCCATTTCTTTACAATGTGTCATCCAATGATCTGAACAACAACAGATGGAGACGGTGGCATGGTGGTAATACTAGAGGCCTACAGGTAACATTCTAGGGGCATGGGTTTGAAGCCCACCTTGATAGCTGATGAAATTTAAATTCAATGGAAAGTTAGTTTCAATGATGGTGACCGTCACACTATTATCAATCATTGTAAAAGTCCATCTGCTTCACTAATGTCCTGATGTGGAGGTGCCGGTGTTGGACTGGGGTGGGCAAAGTCAGAAGTCACACAGCACAACATTACAGGTTTATCTGAAATCACAAGCTTTCGAAGCGCTGCTCCTTCATCAGGTGAAGCTCATAACCTGGTGTTGTGCAACTTCTGACTTTGTTCACTAATGTCCCTTCGGGAAGGGAATCTGCTGTCCTGACCTGGTCTGGCTTATATGTGACTCCAGACCCACAGCAGTGTGGTTGACTCTTAACTGCCCTTTGAAATGGCTCAAACAGCCACCTAGTTTGTAAGGGACAGGCAACAAATGCCGGCCTTTCCAGTGTCTCTCACATCCCATGAAAGAATAAAGGAAGAAAATACATATTTTAACACCCACAATATAATATAGACGTAGTAAAAGCAAAATTAAACTTTCTCAGCATGCAAATCACATCCACACTTTCCTTTATCTATTCCATAGTGAAACTGTGCAGATGAGACAAAATGTCACTCTCTTAGCTCCCACATCTTCCTTTGTAATGACGTGAGCGAGCCCTGCAGTAAATTTGGGGCGAACCGTATCTGATGTAAATTACATTTGATAACATTCAAATGAAATTAGAGAACAGTAATGGACTTTTGAATTATCAGGTGCTTTCAAGGGCTATGTTTTTCCTTTCTGAATTTGTTCACCAAGGCTAGAATGATTGGTTTTGTTCCTCACTGATTAGCTGACCACATTATGAATTGTTGCCTAGGCAACAGCTGCTGAAGGGTGGAGAAACATTAGCTTACCCTTGGGTTCTTTTCCAGATAAAGCTTGTATCGAGCACTGCGTCTTCGCCTGGCCTTTGGAATACCGTTATGAGTGAAGTGATAGAGTCCATCTCCAAATGGGAGCTGTAGCAAAACAGAAAGTGTTTAATCGACATCTTGCTCGCAATGCTGTGGTTATCCTGTGCATTTTATATGGTATCTTCAATTCAGAGTAAATGTCCACACTCTTTTGACTTTCTCAAGGGGTATCTTAATCTAATCCTTCGAGTGGGAAACAGGTACATGGTGGAAGGGTTTCGCATTTTCCACCCCACCCAATTTAATTACCCATTTAAGGCAATGAGTATAGAATCAGTACAGTGCGGAAGGAGGCCATTTGACCCATTAAGTCTGTACCGACCCTCCGAAGAGCAGCCCACCCAGATCTCCAGCATATCCCATAACCCCATGTTTCCTAAGGCTAACTCACCTCGTCTACACATCCCTGAACATTATGGGACACGTTCCCCATGTCCAATCCATCTAACCTGCACATCTTTGGACTGTGGGAGGAAACCCACGCAGACACAGGGAGAATGTGCAAACTCCACACAGAGAGTCGCCCAAGAGTTCAATCGAAACCAGGTCCCTAGTGCTGTGAGGCAGCAGTGCTAACCACTGAGCCACTGTGTCATCCACAATGGAGTATGGAGGGCAAATCCAGCATTTCACCTGGCCCCACAGTGCTCCCAATTCAGTGATTCCATTTATAATTCCTCCTCCAAACTCTTTGCTCTGCAATCGATAGGTTTCATGCACTAGCTCTTTGCTCTTTCATCTTGGGAAAATGCCAGACTGTTAACAGAGTCATTTTGTGTTTTACCTATAACCTGTTGGTGAAGAATTTTCAAATAACTCACTACACTATAGAATAGCGTGGCCCTTCAGTAGCTACATGCTTGACAAAGTTGTACTTTTTGGGTGAGATAGCAAGAACTGCAGATGCTGGAGTCAGAGATAACACAGCGTAGAGCTGGAGGAACACAGCAGGCCAGGCAGCATCAGAGGAACAGGAAAGCTGATGTTTTGGGTCGGGACCCTTCTTCAGAAAAACCAAACAAGAGTCCTGACTGAAACATCAGCTTTCCTGTTCCTCTGATGTTGCCTAGCCTGTTGTGTTCTTCCAGCTCCACACTTTGTACTTTTTATGTATTCATTTTTGTGCTTTGAAGAGAGATTGAGTAAACTGCATCTACATTCTCTGGGGTTTAGAAGAAAGAGGGACTGAAATTCTTAATGGATTTGACAGGATACAACTTGTACCCCATCCATTTCTTCAACATTCACTGACTCCTCTCTCTGGTGCATGATAGCAGCAGCATGTATTATCTACAAGATGCACAGCAGCAACTCGCTAATGGTCCTTAGGCTGCACCTTCTAAACGTAGAACATAGAACAGTACAGCACAGTACAGGCCCTTCGGCCCATGATGTTGTGTCGAACTTTTACCCTGATCCGAAGGTCTATCTAACCTCCACCGCTACCTTACACTATCATCCATATGCCTATCTAATAGCCGCTTAAATGCCCCTAATGAGGCTGACTCCACTATCCTCTCCGGCAATGCATTCCATGCCCCGACTACTCTCTGAGTAAAGAACCTACCTCTGATGTCTCCCCTTTATCTACCTCCACTCACTTTAAAACTATGCCCCCTCGTAATAGCTACCTCCACCCTAGGAAAAAGTCTTTGGCTGTCCACTCTATCTATACCTTTGTTCATTTTGTACACCTCTATCAAGTCATCTAAACCCATCATCTCTGCCATCTAGAAGGTCAAGAACAGCAGATACGTGGGAACACCACAACCTGCAAATTCCCTTCCAAACCACTCATCATCCTGTCTTGGAAATATATTGCCATTCCTTCAGTATCGTTGGGTCAAAATCCTGGAATTTATTTTGTTTGCTCGTGGAACGTGGATATTGCTGGCGGGGCCAGAATCGATTGCCCATCCCTAGATGTCCTTGAGAAGGTTGTGGTGAGCTGTCTTCTTGAACCGCTGCAGTCCATGTTATATATTTCCAAGTCAGCACGGTGAGTGGCTTGGAGGGGAGCTTGCAAGTGGTGGTGTTCCCATACATTGCTGCCATTGTCTTTCTAGGTGGAAGTGCTTATAGGTTTGGAAGGATCTTTGGTGAAGTCCCTCCCTAACCAGTCTGTGAGTGTACACACACCCCAGGGCCTGCAGCAATATAAGCTGATGGCTCTCCACCAGCTTTTTAAGGTCAACTAGGGATGGGCAATAAATACTAGCCCAGCCAACAATCTCCACGTTCTGTCAACAAATGAAAGAAAAGTCCTTATTATTTTAATGAGCATAAATGAAGAATATACATGTTTGTAAAAGGTATGTAGAATGAAACCATTTAGAATAGCATTGAATACTGGAAGAGATGTTGTGCAACGAGGCAGCATACAAATTGCCTAAAAAAATGTTGTTTTTGACTTGTCTTTAATCCTTATTACTTTAAATCCATGCCTCCTGGTTATTAATCTCCCTGTTCAGGACAATAGATATTTCCTACTCATACTCTGTAGGCCCCTCACACTTGCAGGAAGTTGCTTGGCACTTCTTGTCTGAATAACAGAATGACTGAATTGTTCCAGTGCAGTAGAAGGCCATTCGGCCCTTTGTGCCTGCACCTGGTCTGGTATCCCCTAGTACCAATGTCTAGCCCTCTCTCCATATTGCTGCACACCATTTCTATCCAAATAATTATCCAATGCCCCTCTTCAATGCCTCAATTGAACCTGCCTCCACCACATTTCCAAGTAGTGCATTTCTAGACTCTAAATATTCACTGAGGAAAAAGCCTTCCTCTCACCTCACCCTCTTGTTTGGTTTGCACATTGCTTTAAATCTGTGTCCTCTTATTCTTGCCCTTTTAAGAATGGGAACAACTTCTCCCTATCTACTCCATCCAGCCCACTCATAGATATCCCTCCTAAAACCACAATCCTCATCCCTACCTGATCCATTGATTTATTTTGGTCCATTTCATTGCTCTCTCTCTCTCTCTAAGTGAATCCTACACGGTTACTCTCTCTCCACACCCTTTCATATTCTTCATTAGATCATTGTTCACTTGTCTGTTTCAGTGCAGCTCCAACAACACTCAAGAAGCAAGACACCATCCAGAGTAAAGCGCCTTTAGATTAGCACCATATCCACAAACATCCGCTCCCTCCAACACTAACGCTCAGTAGCAGCATTGTGTACTATCTGCAAGATGCACTGCAGAAATTCACCAACGATCCTCAGACAGCACCTTTCAAACCCATGTCCACTTCCATCTAGAACGACAAGGGTAGCAGATACATGGGAGCACCATCCCCTGCAAGTTCCCCTTCCAGCTAGTCACTATCCTGACTTGGTTGCTGTTCCTTCACTGTCACTGGGTCAAAATCCTGGAACTCCCTCCCTATCAGCACTTGTGGGTCTCCCTACACAAAAAGTATGACAGCAGTTCAAGAAGGATTTGGGTTAGGGTTAGGGTTAGGATTCACCAGCTCCTGAAGGCCAATTCAATTGAATTGAATTAGCATTTTTGTCACATGTACTCAAATGGCTTTCATTGGCATGGGAATTGAGCTTAAGAGCCGTGAGGTTATGCTGCAGCTCTATAAAACCCTGGTTAGACCACACTTGGAATATTGTGTTCAGTTCTGGTCACCTCATTATAGGAAAGATGTGGAAGCTTTAGAGAGGGTGCAGAAGAGATTTACCAGGATGCTGCCTGGACTGGAGGGCAGGTCTTATGAGGAAAGGTTGAGGGAGTTAGGGCTTTTCTCATTGCAGCGAAGAAGGATGAGTGGTGATTTGATAGAGGTTTACAAGATGATGAGAGGCATAGATAGAGTGGATAGTCAGAGACTTTTTCCCAGGGCGGAAATGACTATTGTGAGGGGGCATAATTTTAAGGTGATTGGAGGAAGGTATAGGGGAGATGTCAGAGGTAGGTTCTTCACACAGAGAGTGGTGGGCGTGTGGAATGCGCTGCCGGCAGTGATAGTGAAGTCAGATACTTTAGAGACTTTTAAACGACTCTTGGATGGGCACATGGAGGATAGTAAAATGTAGGGTATGCAGGGTAGATTGATCGTAGTAGGATAATAGGTTGACACAACATCGTGGGCCGAAGGTCCTGTACTGTGCTGTACTGTTCTATGTTCTATGTTCGAATGAGCGCAATGAAAAGTTTACAGGTCGCCACTTGCAGTGCCATCTTAGGTACAAAGGGACCTAGGGACAGATACTTCAGTTTCAAGTTCTTAGGAAAAGAAAGTTGTAAAAATAACAAAATAAAAAGTCCAGCATTGCAAATTGTAGGGATAAATTCGAAAATGGAGAAATAAGATGTTCAGAACATGGGTCTTTCCAACCCTGCCCATGCTGGCACCGGGCCTCCAGTCCACACCAGGCCTTGACTCCGAACCGCGCCAGACCTCAAGGCCAGGAGCCCACTCTGGAATCACCTCGGAAGTCCATGCTAAGGCCATGCTGGGACAAAAGACTGATATGCCAGGCGACCAGGAGATCACCAAACCAGGACAGTAGATCAACACGCCAGGCTGGGAGATCACCACATGGCAGAGAGATCATCACACCGGGCCGGGAGATCCCCACACTGGGCTGAGAGACCCCCACACCGGGCTGAGACACCCTCACACCGGGCTGAGAGACCCCCACACCGGGCTGAGAGACCCTCACACCGGGCTGAGAGAAACCCCCACACCGGGCAGAGAGAGACCCCCACACTGGGCAGAGAGAGACCCCCACACTGGGCCGAGAGATCCCCACACTGGGCCAAGAGAGACCCTCACACCGGGCTGAGAGACCCCCAAACCGGGCCAAGAGAGACCCCCCCC
>NC_063340.1:4351680-4352037 GCF_021869965.1 Rhincodon typus | reverse complement strand
CCCACACCGGGCTGAGAGACCCTCACACCGGGCTGAGAGTGACCCGTACACTGGGCTGGGAGACCCCCACACTGGGCCGAGAGACCACCACACTGGGCCGAGAGACCTCCACACTGGGCCGAGAGACCCTCACACCGGGCTGCGAGACCCTCTCACCGGGCTGAGAGACCCTCACACCGGGCTGAGAGACCCCCACACTGGGCCAGGAGATCCCCACAACGGGCCATGAGTCCCCCACACCGGGCCAGGAGACCCCCACACCGGGCTGAAAGACCTCCACACTGGGCTGACAGAGACCCCCACACCGGACCGAGAGAGACCCCACCACACCGGGCCGGGAGACCCCCACACCGGGCC
>NC_063340.1:4336417-4351580 GCF_021869965.1 Rhincodon typus | reverse complement strand
GGGCTGAAAGATCACTACACTGGGCCGAGAGATCACCACACCGGGCCGTGAGACCCCCACACCGGGTTGAAAGATCACTACACTGGGCCAGGAGACCCGCACACTGGGCTGAGAGACCCCCACAACAGGCCAAGAGATCACCACACCAGGCTGAGAGACACCCCTACACCGGGCCGGGAGACCCCCACGCCAGGCCGAGGGAGACCCCCACACCGGGCTGAGAGATCCCCACACCGGGCCGAGAGACCACCACACTGGGCCGAGAGAGACCCCCACGCCGGGCCAAGAGACCCCCACACTGGGCAGCGAGAGACCCCCACACTGGGCAGCGAGAGACCCCGACACCGGGCTGATAGAGACCCCCACACTGGGCCAAGAGACCCCCACACCGGGCTGATAGAGACCCCACACCGGGCCGGGAGATCACCACACCAGGCCGAGAGAGACCCCCACACTGGGCCAAGAGGCCCCCACACCGGGCTGAGAGAGCCCCCCACCGGGCCGAGAGACCCCCACACCGGGCTGGAAAACCAACAGGCCATGCTGGGAGATGGCCAGACCGAGAGGACACCTCGCCTAGTCTGCACTGAGAGCTCAGAACATTGCCGAGAAGAAAGGAGAAGAGAGAAAGAGAAACACAAAAGAGAAAAGAAAAGAGAATAAAAAAGGAAGGAGAAACGGATGGAATAGAAGAGCTCTGGCTGAAGTCTCCTACTCTGCCATCATCCTGGAAGATTAGTGATTGGGGTTTGGCAGTTAGGCTTTACTGATAAATACTGGCCCAGTCACAAAGCCCATATCCCCTGAGTGAATAAAGAGAAATGTGCCCTTTTGGGTGAAAATCTCAGTTACAGTAAATAATCAGTTTCTACCTAGTCTGTCCGATCCTTTCATAATTTCATACTAATTCTACCAAAACCTCCTTTAATTTCCAACCTCTTTATTTACGCAAAGAAACCCCAGTGATACCGTGGGTAGTGCATGAAGATCTGGATTCAAGTTACCCTTCAGGACTTGGTCAAAGAAGATGCAACTGTAGTCAATTACCAAGCTGTATAAATCCTTCTGCAATGAATATAAAAGGCAATAGGAATGGCAGAGTCTCACCCTTATTCTAAAGGAAATCAAACAAACAAATTTAAGGAAAGCATTCCGAATCTTGAACCTCTTGTTAAGAAAAATATACATTTAACCCTCCCTTTTTTGTAGAAAAATTCATTTGACTGTTTGAGTTGATTTTTATAGCACCTCCCTCAGATTTCTCACTCCTTTGTGACGACTGATGTGAACATGTAGATGCGGATATTTATAATGCTCAGTGAGTCACAGGCATACATTTCGATCACCCCTTTTGCATAACAGATTCGAATACACTAATTGCAGAGGAGCGAGTGGAGCAGGAAAATTACCACCACCTCCTACACCTGAATAAATGATGCAAAACAAATCACAAATCCAACATTGTGGCAGCGTCCCGCAGGCAACCAGGTATACAGTGATGGAGCGAAGTCAGAAAATGCTGGAGACAGCACAGGCTGGCCAGAAAATGAAGCTTCATTTCTCAGATATGAAATCTTCTGGAGAAACAGAAAAAGAGATGAGAGCTCATTAAACGAGCCAGCTGGAAAAGATGAGCTATCTGAAAAGTTAGGTTCTTAAGACAAGATACAGTGACCTCCTTCACACCAATGTGCACATCTAGTAACAATCCTTAATAGCAGACAATTATTTAATATGCACTTTTATCTAATCTAACGTACTCTTGTAATTACTTATGGAATAGACGCCACAACATTGGGGTGCAAATGGTGCTGAAGTGGCTACTTTCACTCTCCTCCCCTCTGTCCATGAATATAACTCGAGCTACCTGTACCTTTCCACCTTAGCCTTCCCCCTCTCCCACCTATCCTGTACAGACTTTTGACAGAGTTACATAAAAATAGGAGCCAGAATAGGCCACTCAGCCCATCGGGCCTGCTCCGCTCTTTGACATGATACTGGCTGACCTTCCATCTCAACGTCATTCTCCCATTGATGCCTCTAGTGTGTAGAAATCTATTACTTTGTTCAGTGATTAGCCTCTGCAGCTTCCTGTTGTGGGGAATTCCACAGGGTCACCACTCACAACTCGTCTCAGTCCTAAATGACATCATTCAGTGCCCCAGCCTGAAATACAATACTGTTTGCCCTGTCTGTGGCCTGAACAACCACATCTTTTGAGCACATTGTTTCTTTTTAATTCACTTGTGGGATGTGGGCATCGCTGGCTGGGCCCAGCATTTATTGCCCATCCCTGGTTGCCCCTTCAGAAGGTGGTGGTGAGCTGCCTTCTCGAACCACTGCAGCCCATGTGGGCAGAAGCTTGCCATTCTGGGAAGGATGGGTTTGAAGGCTATGCTGGGACCAAGGTCTGGGATAAAGCCACTGCAACCCCCATCTCCGGGCACCTCATCCATTCTCATTCCTGTTGGAGGTGGGTGAACACCGGTAGCTGTATCCAGCTGGAAGTTCCTGGCATCCAGTGAGCAACGGGGTGACCCTTAGATTAGACCATCGCCAGTCCTCTCTCCCTAATGAGACATCAACCCTATGGTCCAATAGTACTATGTTGACTTTACGTTTAAGGTCGTAATGAGGTAGTCAGGACCAGAGGAAATCAAAGGAGGAGAGGGCCATTTAGCTGCTCAAGCCTTCAGCACTGTTCAATAAGACCAAGGCTGATCCTATAGCTCAACTGGGCTGGAGGATCCTAGCGTCACAACTGATTGGAGAGACCAACAGCTCCCCAGGAGGGAGGGCACTTCCCAGCAGCAGGCCAAGTGGCCTTTGGCGTCAGAGGTGCCATAAGATGCTGAAAACGAGGGGCAGGCCATTGGGACCATTGAACCTCCCACTAATGACAGGACAGGAGGGTACAAAAGGGTGTTCATTGAGCCCAGAACCCCCGCCCCCAGATCCCAGACGGTCTCCCAGCTCCCCAAACTGCAGAACCCCCATTGTCCGGCATCCCCACAAACTTGCTGAACGATGGAGGTTGGAGGGCTGCTTGGTGGGAGGTTGCAGCAGTATGGGGTGCATACTGGAGATCCATCAATTCAGAAATAGCCCTGAGTCCTGAACACGGACTGTCACCAGGAGATTCCACTCCTCTGTGCTTATTTCAGGTCTCCAAACTCTGCAATGTTTTGCTTTTTATTTGTTTCTCTTTATCTTGAACTTTTTAAAGGCACTTGCCAGAGGTCACCTGGGGGCCAACAGCTCATCGAGCATTTTCACCGCCAGAGACGACATCCCTAATGGGAATTACAGATCATCAATCAAGGCCAGCCAGTAACTAGGAGGGGGAGCCTCTGACTGCTGTCCTTTCTCAGTTTCAGTCTCCATTCAGTCTGCTTTTGATCACACGGCTTCTTTTATTCCAGACTGCACTCTGCTTTCACTGCACTCATCTAATGAAGCTCAGCACAAGCTCCAGAAACAGCTGCAGTTGCCTGCAGGCTAGGCACTTTCCAGCTTTCCGGACTCAATGTTGAGGTCATCACAACCAGAGCTTTTCAGGCAGTAATTTCCAGTGAAGGTTTGTGCAGTTGTCATTTACAGTTGTCCTCAATATTAATCTGGGGCGGTGGTAGTTCAGTGGGCGATGATTCCATGCTATACTCAGCCTTAAATGCCGGCAGGGCATGGGTTCAAATTGCTCCCTAGCAGAAACTTAAATCAATGAAAATCCAGAACGAAAACCGAGTCGAATTGTTGTAAATCCCCAACTTTAGTGAAGGTACAGTAGGTTGAGGCAGGAATTTCACCTCTAAGTGAATGGACAATATTTTGTCAGATGGAGTTCAAAATACATAGACGCAATGACACATAGGAATATTTTTCTAATGGTGAGATTATGAGCTATGGATGTGCAAAGAGAACGCAGTGTTTTCAAATAAAACCAGGTTTTCAAGTAAACCTGTTGGACTATAACTTGGTGTCGTGCGATTACTGACCAGATTCCTAAAAGCTTGTGCATAGGTTCAAAAGATGAAATAATAAGGCCAAAGCAAATTTGAGCAAGTTGAGATTCCAAATGAAAGACTCCAGCTTAGAAACTCACCTGGAGTAAACCATTCAACCTTAGCATCACACCTCAGCAAAGATGTAATGACCTCGAAAAAAAAATCAGCTCAGACTGGTACTGGATCTCAAAGAGTTAATTTTGAAGATTACTATATTGCCTTGCGTTTAAAGAGTTCAACAACTTTCTAGTACAGTTCTTTAAAATGCGAAAAGGATTTGACAGGTTCAAGACAGTAAAAGCATTTCCTCTGATAGGAGGCTCGGCTTCCAAATTATGTTCAGCCACTTAGGAGCAAAAGTACTTTTTATAGTAGTGCAAATCTGGAACCCAAAAGGCTGTGGATGCTGGGAGAAATCAAGTTTTGGAAGTTGTGATCAATAAGTTCATGTTGGCTGAGGGTTCCAAGAGATTAGAGTGCAGGCTGAAAAGTAGAACTGAGATTGAAATCGTCCATGATGTGATTGAATGGCAGAATAAATATGAGGGACTGAATGACCTAATTCTGATCCTATGTCGACTATGCCAAAACACTGAACCGCTCTGAATATGTTGCTAAATAAGAGTGCATAAATACTCTAACTGAAATGTTTTCTGCCGTCTGCTGGAAGCGTTATCTTTTTGTTTGGTTGTGGTTTCAGAGAACATCCAAAAGCAATTCAGTAGAATAAATGTAAATTGGAATTGCACAGGTAATGTGTAGTGTAGGTCTACCTACAGTAAATGGATGGCAGTGGTTCAGGAATGCAGCTCACCACCACTTTTTTGAGGGCATCTAAGCAATAGCTGGGCAAGAAGTAGTGGCCCGATCAGCAAAGCCCACATCCCATGAATGAAAAAAATAATTCCACAATTCTTGATACCTTTACCTGTTCTGCAGGTTATTGTAAAGTTTTATGAACAAAAGCAGCAGGAAGTTATAAATTATGCTTGCAGCATTTACATTGATACAGCAGCCCAGAAGATTCCAGTTCTCACTCCAGTTTACACATCCAGAAATTAAATCGTCATCAATGATATGACTTAGCTTCACCCCAGGAAAGCAAATCTTGCTGTCAAATATAATGTGCACCATTGCAGTTACGTATAATCACCGCTTTTATAGTTCTTCATCATTCTGCGGCATCCGTTCCAGCAAACAGAAAAAATCAAAACATGGCTGATGCTAGGAGTCTGAAATAAAAACAGGGATTGCAAGAAATACTTATCAGGTAAGTCACCAACTGTGGGGGGCATAAGCAAGTTAACATGTTGGAGACCTTGGCATTTTAACCAATGATCTTGCCTGGAGCTTGAACAAGTCTTTCTCCTACACAAATATTGCCTGGCTTTCTGTGTGTTTCTTGCATTCTCTGTTTGTCAGCTTTCTTGAAATTATAATCCTGTGTCTGGAGGAGGGAGTGACAACTCCTTTAATGAAACAAGATGCTTTGATCATCCATATCTAAAATAATAGGATTGATGCTGGTTGTAAACTACTCCTGACAGCTTTTATCATTGCTTTTTATTGGCAGGTTTTGTATGATGCATTATCATCTGCATTGGAACTATGCAAAGAGATTTTTCACCACAGGTTTCAATCATAAAATATACCTCACAGTGCAACTGTGGAAATGTTCTTTTCAGTCAGTGAATTCTGATCAAATATAATTATGTTTTTGAGCTATATCACAAAGCAAATCAATCCCCTTCGCGCAATATTTAGGGACTGGCACACTATTGTAGGGAGGTCTAATGGTGCAGTGGTAGTTTCCCTACCTCTGAGCCTGAGTTTGAGTCTGACACAAGGACTTGTTGGCCATGAAAAGTTCATTCATGCTGTGGTCAAATGGGTTGGTTATCAGCCTGTAAACCCATCCAATAGGCCTGATAGCAGGCAGGAAGAATACGAGAGTCTCCTGGTCACTCATACCACTGAAAGCAATGGAACAGCGCAACTTCAGCACTTTATCTGTGAGTGTGGGATCAATCTAATGGACATCCATAGCTTAATTCTTGGAAAGCTGTGCCAAAAGGACATTTTCCCTGTTGGGAGACACCAAAATGTGGTGACGCAGCCTTTAAAACAGGGAGTTACCATTTAAGATGGAGATGAAAACTGTTTGGGGTTATGTTCAGCATGGACTGGTAGGACCAAAGGGTCTGTATCCATGCTGTGTGAGTCAATGATTTTATAATTGTTTTCTTTTAGAGGTTCATGAGGCTTTGGGCACCTTTTGCCCCAGAAAGTGGTGGAGCCGGGCCTTTGAATATTTTTAAGACATGGTGGACAGATTCTTGACTATCAGTGCAGAATTGAGGTTACAGTCAGATCAGCCATAATCTCACCCAATAACAGAACAGGCATGAGGGCTGAATGGCCTATTCCTGCTCCTAATTGATATATCCACATGCAATTAAGGACGAGAGAAACAAGAGACAGACATACCTCTGTGGCACTGAAATCCTTTACTAATAAATGGTACCCACAGGTTATTGAGACCACAATGGCTATAGCCTGTTTTTTGTTACCCTCATCAAGCTAATCTGAATATTTCTTCAATAATTTATACACTAAACTGTATTCATATATTTTTTGCATGATTTAAATTTATAAAATCCAGGAGATAAAGAATTATTGATATCTTTGATATAATTCTGAATGCAATGTCAAAAATCTAATTAGCCTATTGGAAAAGCATAGTGATATATCTGCGTAAATTTTCTTCATTGGCTGTAATTAAACCCTCTGCTAATAGCAATTGGTATTTGTGCTTATTCATGAGTCAGCCAACATTTAATCTTTGACCAGTTTTGAATTTTTACAATAGAAATTATATTGCCACTGCTAGGATTAGAACTCTAGAAAAGTATTTATAAATTATATTTAATTTACTGAGTTCATAACAAACGCGTAGTATGCTGACCAAGCAGTGCTACTTGCAGAATCAGAAGGTGCCCTACAAACTAGGGGCAGCTCAGTGGTTAGCACTGCTGCCTCACAGCACCAGGGACCCAGGTTCAATTCCAGCCTCAGGTGACTGTCTGTGTGGAGTTTGCACGTTCTCCCTGTGTCTGTGTGGGCTTGCTCCAGTTTCCTCCCACAGTCCGAAGATCTGCAGTTTAGGTGGATTGGCTGTGCTAAATTGCCCATAAAACAAAATAGGCTGTGCAGATTCACCATGGGAAATGCAGGGGTAGGGAGGTGAGTCTGGGTGGGATGCTCCAAGGGTCAGTGTGGACTTGTTGGGCTGAATGGCCTGTTTCCACACTGTAGAGATTCTATGAAAATAGCATAGACTAAGCCAAATCTGTAAGCTTTGAATACGGATTGAGGAGGAGCCTCAAAAAGACAAAAGCAATGTTGGGTAGAAGGAATTCACTTGAAGAAACTAGAGTGAACGTTGAAGTGGATGGCGCCCGACTGGGATAAATCAATAAGTCTATTTAGGACAAATGATAATGAAGATGGCAGAGGGGATACAGAAGTTAGAAGAAGGTTCAAGATCACTCGGTGCAGTTCTGTGTAGGTTGAAGATGTGTAAACACCAAGTAAAGTCAAACATGCAACAAAGGAAAACCTCACAAGATGCTACATTTTATCCACATTCATAACCTGGGTAATAAGTAAAGATCTGGATGCTAAGGCAAATGTTAAAAAAAATTCAAATAGAAAACGTAAGTCAAATTATTGACTTTCAGGCTACTGCCAATGTATTCTGGCTGCCTATCTTGTACTTAACTTGATTAATTCAAGGTTACAACTCATGTTCTGCTGATGCTTGTTGAAACACCCACCAGGTGATCTGCTGTTGCGGTTTGTCACATTCGCCCATCTTGCAGCAATCTCTTACAGCCAGTGAAGATCACCTGCAACCATGCAGTGACATCCATCATCCAACTAGTCCCAGGCCAGCCCCCCTTTTGGCTGCTTTCCACTTGGATCTCTAGGAGAGTTCCCTGTGGCTTTTCAGATCAGATCAAATGGCCAAAATATTAACATCTTAATTTCTGATGTCACTTTTTAGAGTTCTCTCTGTTCTTGAAATTTTGCCACAGTTCATGGCTGATTGCAAAATTCAGGTCATTGTTCATTTTTTGTTGTGAAACCATCAGGAATTGTTTGCCAGGGCCTAGCAGCTGTTTATATATTATGCAGCTTACTGAGGATTAAAGTTCACAAAATATTGCTAGGGATGGAGTAATACCGTGACTAGTAATGATTTCAGTTCTTAACAGTTTACAACATCATGCCTGTGGTATAACAATAAAGCTGATGTACTTAATTTTTTTAAACAAAATGAAAATTTATTGATTAAAAAATTCTTATGTATGAAATTCAGAAAATATAATGTAGGCAGATAAAAACAATTTTAGCATTTATTTAATAGTGCAGAGAAAATATAAAACAAAAAGAAAATGGACAGTATCAATGTTATTTTCTGCTTGAATTGGTATTCTTGCAAATTGTTCTGATGAGTGAATGTTGAAAAGCTTCAACAAAATGTGTCTTTTTTCAGCAATATTCAAAAAAAATTATATTCAAGAGGTGCCATTTGCTTTTGGTTGTTCATTTGTGTTAGCTTGGAGGACTTTTGGATGTTTCACTTTTTAATTTGTTTATTTTTAGCAATGTTGCATTTTTCTAGTTATGAGTAAGTGATTTTCATTCTTCTCTGAAAACTATATGCAATCTCATTATGTGATCAGCACCAAAAGCTGAAAATAACTATGAAGAAGTGAATCACATGGATGCTATGAGGTTAGACACAGCACGCTGTGACTGTGAAGCATGTTAGGGAAACCCAACCTATGCTTTCATTATCACAAGAACCTATGTTCATATACTTACAAACATAGAATGGCACATACAGATGCCACACCTTGTGCTGGAGCTTACGTGATCTCACCATGTCTATGTTCAGTGGGGAAAGGGGGCAGATGGCCAGCAACTTTCTCTAGAAACTACATGACTTTTTCTGTGCTGGCACATAGAAACATTGAATATATAAATGGGAGTAAGCCATTCAGCCCTTCGAGCCTGCTCCACCATTCGATATGGTCGTGCTGATCATCCCACCCCAGTATCCTGTTCTGCTTTCACCCCATAACCTTTGATCCTTTTGGCCCTGAGAACTATATCTAACTCCTTCTTGGAAATGTTCAACGTTTTGACCAAACTAATTTCTATCACACAGGCACACCACTCTCTGGGTGGAGAATTTTCCACTTATGAATAGAAATAGAATCCCCAGTGTGTGGAAATAGGCCATTTGGCCCAACAAGTCCACACCAACCCTCCAAAAAGCATCCCACCCCTCTACACTTCCCATGGCCAGCACACCTAACCTACACATCCTTGAACACTATGGATAATTTATCATGGCCAATCCACCTAACTTGCACATCTTTAGACTGTGGGAGGAAACCAGAGTGCCTAGCAGAAACGCATGCAGGCACAGGAAGAACGTGCAAACTCCACATAGACAGTTGCCTGAGTCTGGAATCGAACCCAGGCCCCAATGTTGTGAGGCAGCAGTGCCAAACACTGAGCCACACTGCCACCCTTAACTGTTTTCAAGACATCAATATTTATTTCCCCTGAGTTCCCTAGCCTCAATTTCTCTCGGTCACTCCTGGCCAGTATTCAAAAGCCCTGGACACCCTTGGTCAGCATTGAGTGCTGCCACACCACTCTCCCACATCCACAGTCTTGATGTCCAAACAACACTACCTAGCACCCCCTTGGTAACTCCAACCAGTAGCCCCTATGGTTATTCCCAACCAGCAATGAACATGCCCCTCTGTATCTCTCACCCAATGCTGTCTGTGTCTGCTCAGTCACTCCTGATCAGCATCAACTTACACCCAGTTGCTCCCAGCTAATGCCACAGACGGATCTCTGATCACTGACTCATTCCTAAATGGCCCACCCCATTTCCTTAGACTGTGAACCCTGTTTCTGGACTCCCCAGTCATTGGGAACATCCTTCTTGCATTTACCCTGTCCAATCCTGCTGGAATTTTATAGGTTTCTATGTGAGTCCCCTCATTATTTCAAACTCCAATGAATTTAGTTCTAACCAATCCAATCTCCATTCAAATGTCAGTACTCCCATTCCCAGGAATCAGTCTAGTAAAGGGTTGTTGCTGTCCCTGCAATGACAGAATATCTTTCTTCAGATAAGGAAGCCAAAACTGTACATAACACTCCAACTGTGATCTCACCAATACCCTGTACAATTGCAGCAAAACATCCAAACTCCTATACTTGAATCGTCTTGCTATAAAGACCAACACACCATTTGACTTCTTTACTGACTCCTGCATGATTACTTTCAGTGACAGGATACAAGGACACCAGGTACTGTCGCATATTCCTCCTTTCCTGATTTATGACCATTCAGAGAAAAATCTGCCTTCCTGTTTTTGCTAGCAAAGTGAATGACCTCACGTTTATCCACATCACACTTCATCTCCATGTATTTGCCCTCTCACTCAACTTGTCCAAGTACTTAATGACTCAATTTCAACAGCTTCCTGTAGTAACAAATTCCACAGGTTCACAACCCTCCGAAAGAAGAAATTCCTCCTTATCTCTGTCTCTACCTCAGTTGTTTTAACAGTTATTAAGCCCTAAGCCTTTATCCCTAAACTCCCACTCACCCCCAACGGTGCTCCATACAAATCATTGCAAACTCCTGCCCACACTAACTCCCCCTCCATGAATCCTCACACACTCCATGTCCTAGCCACTGACCCAAGTATCCACCATCACAGACCTGGAGAGCCACATGGAGCTCTTACTCATACAACTTGATACTGAATAAAGTGCCCCATCATATCACCTATTTAAAGCTCACTGAGTGATTAATCCTTTAGAAAATAAACTGACTTAAATTCACTCATCCACAACAAAATAATTCATATTTTAATAGCCTCTTCAAGCTGTCAATCTAAGTGTGATTTTAGAATTGCCTGCTAAGATATACAGCTTTTGGAATTCAGCCAAGCATTCATAATGACATAACAACAGCCCTTTAGGAAATGTCAATAAACTATGAATAGATACTATTTTTTCTGTCCGTCCAGCAAAAGGATTTCTTAAAGTCTCATTGACAGTTATAGCCTTTTTAAAAACACTTTAAAGAGTGTAGACTTTTTTTTTAGAAGATCACAACCATTGTAAGGATCTTATTAATCCTTCAAGAGTGTAATACAATCTACCCCATCAACCTTTGACTAACACACTGTGGATTAAAGCAGTAGCCAAAACGGGGTCTATTTGAGACCTAATAGTCCTGCTGAGTTGAGGTTTCTCTCCTGTGTGAATCATATGCTTCACCCTTTCTTGTGCAGTTAAAATGGACCTGTTTGGAAAAGGGGTGACACTTTCATATCCAGGTCATGCTCATCATTTTTAAATGTGTACAGCAGTTGATAATTTAAATTAAAGTAAATAAACATAGATTTTTTAAAACATTGATACCAGTGTTGGTGATCATGAAACCTTTTTTTTTTCATTCACAGCATTTATTACCCAGAGGGCAGTTAAAGAGTCGAATGCATTGCTGTGGGTCTGGAGTCACGTGTAGGCCAGAGCAGGTAAGGATTGCAGTTTCCTTCCCTAAAGGACGTTAATGAACGAAATGGGTTTTTCCCGACAATGGTTTTGTGGTCATCACTAGACTCCTAATTCCAGATTTTATTTGAATTCAAATCCCACCATCTACTATGGCAGGATTTGAAACCAGGTCCCCAGAACATTCCCTGGGTCTCTGGATTAACAGTCCACCGATAATATCTCCAGGCCATTGCCTCCCCCAAGCCTCCAAATTGTCAATTAAAAAACAGTTTTGTTTTCTGTTGCACCTCAGCCAGGGCTTTTGTTTGGCCTGTATATGATTCCATGCCAACGTGGTTGATTCAGAAATGGTTTAACACATCCTCTAACCAGGAGCAATAAAGGCTGACTTTAGTAGCAATGCCCGCATCCAGCTCAGCAAGCCTCTTTCGTCAGCACTCGAAAACCCATAGCCTCTACCCCCTAGAAGGACAAGCGTAGTGGATACATGGGAACACCACTGCCTGCAAGTTCCCTTCCAACCACTCACCATCCTGAGTTGGAATGACAATACCATTCCTTCAGTGTCATTGGGTCAAAATCCTGGAATTCTCTTCCAGGCAGCACTGTGGCTGCATCTACAGCGCATGGACTACGAAAGTTCAAGAAGAAAGCTCACCATCACTTCTGCCAAGGCAATTAGAGATGGATAATAAATGCTGGCCCAGCCAGTAACTCTCATATCCCATGAGTGAATAAAACAAAGACACAACTCTCTATTCCTTGTTACCCTTAAATGTATCTATGCCATTCACCTCCACTCTCATCCTTTGGTAGTATCCCTGTCTCTGAGTCAGCAGTTCCAGGTTCATGACCCTCACCAGGACATATTGGCAAAGGAAGGTGCGTTTGCAATGTGGCCAAACAGGTGGAGTATCAGCCTGTAAATCCTTCCAGTCTTTTTGATGGACAGGCAGTAAGAGGAGTAGAGTCTCCTGGTCATCCATCCTGCAGCAGGCAATCACAAATGCAGCGCTTTGTCCAACACAAAGTCAGTCCATGGCCCTACCTTTGAAAATGAGGACTGGGAAACAGTCACACAAATTCCCAAAGTGGAGGCCACTTCACCACTGCCTGGATAATGATACCTATTGCATTCTAAGTGAATGATTAAACAAACTCACACATCAACAGCCACCATGGACAGAAGGTGTGTGCCTGAACCCTAAGCTCCCAGATGTTCTTCCCCTCCATTTACATTTGTAAGCTGATTTAATAGAACACAGCTTTAAGCATAAAAGAAAAAGAAGTAACCAAAAATGGCTAAAAGGCAGCAGAGTCTAGTGGTTTAATAACATAAACATTTTACCAGAAACTAAAGAGACCAGTCATTTGGAAAAAAACTTAATGACATTCCACCAAAAAGTAAACAGGGAAGGTTAGGGCCCAAGCCACCAAAGCGAGAATGAAGTGAAATCAGTAAAACCAGGAAACATCGCTCTGTTGCCAGTTAGGATGTGGAGGCAGCTTTGGACTGGGGTGGACAAGGTCAGAAGTCACATGACACCAGTTTATAGTCCAACAGGTTTATTTGAAATCACAAGCTTTCAGTGTGACTTCACCTGACAAAGGAGCAGTGCTACGAAAACTTGTGATTTCAAATAAACCTGTTGGAATATAACCTGGTTTCATTTGACATCTGACTCTGCTGCCAGTTAACGGTCCTTATCAACCTTCATGAAGAAATATTGTACAACAAATTGGGATACTTTCAGTAAGTTGCAACATCTTTGAGTGAATGAAGACACAATAACATAAGTGGTATTCATCATAAAATTCCTGACAATTGTGATTTCCCTGATGTTAAAGGTGATTCCTTACCACTCATACACATATAACTTGAACTCAAATCAAGGATTAAGATGCTGGCCAAATCTACACAATGTCTGGGCAAAATATTTTATTCCTGAGATGCTAGTAGACCAAAGAACTGAAAAAAAAATCACACCATGGATTGTAAGGATAAGGCCACAAATTATAGACCAGACATTTTATTTTACAGGTGGGAAACTTCTAGAAATAATTATTTGGGATAGAATTAAAAGAAAGGTAAAGTTGCCATCATCCTTCTAGACCATAGGGCTGCTCTCTCCTCAGAGAAGGAGAGAGAGAGAGACGACAAGTGGTGGTTTAACCTGAGGGTCACCATGCCTCAGGCGAGGGGAAATGTTGAGAAGGAGAGCCCTTCATGGCAACCTCAGCTGGTGTGCCATGATGCGGAGGTACCAGTGTTGGACTGGGGCAGACAAGGTCAGAAGTTACTGAAGACTTCACTTGAAGGGGCAGCGCTCTGAAAGCTTGTGATTTCAAATAAATCTGTTGGACCATAACCAGGTGTCATGTGACTTCAGCAGGTGTGGGAATTGAACCCATACCATGCTGTTCATGGCACACTGCATTGCAAGACAGTCATCCAGTCAACAGAAATAATCAGCACCCTGAATCAAATTAGTAGTCATACGAAAACAGATGGGTTGATTAGGAAGAATCAGCATGATTTCAAAAAGGGAAATCACGTGTAACTAACTTTCTGGATTTTTGTTTGAATGAAGTAACAGGTGATGAGTGAAGTGATGAGGTGAAGTGATGGGTGAAGTGATGGGTGAAGTGATGAGGTGAATTGATGGGTTGAAGTGATGGGTGAAGTGATGAGGTGAATTGATGGGTTGAAGTGATGGGTGAAGTGATGGGTGAAGTGATGGGTGAAGTGATGGGGTGAAGTGATAGGTTGAAGTGATGGGTGAAGTGATGGGTGAAGTGATGGAATGAAGTGATGAGGTGAAGTGATGGGTGAAGTGATGAGGTGAATTGACGGGTGAAGTGATGGGTGAAGTGATGGAATGAAGTGATGAGGTGAAGTGATGGGTGAAGTGATGAGGTGAATTGACGGGTGAAGTGATGGGTGAAGTGATGGAATGAAGTGATGAGGTGAAGTGATGGGTGAAGTGATGAGGTGAATTGACGGGTGAAGTGATGAGGTGAAGTGATGAGGTGAAGTGATGGGGTGAAGTGATGAGGTGAATTGATGGGTGAAGTGATGGGGTGAAGTGATGAGGTGAAGTGATGAGGTGAAGTGATGGCTGAAGTGATGGGGTGAAGTGATGGGTGAAGTGATGGGTGAAGTGATGGGGTGAAGTGATGAGGTGAAGTGATGAGGGGAATTGATGGGTGAAGTGATGGGGTGAAGTAATGAGGTGAAGTGATGAGGGGAAGTGATGGGGTGAAGTGATGAGGGGAAGTGATGGGGTGAAGTGATGAGGTGAAGTGATGGGTGAAGTGATGAGGGGAAGTGATGAGGTGAAGTGATGGGTAAAGTGATGAGGTGAAGTGATGGGGCGAAGTGATGAGGTGAAGTGATGGGCTGAAGTGGTGAGGTGAAGTGAGGGGTGAAGTGATGAGGTGAAGTGATGAGGGGAAGTGATGAGGTGAAGTGATGAGGGGAAGTGATGGGGTGAAGTGATGAGGTGAAGTGATGGGTGAAGTGATGAGGTGAAGTG
>NC_063340.1:4299223-4336407 GCF_021869965.1 Rhincodon typus | reverse complement strand
GAAGTGATGAGGTGAAGTGATGGGTGAAGTGATGAGGTGAAGTGATGGGGTGAAGTGATGAGGTGAAGTGATGAGGGGAAGTGATGGGGTGAAGTGATGGGGTGAAGTGATGGGTGAAGTAATGGGGTGAAGTGATGAGGTGAAGTGATGAGGTGATGCAGTTTGGTAGGAAGAACATAGATGGATGTTATAAAATAAAAAGATCCAGGAGCAAAGGGATTGGGTATATATGTGCACAGATGATGGGGGAGGTGATGGCCTAGTGGTATTATCGCTGGACTGTTAATCCAGAGACCCAGAAAAGTTCTGGGGATCTGGGTTCGAATCCTGCCATGGCAAATGGTGGAATTTGAATTCAATAAAAATATCTGGAATTAAGAGTCTAATGATGACCATGAATCCATTGTTGATTGTCGGGAAAAACCCATTTGGTTCACTAACACTCTTTAGGGAAGGAAACTGCCATCCTTACGTGGTCTGGCCTACATGTGACTCCAGACCCACAGCAATGTGGTTGATTCTTAACTGCTGTCTGGGCAATTAGGGATGGGCAATAAATGCTGCCTAGCCAGCGATGCCCCTCATCCCATAAATGAATAAAGAAGGTCATTGAATGTGGCAAGACAATTGAAAGAAGCAGTTGATAAAGCTTATAGTGTCCTCAGCTTTATTAATAATGTCATAGAGTAAAAGAACAAGGCAGTGATGCTGAACTTGAATAAGTCGTTTGTGTAATCTCAATTAGAGTACTGTGTATAGTCGGGCACCACACTATAAGGAGGGATGTGAGCACATTGGAGAGAGTGCCGAAGAGATTTGCAAGAATGGCTCCAGGAATAAAAAAAAACATATTATCAGGATAGATTGGAAAGGTTGATCTGATCTCCCTGGAGAGAAGGTGGCAAAGGGAAGATCTGATGGAAGTTTTCAATGTCATGAGGGAGCAAATAGAGTGGGTATGGAGAATCTGTTCCCTCTTGTATTGAGGATCAAGAAGGTGAAGGCACAGACTTAAAGAGATTTGTAAAAGAAGCAAATGTGATGTGACAATATGAACGTTTTCACACAACAGCGTGGCTGGGGTCGGAATGCACTGTCTGGATGTGTAATGGAGGCAGGTTCAGTTCAAGAGGTTCCGAGATGATTATTTAAATAACTACAATGTGCAAGGGTATGGGAAAAGACACTAAGTCACAGATGCTCAATTCAACAGCCGCTGCACACAACGACGGATAAATATTCAGCGCTATTTAAATTTAATCCGCGCAAGTTTTGGACCTGATGCGGCCTGCGACAATTAACGGGTTCACTTTTTCAGTTGAGTGCGGGAAGATGTTCAGGTGTCCCACTACAATGTAGTCTCTGTTTCAGCACCACGGACAGCTCAGATTGCCTACCGCGCTAGATACACAGTCCGGAAGCTGGCACATTAGTTCATCAATCTCAGTGAGAGTGGGACCTGTCCCCTGATACTCGCCCTCGAGTTGGGTCCAGCCCATCTTGTCCTGATTTCTGCCCGGCACCTCTCGAAAACCCCGTCCCAACTGAAGCCATTTCCAAAGCGACTCATCCTTTCGAGAAATCGATACCTACTGTTGGATTTTACAGCTCGTGCAACACAAACACCCAGAGAACACACAGATATACACAAACACACACACAGATACACACATACAACGATACACACATACAGATACACACACAGACACACACATACAACGATGCACACACAGATACGCACACACACACATACAGATACACACACAAAGGTACACACATAGAGATACACACAGTCACACATACAGACACACAGATACACACACACAGATACACACACAGATACACACACACAACAAGCACAGTCACACACACAGAGTGACACATACAGACACACACACCAAGACAGAAACACACACATACAGACACGCACACATACACATAGACAAACACATACAAATACACACATACACATACACACACATACACATACACACAGACACACACATACACACATACACATACACACACATACGAATACACACACACATATACACACATATTACGGGAGCTTTCAGCACTCCATGTAATACCCGATCTGTTTAAATTATTGATCAGGTCAGTATCTGAGCCCTGAACATTCTGACTGGTGGAGCTAAATGATGCAGTGTGGGTGTTTTTCTTTCTGCCGCAGCTCTCTGTACCAGGTGCCTTGTTTGTTAGTTTGGAACATGAAAACCAGCAGCGGAACCATTGGATCCGGGGTTACTGTAACAACAGCTTAAATTCCACACACACACGCACTGACCCACCCCTTTCCCAGGCATGACCCAGATAAGAATATTTCCAAACGCACCGCAGGATTGTGTGAATGGAGCTTCTCACAGTTTCTTAACCATACTTGCTACTATTCTGTGCCCTGTACATTGATGCACGTTAGAGCTGTCTTATACAAAACCAAAATGACCAGCACTATAAACTCAAACGCACAGTTAGCTCTCCACACTGGAAGCTTGGCATTGAGGACTCACTAGCTAATAGCTGGTAAATGAATGGGCAATGAATGTCAGCCCAAAGAAGCTGGAGGGGGTGGGGGGGGGGGGCGTGTGGGGAAGGGGTGGTGTTGATTTAACATCAGTAAGGATCAGGGAAAATCCCAGCCCTCACCACCGTAATGAAGTCGTTGGGGTTATTTCCTAAACTGGGTGAAGGGGGGAGATGGTAGACAGGGCATTTCAATGAAAGCACTCAGCAACCTCAAACCTTGCAGAGGAAGGTCATGTGAAACTTTCTCCTGTCAATGACAAGCTCCGTGCGGGACAAAAAAAACCCAGCCAGGAACTGACGGCAGAAATTACAGCACTCTGGCAACATTTTTTGTTTGCTTCTCTACCAGAGTGCATTTCAGGGGAACCTCTGTCATCCTTTTTTTTTTGCCTGCGATTAACAGAGAGAGGAAAGACCATAAGCTAACGATTTATCCCAATTTTATATGATAATCACTGGGCGAGGCGGAATGCGGGATATCTCTAAATATAAAACAGATGGAGAATGTGCAAAAGTACAGTTTGGCACGGCTCTATTTGATCACATTCACCATGCCTTTTTTTTTTGCATGTACGTCGTATTGACAGAAACACACAATTCCTTCAATGGGCACAATTCCTACCTTCCTGACAGCGATGAAGCCTGAGTCTGCAGCAACCCGTTGGGCGACCCCATCGCCGCCGTCTAACTGCACCAAGAAGTGGTTGGTGTACAGCTTCTGAGGAGCCGCAGTTGTTGCAAAGAGAACTGCATTGATCATCAGAAGGAGCAAGTCCGTTATAAATCCTCGCTTCATCCCTCTATATCTCTTGCGCTGGAGAAGCAGTTACTGTTAGCCGAGAGAGACAGGAGAGAGAGAGAGAGGTAAAGGAATGGAATAAACACGAACGAAGACAAGACTGCTACTACATGCACTTCACTGGAGCGCTTTCAGCCGAGTAGCAGGCGGAGGATGGAGCTATGCAGTTCAAAGGGGGACCGCCTCGCGGTCCTCTCCCTCTCTCTCTGTGTGGGTTAAGAACGATGCTACATGTTCCGCCGCCGATCCTATAATTCATGGAGAAAATCCCAGCTCCCTCACTGGATCATGTGGCAGGCACGTCAAAGCCATGAAACATTCAGAATCACGTTCCAGCAGGGAGGGGGTGAACCTCACAGGAGCAATGTCAGGAATACGGTTTCTTAAAAATACAAACACACGACTTGCACCACAGTGAGACAGAAGTGGAAACGGGCTCCTCAGGGCAGATAGTGATAATTTCACTTTCCTGGTAATCTCATGGGTTTCGACTCACACATTCCGGCGGAATTCAATTCTGCAGCAGAGGAAAATATCCCCCAAATGGGCGGCATAAAGATACTAACCAATTACAGGTCAATCCAAACTTCTTTGTTTAGAAATAGGTGAGAGTGTGCAACTTAACTGGCACAAGGAGTGAAGTGCAAAGTGAGGAGGTAATTTTGATTTGATTTGATTTATTGTTGTCACGTGTGCCCAAGTACAGTGAAAAGTTTTGTTTTGTGAGCAGTACAGGTAGATAATAACAAAGTCATACAGATCACAGGGTGCTTAGACAGAGTGAGGCATACAAGGTTACACTGCACAGGAACTGCACAAAAGCAAGATCAGCATTAGATTTGAAATTACAGAGGTCCATTCATCAGTCTGATAACAGTGGGGATGAAGCTGTTCTTGAACCTGCTGGTGCGTGTGTTCAAGCTTCTGTGTCTTCTGCCTGATGGAAGAGATTGGAAGAGAGTATAACCAGAGTGGAAGGGGTCTTTGATGATGTTGGCTGTGTTTCCACAGCAACAAGAAGTATAGATGGAGTGCATGGATGGAAAGTTGACTTCCGTGATGGTCTGGGCTATGCACACACTTTCTGTAGTTTTTTACAGTTCTGGGCAGGGCAGTTGCCGTATCGAGCCATGAGGCACCCAGATAGAATGCTTTCTATAGTGCTTCTGTAAAAGTTGGTAACAGTCCTTATGGACATGCCAGACAGGAATTTAGCGTCAGCTGGAATATTGTGCCTACACCAGGGCATCTTCAGTTACCACAATAGGCTGGAGAAATTGGGATGGTTTTCCTTTGAAAAGAAGGGCAAGAAGAGATTTGACATCCTTAAAGTTACAGAATCTGACACTTGATCCTTGAACCTGCTCCGCCATTCGATTGGATCAGAGCTGACTTGATTATTTCATGTTCACTTCTACCCAATATCAGTAGGAAGGATATATTGGCCTTGGAGGGAGTACAACATATGTTTACAAGAATGATACTGAGACTTCAGGGGTTATGAGGAGAGATTAGACAAACATTGCCTGTTCTGTCTAGAATTTAGAAGGTTAAGGGGTGATCTGATTGAAGTCTTCAAAATATTAACAGGAAAAGACAGGGTAGATAAAGATAAACTATTTCCACTGGTTGGGGATTCTAGACTGGTGGGGGGGGGGGGGGGGGGGGGGGGTGGTGCGGGTACACAATCTGAGCATTATGGCCAGATCATTCAGCAGAGATGTTAGGAAGCACCTCAACATTCAAAGGGTGGTACAGATTTGGAACTGTCTTCCACAAAAGGCAGTGGGTGCTGGATTGGTCATTAATTTTATATCTGAGATAGATAAATTCTTGTGAAGCAAAGGTATTATGGCATATGGAGTTAGTTCACAGATCAGCCATGTTATCATTGAGTAGTGGAACAGGCTCAAGGGGCTGAATGGCCTACTCTTGTTCCTATTTCATTCCCATATTTATGAAGAATCTATCTAACTTTGCCTTAAAAATATTCTTCCTGCTTCCATCGGCTTTTCAGAAGAGTCTTCCAAACACTCCCAAGCCTTCATCAGAGAGAAAAAAAATAGTCATGTCTGTTTCAAGTAGGTGTCTCGTGTTTTTAAACAATGACCTCCTGGTTCTAGATTCACCCACAAGAGGAACCATCCTTTCCATATCCACCTTGTCAAGATACTTCAGAATCTTAAATGTTTCAATCAAGTGATCTATTACTCTTCAAAACTCCAGTAGCTACAAGCCTAGCCAGTCCAATCTTCACTTCTTAGACAACCCATCATTCTAGATATTGGTCTAGTAAACCACAAATAAAGAAACTAATACTGTACATAGCATACCTGATGTCAAGTCACCAATGCCCTATATAACCTCCCCATTTTTATATTCAACCTCTCACCAACAATAAACAATATCATTCAATCAGCTTTTCTAATTATTTGCTGTACCTTCATACTAACCTTCTGAGATTCATTTAAAAGACCTTTGGACAGGTACATGAATAGGAAAGGTTTAGAAGGATATGGGCCAAATGCAGGCAAATGGGACTCATTAAATTTGGGAAACCTGGTTGACATGGACAAGTTGGATCAAAGGGTCTGTTTCCATGCTGTATGACTCTGACTCTATGACACTCAGATCTTTCTGCATCTCAGCGCTTAACAATCTCACCATTTAGATAATATGCTTCTGTTTTTTTTTGTTTCCTGCTGAAAAAAAGACAAATTCATATTTCCCCACATTATGCTCCATTTTCCAGATCGATTCCCACTCACTTAACCTCTTCATCTTCCTTTGTAGCTTGCTTATGTCCACTCTGCAACTTAATTTCCTGTCTATCTTTGTGTAATCAGTCCATTTAGCAACCAAACATTTGATATCTTTATCCAAGTCATTTATATAAATGTAAAAAGAGTACTCAGCACTGATCCCTGTGGCAAGCCACTTGTTACATCTTGCCAACCAGAAAATGACCCTGTTGTGCCAAATCTCTCTTTCCTGTCTACTAGCTAATCTTCCATCCATGCCAGTTTATTACCCACTCCAGAATGAGCTCTTATTTTGCACAATATCCTTTGATGCCTTTAGAAATCTAAGTGCAGTATATCATACAATCCCTACAGCCCTTCAGCCTAATAAGTCCACACTAAACCTCAAAGCATCCCACACAGACCCACTCCGCTATAACCCACCTAATCTACACATCCCTGAATACTACGGGCAATTTAGCATGGCCAATCCACCCAGCCTGCACATCTTTGGACTGTGGGAGGAAACCGGAGCACCCAGAGGAAACACACACAGACACAAGGAGAATGTGCAAACTCCACACAGACAGTTGCCCGGGGGTGGAATTGAACGCAGGTCCCCGGCGCTGTGAGGCAGCAGTGCTAACCACTGAGCCACCGTGCCGCTGATTTCCTTTATCCACAGCATGTGCCACTTTCTGAAAGAACTCCAATAAGTTGTGTAAGAGATCAAGTAGTTTCTTTTTTGAGGCTATAAACTGGAATTGAAGTTGTATTGCTATAAAGCTGAAATACCAAGAGAGTTTTGCAACTTGGAGACATCAAGTTCTGCTCATTTTTTAACCGTGACAGACAATGCTGCTTTTTGGCACAGTGAGAGCTCATTCAAGACTAAGCGGAACTGAGAGTCTTAGAATTATGGAAATTCTGCCTGACAACAGCCATCGTTGTACTTAGGGAGGATATTCCTGGGAATAAGTCCAGGGAAGTTATTTGGCTGGAACTTAGAAATAAAAAAGGGATGATCACCTTATTGGGATTGTACTATAGACCTCCCGATAGTCAGCGGGAAATTGAAACACAGCTATCTGTAAGAATAATAGGGTGGATATAGTAGGGGATTTTAACTTTCCAAATGTAGTCTGGGACTGCCATAATGTTAAGGGCGTGGTTGGAGAGGAATTTGTTAAGAGCCTACAAGAAAACTTTCTTCTGCTGTATGTGGAAGTATCTAGCAGAGAAGGTGCAAAACTTGACCTCCTCTTGGGAAATAAGCCAGGACAGGTGATTTAGGTGTCAGTGAGGGAGCACTTTGGGGCCAGTGACCATAATTCTATTAGATTTAAAACAGTGATGGAAAAAGATAGACTGGATCTAAAAGTTAAAGTTCTAAGTTGGAGGGAAGGCCAATTTCGATGGTATTAGACAAGAACGTTCAGAAGTTGATAGGTAGGGGGGAGGGGGTCGAAGGTTCACAGATAAAGGGATGGCTGGTAAATGGGAAGCCTTCAAAAATGAGATAACGAGAGTCCAGAAGTAGTATGTTCCTGTCAGGGTGAAGGGCAAGGTTGGTAGGTGCAGGAAATGCTGGATGACTAGAGAAATTGAGGTTTTGGTTAATTGAGAAGGAAGCACATGTCAGGTATAGACAGGAGGAATCGAGTGGATCCCTAGAAAAGTATAAAGGCAGTAAGAATTTAATTAAGAGGGAAATCAGGAGGGTGGAAAGGGGACATGAGACAGCTTTGGTAAATAAGGTTAAGGAGAATCCAAAGGGATTCTACAAATACATTGAGTACCAAAGGGTAACTAGGGAGAGAATAGAGCCCCTTAAAGATCAGCAAGGCTGCCTATGTGTGGAACCACAGGACATGGGGAAGATACTAAATGTGTATTTTGCATCAGTGTTTACTGTGGAGAAAGATATGGAAGATAGAGAATGTGGAGAAATAAATAGCAACATCTTGAAAAATGTCCATATTACAGAGTGGGTGGTGCTGGATGTCTTAACACACATAAAAAGGTGGATAAACCCCTCGGACCTGATCAGGTGTACCCTAGAACTCTGTGGGAAGCTAGGGAAGTGATTGCTGAGCCCCTTGCTGAGATATTTGTATCATCGATAGCCACAGGTGAGGTGCCGGAAGACTGGAGGTTAGCTAATGTGGTGCCACTATTTAAGAAAAGTGGTAAGGAAAAGCCAGGGAGCTATAGACCTATGTGCCTGACTTCAGTGGTGGGCAAGTTGTTGGAAGGAATCCTGAGGGATGGGATTTACATGTATTTGGAAAGGTAAGGACTGATTAGGGTTAGACATTATGGCTTTGTGCACAGTAAATCTTGTCTCATTAAGTTGATTGAGTTTTTTGAAGAAGTAATGAAGAGGATTGATGAGGACAGAGTGGTGTATGTGATCTATATGGACTTCAGTAAGGTGCTCGACAAGGTTCCTCATGACAGACTGGTTAGCAAGGTTAGATTACATTGAATACAGGGAGAACTAGCTATTTGGATACAGAACTGGCTCGAAGGTAGAAGACAGAGGATGGTAGTGTAGAGTTTCTATTCAGACTAGAGGCCCATGACCAGCGAGTGTACCACAAGAATCCATGCTGGGTCCACTGCTTTTTGTTATTTGTATAAATGATTTGAATATGAACATAGGAGGTATGGTTAGTAAGTTTGCAGATGACACCAAAATTTGTGGTGTAGTAGACAGTGAGGAAGGTTACCTCAGAGTACAACAGGATCTTGATCAGATCGACCGATGGGCCGAGGAGTGGCGGATGGAGTTTAATTTATGTAAATGTGAAGTGCTGCATTTTGGAAAGGCAAATCAGGACAGGACTTATACACTTAATGGTAAGGTCCTGGGGAGTGCTGCTTGAAAGTGGAGTCCCAGGTAGATAGGATAGTGAAAGTGCGTTTTGTATGCTTGCCTCTATTGGTCAGTGCATTGAGTATAGGAGTTGGAAGGACATGTTGCAGCTGTACAGGACATTGGTTTGGCCACTTCTGGAATACTGCATGCAATTCTGCTTAGGAAGGATGTTGTGAAATTTGAAAGGGTTCCGAAAAGACTTACAAGGGTGTTGCCAGGGTTGGAGGGTTTTAGCTATAGGGAGAGGCTGAATAGGCTGGGGCTATTTTCCCTGGAGCATTGGAGGCTGAGGGGTGAACTTATCGAGGTTTATAAAATCATGAGGGGCACAGATAGGTTAAATAGACAGGGTTGTTTCCCCTGGGGTGGGGGAATCCAAAACTAGAGGGCATAGATTTAAGATGAGAGGGGAAAGATTTAAAAGGGATCTAAGGGGCAACTTTTTCACACAGAGGATGGTGTGTGTATGGAATGAGCTGCCAGAGGAAAAAGTGGTGGAATTGGGTACAATTACAAGATTTAAAAGACATCTGGATGGGTATATGAATAGGAAGGGTTTAGAGGGATATAGGCCAAATGCTGGCAAATGGGACTAGATTAATTTAGGATTTCTGGTTGGCATGGACCAGTTGGACTGAAGGGTTTGTTTCTGTGCTGTGTGACTCTGTGATTGGTTGAACTGCAATTTGTTACAAAGCTGCATATGAAAGGGTAACAGAAACATCAGAGCTTGTGATCTGAAAGAGTGGTCTATAAAATCATTAGGAGCATAGATAAGTTTGATAGCAAACAGCTTTCCTCATTGTAGGGACATCTGGACAACAAGGACACCTACGTCAGGCTCCTGTCCATAGACTGCAGCTGCACCTTCAACACCATTATCCCCTCCAGGCTGATCTCAAAGCTCCAAGATCTAGGTCTCAGCTTCACCCTCTGCAAATGGACCCTCAGCTTTCTGACCCACAGACCACAATAAGTGAAGATAAACAAATGCACATCCTCCACGATAACCCTCAACACTGGAGCCTCTCAAAGATGCATTCTCAGCCCCCTCCTGTACCCCCTGTACACCCATGACTACGTTGCCAAATTCCAAATGAACACCATCGACAAGTTTGCTGACAACACCACCATGATAGGTCAGATATCTCACAACGATGAGTCAGAATATAGAAAGGAGATACAGTGCTTGGTGTCATGGTGCAATGCTAACAACTTCTCTATCAATGCTGGAAAAACAAAAGAACTGATAATTGACTTCAGGAAGAAAAGAGGAGAACATGATCCCATATGCATCAACAGAGCGGAGGTCGAGAGGGTCGAGAGCATTGAGTTCCTCATCGTGACGATAACCAACAACCCATCCTGGACATCCCCCATGTTGATGTGTCAGTCAGTAAGGCACAATACGGACCCTCACCAACTTCTACAGATGCACCATTGAAAGCATATGTCTGGGTGCATAATGGCCTGGTATGGCAACTGCTCTGCCCAGAACTGTAAGACCATTACGGAAGCCAACCTCCCATCTGTGGACGCTATTTACACATCTCTTTCCATGGAAAGGCTGCCAACATCATCAAAGACCTTTTTCACCCCGGTAATGCTCTCCTACAACCTCTTCTGTCAGTCAGGAGAAACAGAAACTTGAACACATGCACCAACAAGTTTGAGAACAGTTTCTTCCCTGCTGTTATTAGACGGATGAATGGACTCTCTAACTTCAAATAATGCTGATCTTCTCAATGTTGATCTTGCCTTGTGTTCGTCCTGTGCGGTGTATCGTATATGCCTCACTCTGTCCAAGCCCCCTGATCTGTATATTCTCACTTACTGTACAGCTTGCAAACAAATCTTTTCACTGTACTTAGGTACATGTGACAATAAATCAAATCAAATCAAATCAGCGTGTCCAAAACTAGAGGGCATAGGTTTAAGATGAAAGGGTAGAGATACAAAAGGGTCCAGAGAGGCAATTTTTTCACACAGAGGGTGGTGACTATCTGGTACCAACTGCCAGAGGTAACGGTAGGAGCGAGTACAATTTCATCATTTAAGAAACATTTAGACAGGTACATGGTTGGGATAGGTCTGGCCGGATATGGACCACATGCAGGCAATGGGACCAGTTTAATTGTGAAAATTGGCAGTTATGAGTAAGTTGGGCCAAAGGGCCTGTTTCCATGCTGTACACCTCTATGACTCTGTATGACATCCATCCATCTCTCTCCCTCTGTGTGGGGTATGCAATAGAAAAGCCAAGAAAGCTTTATCTACACACAATATCTGTGTCAAACTATTTGTCTTCTGTTTGCCTTTATTGTAAATGAGTATGGTGTATTTGAAGGTGTATAGTTTAAGGTACATAGTAGTACAAAAGATAACCTTTCTTTTTCTTTGCCTTTTTGGTTTTCTGTTATTGATAAAATCTGGCACAAATTGCTTTCATCTTGAATAGCCATTAGTCAGGCAAATTGGGCATCTTGGTGATTAAATTAGGACTTTATACATTTTGTGATGTTGTGTGTAACAGTCAAGCATAAATATCTTCCCAGTTAAGCCATGACAAATGGTTAAATTTGATTTTGCTTTCTCAAAACCCTGTTGACTCTGTCTGATTGCCTTGAAATTATTTAAATGGCTACACTGCCCTTAGGTTCAAATTGTCCCCATTAAGTGTCCATGCAGAACAGTATATAATTTTGTGCTCCATGTTATTGGACCAAACAACTACATTGTAAAACATTGTTTGTTTTGCCTCACATTGTGGTTTGCATTTTGGGATCTGACGAGGCTATGAGTACTCAATATTACTAATGACTAAACTCTGTGACCTTACATGCACAGCTAGACACAGACAACAGGAGGTCGCTGTCTGAGCTGTGGCCAACTTCTCCACCAGCTTTCGCGTAACATTAAATGACTGAGACATTGGGCATTTAAACACGTAAAGAGGAATTGATTTAAAGGAATTCACCCATGGCTATCCCCTGAACATGCCAGAAAACATTTAGCCTGGTGCTTTTATTAGTAAATGAATTATAAAATCATGATCAGTCTTTATTATTGCCAAACAGCTGCTCTGGTATTGACAATTAACTTTGACAATTATGGAGTCTCATTTCATCACATTTTAAATATTGTGGGAAATTTTAAGAGACTAAATTCTACAAAAATAGTCCTTTCTTTTATAATTTTTCATTACAATCTCATCATCTTTACCTCTATCTGGCTTTCTGCACTGAATTTTATTTTGAATTAAACATTCTAACTTAAACTCCTGCATGTTTTAGTGAAAAATTTTCAATCTGATTGGTTAACGAGATGCACTGCTGCTTATATTGTTGCATGCTGACAGATCTTATATAGAGGACCTATACTGTTTTTAACTCCCAGTGACTGTATGTTTCAATGTAAAAAACCATAGAAAGTCTGTGGGCAAGTCTAAACATTATCAGCAGAGCTTGCTGTTCATTTTTCACTGGTGTGAAAAACTGGGCTCAAGCATTACATGCTCAAAATATGTAAAGAAAAAGAAGTTAAAATAAGGAACAGAAGACTAATTAAATGTAGATAAAAACTGGTACTCAATTTCAATCCAATTTGTTTTTTGCTTCAATTTTAAAAAAACATATTTTGGCAGAGTCAAAGGAGATTTAACATTTGTTGAAATATTTTGTATCACGATTCCTAAATGTAAGAAATCATATGGCTCAAATTCTAAGTAGATCTTAGAAGGTTTTTTGTTCTCAGAGAAATAAACTATTTCCTTGACTAAGATGTAATGTTTCATTTAGGTATAAATAGGTATAAACGTACCATCATTATTGTGTGTGGGAAGTGCTGTGAATCAATTCTATAAAAGAACACATTAACAGATCACATTAATGTAAATAACAGTCATTTTCCAAATATATTGCAGGTTATATTCCAACTTGCCTGATTATTTCACCCCTCCCTTGCCAATTGTACCACCATTAATTCTGCTGGATCAGTGGTTTCATCACAGACACAAACCAAGACCTAGACATAATGATCTGTATAGTTAGTAGCACAAGAGGCATTACATTTTCCTGTTAAGTCGGTCGGAAGAAGCATTGTACCCCTGTACTCGTTCAAGAGTCTGGAGGCAACCATTTTCTCTAGTCCATTGCACTCGGGTACAAAGTAATTATTGCTAGGAAACAAAAAAATATCCTTTGTGAAATGTGAAAGTAGTTTTGCATATAAATAAATTATTAATGTTTGTCAATGCTAACATTAAGATCCTATCAGCTAGAAATTCAGTAACTGAAGCCTTCAACTTACCTCAAGGTCGTGGCCTTTATTCACGTGATGTTATTTTTCTTTTCTTTGCAATTTAATCCAAAATGAAAAGGCACCAAATTTGAATTGACAATGTGTCCTGTATCGGGGTGCTTATTCTTAAAAATGATATGCAGTTTTCACCCTACATATGCTTTCAAAATGAGACAGCAAACATGAGACATCTTCCAGGAATTCATTCCTTGTTAGTCTACCCGGAGAATAATATTTTTTTAATAAACAGGACAATGACAAAGTACAATAAATAGCACAGTCACTCATGTCCTGCAATGCACATAGAACGTTTCTTTTCTGTTGATAATCATACCATGAAGGTTGACTTTATGAAAACAGCAGAAAAGCTTTTACAGCCAATCAAGAGAATGCTGAACCGTCAAATCACATTATAGACCAAAAGCAACCATAGCCATCAGAAAATTAACTTAGCTGACGTGGGAATCGATGAAAATCTATAAGTCCAAGTGCACTGTGGAAATCTGGAACGCGTGTTCATGACCTCAAAGCTGCAGAAAATTGTCACAGCTACCTTAGTTAATAAGAGTGGAGGTTGACATGACACAGTTTAACTGAATAGAATGCGATTGTTCAGAAATAGGGATGCCTTTACATTTGCTGAAACTCTTCATCTTTAGGCATGATTGCTTTGAGAAGCACTCATCTGAGATAAAGGTCAAAAATACGTGTGAATGTTCATACTGTATTTTGTATGCACATCCATAGATCTTCAAGGCACTTAACTGTGAGGTGAAGTTTCAATGATTTGAAATAAACTAACATTATGATTAGGAGACAGTAAAGACTGCAGATGCTGGAAGCTAGAGTCAATAAATGTGCAGCTGGGAAAAGCTCTCAGGTCAGACAGCGTCCAAGGAGCAGGGAAGTCAACGTTTCAGGCCGAAACCCTTCAGCAGGACTGGGGAGAGGGAAGGGAGCCCAGAAAAAAATAGAGGGAGGTGGGTGAGGCTCGGGGGAAGGTAGGTGAGATGGAGATAAGTGGATGCAGGTAGGGGATTATTGTGGTTGGTCAGTAGGAAGGGTGGAGCGGATAGGGGAGTTGGAAGATGGACAGGTTCGGGGTGGAGAGATTTTGAAGCTGGTGAAGTCAGACCATTGGGCTATAAGCTCCCAAGGCAAAATATGAGGTGTTGTTCCTCCAGTTTATTTCTGGCCTCATGACTCCCTCGTCAGCTCCACACTCCCCACCTACCCCCCTACCGCACATGGCACCTTTCCCTGCAACCCACAGGAAGTGCTACACCTGCCCCTACACCTCCCCTCTCACCTCCGTCCAAGGCCCCAAACAATCCTTCCAGATCCGGAAGAGATTCATCTGCACTTCATCTACTGTATCCGTTGCTCCCAATGTGGTCTCCTCTATACTGGGGAGATCAAACGCAGACTCAGGGACTGGTCCACAGAGCATCTGTATTCTGCATGCACCAACCAACCTGACCTTCCGGTTGCCATCCACTTTAACCCTCCCATGGTGACATGTCCATCCTTAGCCTCCTCCACTTTCAGAACAAAGCCAACATAAACTGGAGGAAGAACACCTCATATTTTGCCTTGGGAGCTTATAGCCCAATGGCTTGAATATTGGCTTTACCAGCTTCAAAATCTCTCCACCCCCAACCTGTCAATCTTCCAACTCACCTATCCACTCCACCTTTTCCATTGACCAACCACAATAACCCCCTACCTGCATCACCAACTGGAGAGGACCAACTTTGGTATATGACCTCTGTCCTCCAAGTTGATTAAAATCACCCTACTCCCATCCCAGCATGTCTTGTATGTATGTGTCTTTGTTGACTTTACTTCCTACAGAGCGGACTCATTTTCTCTTCTTCATATTTATTTTACATCTTTATCCCTCCTTTACCACTAATAAGCACTCCCTTACTCTAGGCACCCGCACAATCTATTCACTTGCTCCTCCTAGCCCTCTGTTCATAGCATAAAAACAATATTTTCCAGTCCCTTTCAGTTCTGAAGAAAAGTCATATTGGACACAAAACATTAACTTCTTTTCTTCCTCCATAGATGCTGCCAGACCTGCTGAGCTTTTCCAGCAACTTCTGTTTTTGTTTCTGATTTACAGCATCCGCAGTTCTTTCGGGGCTTATCATTGCACACATCCTTGTTTTCAAATCCATCTATAGCCTTGCATCATCTCTATCTCTTATGTTCTCCTTCATTCGCCAACCATTGACAACCTCTTCTTCCTTCAATTCTGGCCTTTTGCACACTATCATTTTTAAATGTGCCCTACTGGTGATCATGCCTTCAGTCGTTTTGGGCCCTAAGCTCTCAAATTCTCTCCCTGAAGCCTCTCTACGTCTGTCCCCACTTCAGGAGAGTCCCAAAGCCTATTTCACTGACAAAGACAGCAATGCCAACATCCCACAAATGAATGTATAAGAAAGCTTTTAGTTGTCTGTCCAAATATCTCCTCACATGTATCTCAGTGTCAATCTGTGTTTGGTCTTGTGTAGGACCTTGGAACTTTTTAAACCATATTTAAGGTGCTATATAGATGCAATTTGTAGTTGTTATCTCTTCAGTTGATAAAATAACCTTAAACGGGATTACAATGTCTTTAACGAGTGGATTTCACAACCAAATCAAAGCAATCACGAGATATATTTTAACATGGTTTTTCTGTCCTTACCCTGCGAGGAAGGCTCTACAGTAATTAAATTGAGATTCGCTTTCACCAGTTATCATTCATCATCAACATAAAAGTCAAAAGATATTCATCACTGGCATTTCTTCAGCTTACAAGCTCAAACACAAAAATATGTTTTTATCAGGCAAATAATGATCAAAGTGCTGTTTCCCCGCTTCATGTGGAGAAAATTAAGCAAATAAACAAGTCTGATCTTGTAATTGATTTGCAGCAGTCCTGTATTTATAAAGAAAAGATGTTCATAGATTCCCTTTGTTCAGATACAAGCTCCATTTGAATTGATTTGCTCCGGGTCTTTCTCACTGCAGCACTCTGCACTACTGTCCAACTTTGGCTTCAAATGGATGATAACCTCAATTTGTTTTGCGAGATGCACAGTGCTGTCCATTTCTAGAGTCTCTTCATCATCTTTAGTATCATTGAAATTAGACATTTGAGAATCTTCTACCTCCTTCAAGTCGCTTGGCTCAGCCACCAAATCTTTGCAGTTCTCTTCCTCTAAAGATTCTTGAATCTTATCTTCACATTTATCTGTCACTCTGTGTTTCCCGGCACCAGTGCTTCGAGTATTTATTTTGGAGTGGAGAGACATCTTTGTTCTTGAGTTGAAGGGAGTGCGTACTTTCACTGAGGGTGCAGCTTTGCCTGGCAAATGCAAAATTGCAGTGTCAATTGTTATACATTAGAGGATAAAAGTTTTTGAATAGAGGCCAAGTCCACATTTTTTGTGAGAGTTTTATTTCAGTTCAATATACTCCATAAAAGTAACCTCCCATTACTAGCTCCTCCCCAATCAAATCATACACTATTAACCCTTAAGTAACATATCCATCTGCTGTTTCTTTATTCCATTAGGTCGCAGATATTCCTTCAGACCATATTAGATGATGACATTAATGGTCATGTAGTTAATACAGTAGAAGCTTTTGAATAGACTACAGAGTTTGTTTCATGATTCCTTGTGGAAAGTTGCAGACAAAGTTTGGAGAACTGAGGCAGTGTATTGTATCCCTGTTTCTGGTTCTGCGCCCTATTCATGTCCATCAGAGTGTAGCACGCAAGAAACAGCGTAATGATGGAATATAGTATTTAGGAATAGGAGTAGGCCATTTGGCCCTACAAATCTACTAGCTATCATCTCTGGACACAAAGACTGGTTTCGATAAAAACCCTTGGAGAACCTTGATAAGGGTCTGGTACCAGCTAGTTCAAAGTTTGTTATTTAGTACAGGTTAGAAGAAAAGTCTGATTCCACAATAATCGAGTCTTTTTAGGTAATTGTCACTACATATTAAATACACCTGTATAGGCAACCAATGAACTAACATTAAGGGGTTCAACTGAATTTTCTTTCAATAAATAGCTGTAGGTAGTAGAGAGAAACATTCACTCCATCAGCAGGAAGATTACAATAACAAGAAGTATAACCTTATAAAAGAGTACCAAGAGACAAATGAGATAGCAAGGGAGCCAGAAACAATTGTGAAACAGGGTCACTATGACCTTGAGAGAATAAACAATTGCTGCTTCACAACCTAACCTACAGCCTAAAGAACAAGGGAAGGACAACAGAGAAAAATTTATAAGACTAAGGTGAGAAAGAGGTCATGTCTTGCAGAACCTTAAAAAGTCCAAATAAGCTTCTTTTTAATGACTTGATAAGGCTGTCAATAGGATTTCAATAGATGTTATCTTATTTAGTAAAGAGAACAAGTATGAAAAGTATTTAAAATAATGTCCAATGAAGTCCATCCAGGTATCAAACTTCTATTTTAAGCCATCTTACAGCATGCAAATAACGTGGAGATGCTGGTGTTGGACTGGGGTGGATAAGGGTGCATAAGGGTGTTGATTACTTCTGAGAAGGGCTACTTTCAATAAGAAATTAGGGCAGACAATCCTTCCAGACCAGTGACCTAATCTAACCTGCATCAGAGAACACGTCTGTTGGACTGGAGTGGACAAGGTCAGAAGTCACACGACACCAGGCTATAGTCCAACAGGTTTATTTGAAATCGCAAGCTGTCGGAGCTTTGCTCCTTCTTCAAGTGTTGGAGAGAGAGGTGGTATCAGACACAGAATTTATAAGTAAAAGATCAAAAGGTCATCCTCATCAATGTTGTGACCCTTTGATCTTTTACTTATAAATTCTGTGTCTGATACTACATGTCTCACTAACACGTGAAGGAGCAAAGCTGCGAAAGCTTGTGTTTTCAAATAAGCATGCAAATAGAAGAAACTGTAAATGACAGATACTAGACAGAGAGACTGTGTTTGTTTGGCCTTTGAAAGTTGACTAAGAAGGAAGCTGCTCCCAAAATTGTCAGCTTTGTCATATTGTAACTGTGTATAACTTTATGAGTAACTTTACATTAGAGCTGATATTACAAACTTCATTGCAATTGGTAGAAATTAACGTCCTTTCTAATCTTCTGTACTAAAATTAGCCAGAATTATAAATTGGATAACAGAATTTGAAAAGTCATTAGTAATAAGCAAATATACGATGCAGCAGGTAAGTGTCTGGGAAGGGACAGAACAGTCAGGATTGGAATGTGGTCAATAAAATGTATTGTAAGATCCCAAGGACAGATGATGGGTGGATCTAGGGTTGACCATGGAGTTGTCCATCATTAATTGTGTATTCATGGGATTGGATGTGTAGGTCATAGTGGGTGTGGCAAGAACTGATGTCAATGTTGCATATAACCATTGTAACGTGGTGTGGATAACTATCCTGTACTTTAATGGGAGAGTTGGAGTGCCCTAGAAACCTCTGCCATGCTGCGTTGGTATGAATAAAGATCAAGTTGTGCTGCTGAACACATGACTCAGACTTCTTTTTAAAATCCCTCTCCAACATTGTTTCTCAGCAATTATGTACTGATCGGAAACATTCTTTTGCTGCAAATCTCTGATCCCTGCTGAAGACAATAATAAAATGAAGGAAGATCAAGTAGAATATATGAGATGGGTGAAATGCTCATCATGCAGCCAAGCTAAACCAAAAGTATTCAACAATATGGAGCCAAAGTGGACAAATGGATTTAGGAGATAGATTGGCTAATAGGCCATTGAATGGCAGAACTTGTTTGGGGGGCAGTACTGTTCCAATCCTCCCATACTAGAATCATCGAATGAGAGGAGAAGGCTTTTGGCCCATCACTGCCTGTGGGTGTTGTTAAGAAACTTGTCTAAATTCACTTGTACGTCTTTAAATCTCTGCAGCCAACATTGTCTCTCTGCACCAGAGAGATCAAATTCAGATGAGGTGACCATTTCATGGAGTGCCTCTGCTCATTCCCGAAGCATGACCCAAGCGTCCATGTGCTTGCCATTTCATTAGCCCTTCTTGTTCTCACGCCAACACTTCCATCCATGCTGCAGGGATCCAGCAAGGCCCAATACAAGCTAGAGACCTTACAGCCTTCAGGACTCAACATTGAGTTCAACCACTTCAGACCATGAACTTTGTCCTTTATTTCAATTCTTTTTTTCCTCCCAGTTTTCATTATTTTCCCTTTCTGTCAAAATTTATCTTTATTTTGCTATTCATACCTGCTATGGATATATGCTTTGTTTTTTTTCTCTACAACTATTGATCATATCTAACACATAGGAAGATGGTCGTGGTTGTTGGGGGTCAGTCATCTCAGCTTCAGGGCATCTCTGCAGGAGTTCCTCAGGGTAGTGTCCTAGGCCCAACCATCTTCAGCTGCTTCATTAATGACCTTCCCTCCATCATAAGGTCAGAAATGGGGATGGTTGCTGTTGACTGCATAATGCTCAGCAACACTTGCGAAGCTTCAGACACTGAAGAGTCTGTGTCCAAACATAGTAAGACACGGACAATATTGACGCTTGGGCTGACAAGTGACCAATAGCATTTGTGTATCATACAAGAGCCTGGCAGGGGCCACCTCCAACAATCATTGCCCTTTCACATTCAAAGGCATTACCATCGCTGAATACCCCATTATCAACACCCGGGGGTCACTATTGACTAAAAACTGAACTGGATAGCCATGTAAATACAGGGGCTGCAACAACAGGTCAGAGACTAGGAATCTTGCAGCAAATAACTCAGCTCCTGATTCCCCAGTGCCAGTCCACCATCTACAAGGCACAAGTCAGTAGTCAGATGGAATACTGCCCATTTGCCTGGATGGGTGTAGCTCCAATAACACTCAAGAAGTTTGACATCATCAAGGACAAAGCAGCCCACTTGATTGGCACTACATCCACAAGCATCCACTACCTCCACCACCGACGCTCAGTAGCAGAAGTGTGTACTATCTATAAGATGCACTGTTGAAGATCATTAGACAGCACCTTCCAAACCCATGACCACATCCATCTGGAAGGACAAGAGCAAGCAGATACATGGGAACACCACCCCATGAAAGTTCCCCTCCAAGCCACTCACCATCCTGATTTGGAAATATATCGCTATTCCTTCAGTGTCATTGGGTCAAATCCTAGAATTCCCTCTCTGTTGCAGATCTACCTGCACCAAATGGATTGCAAGAAAAGTTATATTGGATTTGAAACATTAACTCTGTTTCTCTCTGCACAGATGCAGCCAGACCTGCTGAGTTTCTCCAGCATTCTCTGTTTTAATTTCAGACCTCCGGCATCCACAGTATTTTGCTTTGAATAGAGTATACCATCATACTCCTGACTTGTGCCTTATAGATGATGGACAAGTTTCAGGGAGTTTGTCGATGAGTTGCTCACTGCAACCTGTTGAGTCAGCGGTGTGAAAGATCAGTGCAATTGTTTTTGAGGAAAGGAAAACAGCATGAATTTTTCATTAGCTTATAATGTCAACATTCAACGATCACCTAGCTTTTATTCAGAACAGAACAATAAGGAAAATAGCCTAGGGCACCCACCCGTAAATACATTGAGCTGATTAATTACTGAAGGTACTTCCCATTAAACATTGCTAATTTTGGCTTTATGGAAGTGCATTCATGTAAAAAACTGATCACTTTCAAGGTTTTCCAAGAACACAGGAAATGGGAGCAGGAGTAGGCCATTTAGTCTTTCAAGCCAAAATGTTTGGGAAGATGACATGAGAAAATTTGTTAGCCCTTGTGGAGAGAAACCCCTCCCTCATAAAACCTGACAAAATTGATACCTTGCAAAACGAAAACATTAGATTCAGCCCCATTTGGCCCAACATTCAAGCAAGTTTAATACAGAGGCAAAGTTGATACGGTTGTAAAGAAGGCATACGGTGTATTGGCTTTCATTGGCAGGGGTATTGAGTTTAAGAGCCGTGAGGTTATGCTGCAGCTCTATAAAACCCTGGTTAGACCACACTTGGAATATTGTGTTCAGTTCTGGTCACCTCATTATAGAAAAGATGTGGAAGCTTTAGAAAGGGTGCAGAGGAGATTTACCAGGATGCTGCCTGGACTGGAGGGCAGGTCTTATGAGGAAAAGTTGAGGAAGCTAGGGCTTTTTTCATTGGAGCTAAGAAGGATGACAGGTGACTTGATAGAGGTGTACAAGGTGATGAGAGGCATAGATAGAGTGGATAGTCAGAGACTTTTTCCTAGGGCAGAAATGACTAATACGAGGGGGCATAATTTTAAGGTGATTAGAGGAAGGTATAGGGGAGATGTCAGAGGTAGGTTCTTCAAACAGAGAGTGGTGGGTGCGTGGAATGCGCTGCCATCAGTGGTAGTGGAGTCAGATACTTTAGAGACTTTTAAGCGACTCTTGGATAGGCACCTGAAGGATAGTAAAATGTAGGGTATGCAGGGTAGATTGATCTTAGTAGGATAATAGGTTGGCACAACATCGTGGGCCGAAGGGCCTGTACTGTTCTATGTTTTATGTTCCATGTTCTATGTAAGACTTTGTTGGTCATAACGGCACCTTCCTTGCTTGCTGTTCTTACATGAACTGCACAGATGCAAGGAGGTAATCACAAGTTAGGAGAGATGCATGTGGTACAGAGGAGTTTTCTTATTGCTATGGACAGTGACAGTTCACATAATTGGCATCATTGCAATTTCACCTCAGGTCTGAACAGTGAGAAATCAAGTGACAAAATCAGCAAAACGTCAAATTACACAAATAAAGGGAAGCTTGAAAAATTCACAGTATTAGTCAAGAACAGTGTCTTTTAAGTAATGTCCACTCTCTCATTAGCATTTCAACTCCCTTTGGTTATTATAGCTATTGAAAAGCCACTAGCATACAATCTGTGCGTAATTCACAGTGACCTTTTAACATGTACAGACTGCGCACTGACACTCTGTTAAAGACCTGTGCTTACCGGTGTACACTTACTGGCCCCATTGTTACAGTGATGACTCAACTTAATGCACAGAACAGCAAATTAAATTCCAACAGTTCCCAGCTGTGTCTCTCGAAAAGTGCACTTAAAATGGTAATAAGATCAGCACATACACTTTATTTCTGGGTGGGTGTGATTGCATGATTTGAAATTCATGGGACATCTGCTACAGCCTGCTGTTACGCTCCCCCATAACAGACTTCAGAGTTTTTTTTTTAAACAACCACCTAAGATTACATCTGCACCTATTAATGACATTCTTAATGCTAACACAACTGTGGAATCCTACACGAATAAATGCATTTAACATTTACCTGGTTGTTAGGTTACTGATATGAACTCATTAATGACAGAATGAAAGGCTGAAATTTATAAACCATTATTTAACACTTTTGAAGGTTTTATCATTGCAGCACAGAAATGAAAATGTAGCAAAGATGCATGTTTGTGTCTAATTAAATGAACTGTGCAAAATGTAAACAGAACAAGCTATAACCTCCCCACTCCATCAACTCCCAAAGAAAAGTCCCGCATAAAAACGTCACTGCACTTTCCAAAATCTCACAGCAATGTTGCTCAACTCAAAGGAAAAGAATTTACACAGAAATTTTCACGACTTCAACACCTCTCAAAGCCCTTTAGAAACAATTAAATATTTTTGAAGTGTAGTCACTGCTGCAATGAAGGAACCAAATTACACACAGCAAGCTCCCACAGACAGCAATGTGATGGCAATCAGATAATTTGTTTGTGGGATGTTGGTTGATGGATAACAATTGGCCCGGACACCAAGAGACTCCTGTGCTCTTCTTCAGAGCATCTACCTGAAAGGAAAGATAAGGCTTTGGTTTAACATCTCATCCAAAAGACAGGATCTCCAACAGTGCCACACTCCCTCAGTGCTGTAAGCTGAGACTCCTGTGCTGAAATCTCTGGAGTGGGACTCGAACACACAACCTTATGACTCAAAAAGCAAGTGTGTTACAAATATTAGTAAAATTCACGTCCTCTTCTTGACTGGAGCCCCACTGGACTGATTCAACCTCAAGTTATTTAGAGGCAATGCAAAAATTCCTCATCACAGAATCCCTACATAATGGAAGCAGGCCATTCAGCCCACACCACCCCTCTGAAGAGCATTCCACCCTGACCCAGCATCCTACATTTTCAATAGCTAATTCACCTAACCTGCACATCTTTGGACTGTGGGAGGAAACCAGAGCACCCAGAGGAAGCTCATGCAGACACAGGGAGAATGTGCAAACTCTACACAGACAGTGACCAGAGGGTGGGATCAAACCCAGGTCCTTGTGCAGTGCTAGCCACTATGCCACCCTAACACTGAATCAACCTGAATCTCCACTGTGGTAATGTCCGTTAACACTGTAGTGCCAGCACTGAGGGAGTGTTACACTGTCGAGGGTGCAACACTGTCGAGAGTGCTGTCTTCCAGATAAGAAAATAAACCAAGGTCTCATCTACCCCTGAAACAGGGATGCAGCAGGCACTATTTAAAGAAAGGCAGTAGCATTCTCCTAATGTCCTGGCCGATATTAACTTTGTAAACTTTATTATTTGAAAATTCTTTACAGACTCAAACAGCTAAACACTGTATCGCTTCAGAGCACACGGAACGTAATGTCCTTCTCACCAGCCCATCTGATTGCTTAGTAATTGGACAATCATAGCCATGGGGCTTGCTTCTATTACAACAGCATCACACTTCAAAACAGCCATGATGACTCTGAAGCACTTTGAGATGGCCCGAGATGGTGAAAGTTGCTTTGTATTAATGTCGATATCTTTCTAATAAGGAACAGCCATCAAACGCAGTGAAGCTTTCATCTAGATTCTGAAATAAACAGGAAATGCTGGAAATACTCATCAGATCATGCAGCAACTATGGAGAGAGAAACCAAACTTTTCCGAAGAACAGTCTACTTTGACTCAAACTGTTAAATCTGTTTCTCCAGCACTCTCTGCTTTTATCTCAGATTTCCAGCATCTGCAGTATTTTGCATTTCTCCTCCTTCTTTCCTGACCTATTAATCTGATGTTTGACTCTCAGGTAATGCGACATTAATTCTGATCAAATAAACCTGTTGGACTATAACCTAGTGTCACGTGATTTTTGACCTTAATTCTGATTCAGTCACTATTCTCTCAAAGCTTTGTTAATAATCTGGGGGACCTTCAAACTGCTGCACTCACACTTTGCTCAAATGTTCCAGCTGAATTTTATTTTTATCCATTTGCCGAAGATGTGGGCATTGAATGCAAGGTCACTATCTATTGCCCATCTCTAACAGACCTGGAGAAGGGCTCACCTCACCTGACAAAGGAGCAGTGGTCCGAAAGTTTGTGATTTCAAATAAACCTGGTGTTGTGTGATTTCTGGCCTAGCCCTTGAGAAGGTGGTAGTGAACTGCGAATATAATCCCCACTGCACTTTATTGTCTAAAAATGTTCTTTTTCATGACTGAGTTAGGAAACCAAAATTGACCTACGTGTGATGGTCCAACAAAAGGCCATTTTTAATGTTCCAGAATCAAAGAGGACTGCTTCCTCCCCAAGATTGGTGCAAATGTTTATGAATAATGGTGAATTGCACAGGAAGCTTGGATTGAAGTCTCTGTCATTCACCTACTCTTGGTTAAGGGACTATGGATTGGTCCATGATGTATAAAGACAAGGGGAGGCAATGGCCCAGCGGTATTATCGCTGGACTGTTAATCCAGAGACCCGAATAACATTCTGAGGACCAGGGTTCGAATCCTGCCATGGCAGATGGTGGAATTTGAATTCAATAAAATATCTGGAATTAAGAATCTAATGATGACCATGAATCCATTGTTGATTGTCGGAAAAACCCACATGGTTCACTAATGTCCTTTAGGGAAGGAAACTGCCATCCTTACCTGGTCTGGCCTTCATGTGACTCCAGACCCACAGCAATGTGGTTGACTCTTAACTGCCCTCTGGGCAATAAATGCTGCCTTCCATTAATGAATAAAGGAGGCAAAGTCCTCCCAGACTGTAGGACTGCTCTCTCATTTGAGAGATGACTTGTGGTGGTTTAACTGGAGGGTCATCAAGCCTCAGGTGAGGGGAGAAGTTGAAAAGGAGAGTCCTTCATGGTAGCCATGAAGGGAGGTGATGGCCTAGTGGTATTATCGCAGGATGAGTAATGTTCTGGGGACCTGGGTTCAAACCCTGCCACAGCAGATGGTGGAATTTGAATTTGATAAAAATCTGGAAGTAAGAGTCTAATGATGACCATGAATCCATTGCTGATTGTCAGGGGAAGGGAAAAACCCATCTAGTCCCACTTTTAGGGAAAGAAACTGCCATCCTTACCTGGTCTGTCCTACATGTGACTCCAGACCTACAGCAATGATTCTTAACTGCCCTCTGAGTAATTAGAGATCAGCAATAAATGCTGACCTAGCAGTGACGCCCACATCATGGGAATGAATAAAAAAAAACCTCAGCCAGTTTAGGAATTGAATCCGTGCTGTTGGCATTGCTCTGTCTTGCAAACCAGCCGTCCAGCCAACTGAGCTAGCTGGACTCAAACTGTTAACTCTGTTTCTCTCCACTGATGCTGCCAGTTCTCCAGTATTTTCTGTGCTTGTTTCAGATTTCCAGCATTTGCAGTATTTCACTTATATGCATTTTTGCAACATTTCTGTTTGCAAATTTTGTGACTAAATTATATATATTAATAAATCCCTCCCTAACCCTCTCTACATCACTATACCCATTCGGACTCTTCTTCAAATCTCCTTCTTTGACTATGCTTTTTGTCACCTGTCCCAATGCATCCATTTGTAGCTCGGGGTCAAATGCTCCTCAGAAACACATTGGGATGTTTTATGATGTCAAAGTATAGCAGAATGAGAATGTTAATGACATGATATGAACAAGAGCAGGCCACTTCGCCCTTTGAGCCTGCTCCACCATTTAATAAGATCACAGCTAAACTGATTTTAACCTTAACTCTACATTCCTGCATTTTCCCTGATAAGCTTTCATTCCCTTGGACATCAAGAATCCACCTACATCTGCCTTAAAAATATTTACGTGATAAAGTACAAAATGATGCAACTCTGTGATCAGCAGTGACGTGGTATGAAAGTTCTGAGGATAGAGAATGAAATGACGACTACTAGAGTGCAGTGTTACAGGGATCACTGTAATCTATAATATTCTGTAAATAAAGGAGTTGGCTTGAACTCCCAAATGGTCATATAATAGTGAAATTTGGGGGAGGCAGAAATCTAGATGCAACACACTGAGTGGAGACTGTATAGTGCACTGATTGGCACCAAACCTAACAATTCAACATACACTGCCTTTGCCATCAATGTACGGTGTTAGCAATGATCACCATTTATAAAATGCCCCTGCAACAACACGACTGAGGCTCTTTGGACAGCCTCTTCCATACCTGTGACCTCCACTGTCTAGAAGGACAAGGGCAGCATTTACATGGGAACACCACCAATTTCCCCTCCAAGCCACTCACCGTGCTGACTTGGAAATACATTGCCATTCCTTCAGCGTCGCTGGGTCAAAATCCTGGAACTTCCTCCCAAACAGCATCATCGGTATAACTACACCACATGAGCTGAAGCTCACCACCAATTTCTTAAGGGTAATTATGGATGGGCAATAAGTGCTGACTCAGCCAGTGATGCCCATATCCAGTGAACAAAGCAATGGGTAGTCTGTCAGCAGTACAGGATATAACCCCAAGTCCCAAACCTCATGGCAATCTAAACCATGAGGAGTGACCAACTAAGGATTGTTACAACGAAGACAAAGACGCTAACAAAATGCAAGCTGTGGCTGTTGTTGAAATTATGATATCGTATGACTGACAATATACTATTTACAACTGTATTATCAACAAAATGCACTTCACACTGATACCTACCTACCATACAATATTCTTTGTGATTATAAAGTACATTGCATGACTCGGTTTTAGTTTTCTTCTGCGATTACCATTGTGCCTGACCAAAATGCAGTGCAGCACAATAGAAAGCCTTTCATCAGTTTGTGAACTCCCACCACTTTGTGCATTATTCCTTGAGGTGACATTGGATGTATGCCATTGAAGAATTAACCTATTTATACCAAAGCAAGTTTCACCATTCCATGAGGAATTCTAACCAGGATAAAATTGCTGTGCACCGGAACTCCTGAGATAAGATACGGGGAACACAGGCCGGGAAGAAATATCTGTAATAGTAAAGATCACTATCTGATCACCAGTGCTCGCTTCCAGTAGAACAGCAGGTCAGCACAAGGGGAAAGGTCACTTGCATTACATTCACTGCCGCTTTTTATAACTCTACTATCCACTGACAACTTTGGAAATCCAAATAGTTTGAAGATGCTTCATCTCACCAACGCATAGTTAATGCCTGTGATAATGCTTACAAGGTTCATGGGTATTCTCCAATTAATCTCCCTGTGGAGTTTGTTGACTCTGTGCTCCCTTTGTTGCAGCCATCGGCCTACCCGACTGGAACTCACACCTGAGCCCCTTATAAAGCAGACTCAGGGATATGTCTGCAGCAGTGCCTGTCCTGCGCTGGGGCTAGCCTATGTACGCTATGAGTAGTGGTTCTATTTTTGTGTTCATAAAAAATGATGTTCCTTTCCAGTCGGGTTTCCTGGGTTGTTATAACTCCAAAACACTTTTCTGTGCAGAACTGTTTTTAAAAGAAACCCAAATTTAGTTGCTACTAAAATTGCTACAAGCGTAGTACGCTCTGCAATTGTAACAAAAGCAAGTGACTTGCATCCATCTGAGTTTGTTTCAGTTCTAAGCACGATAGAGCTTTCTAAAATCTGCATGTATGATTGCTAACTCCGGCACTGAAATGTTATGCTACATTGATATTGCTACCACATTTCTGAGCCACGGCAGGACATTCAGCTTCCTCACACTATTGCTTGAGATTAAAATGAATTCCTCATTTTATTTCCTGTCTTACATCACAAACAATAGCTGGAGAGAGCTGGTATCATCTGGTGAAATGCACTTGAGACAGGGGCAGAACCAACTGGGTTGTGAAACCACAGAGAGAAGGTAAATATATCCTTCAAAAATCAAAAGAAAACACAGGCTTCACTGGATTACCTTTCTGTCTTCAGAAAATACATGAAATGTCCACTATGAATAAAGTACAGAGTTAAAATTGAACCACTAAGTCTGTTTCTCTGTAAATGTTACCAGATCTGCTGAGCATTGCGGGCATTTTCTGTGTCTTTTTCAGGTTTCCAGCATCTGATGTGAAGAACTGAATTTCTTAGCGATTTAAATAAAAAATCATTTTGCAGTTCCTCATCTGTCATTGGATGGCCTGAGCCTGCACAAGTAACAAAGGCCTCAGTGGTGGTCCACAAGACCAGGAACCTGGGCATTCTGCTCCCTGGACACAGGAGAGGCCACACTCAGAGTACTGTGCACAGTTTAGGTCTCCTTCCCAAAGTAAAGAGAAGCCTTCCCCTGAGGGAACCAATTGGGTTGTGAAAACACACAGAGAAAGTAAATGTATCCTTCAAAATCAAAAGAAAACACAAGTTTTACTGGATTACCTTTCTGTCTTCAGAAAATACATGAAGTGTCCACTATGAATAAAGTACAGAGCTAGCACTGAACCACTAAGCAACAAAAGTTCACTAGACTGGTTTCGGGGATAAGGGAGTTGTCTGATGTGGAGAGATTGAGTAGCCTAAACCTATAGTCACCGGGGTTTAAAAGAATGAGAGGTCATCCCACTGAAACCTATGTAATCTATACAGACATTGTGAGAATGCTTTTCCTATCTGTGTAAGTCCAGCACATAAGGCTCACAGTCTTAGGATAGGGGGTCAGCCATTTCAGATCCTGTTAGAGGAGACATGTCTTCACTTATAGTGTTTAGAATTCTCCATCTTAGAGAGCAGCGGATGCTCAGTCAGTGAGCAGATTCCATACAAAGGTTGAAAAGTTTTCAGCAATGGAAAGTACAAACAATTGCTGTTAACATTACTCTACAAACACTTAACAAATCCACACTTAACTCTTCACTCTGACATTCTTACGGATACAGTACAAATGATAAATAAGTTGGAAGCAGATTAGAAACTCAGAAGAATTTGGGTCAAACACATTAAGTGCTTTCCCTGACGAGATTTCTGCCGTACAATGTATGACCGATCTACATTGTGAAAGTTTATTGTAAATTGCTTTATGAAAGCTACACTCAGGAAGGTTACTTTAACATCCAAAACTGGCATGAATTATTTTTCAGAAAGTTGCACTTCAACCTGTACATGATCCAGAATTTTATGAATCTTATTCTAATAGCTTCAAGCCTTTGTAAACTTTAAAAGGAGTTCAAACATTCTCTCAAGTATTCTTCAAGATGCCACTTAAAATATCCGCATTACAGGGATAGCTTCACACAAGGACTATAGTGTAGACTAGACATGCACTCTCTAGTATGTAGGATAATGAAAGGCGATCTCAATGAAAGCTGTAATACTCTTGAAATGATTTGACAGAATAGATGTAGAGAGAATGTTTCTCTCCCCAGCTGGACACTGTCAAACTAGTGAGCAGAGTTTCAGGGGAAGTAAACAGGGTATTCGATGGCTTGTGTTATTTCACCATGCTTAGCTAACACAACGCTACTACAAATACGGAGCTCTTCCTTGAGACTCGTTCTGGCCTGGTCAATGCACTGTCTCATGATCAGAGCTGATGGTAGTACTGGTCAAGTCAGATCCTGGACTGAAACCTGGCTTGATAGATCATAAGTTTTATTTATTGCTGTTTGTTTACCGTGGTGGTTAGTCACGCTCATAATCACAAGAAACTGCCAGCGTACTTTTAACAAAAGAACATACAATTCACATATAAAAAAGGAAATAAAAAACATGAACAATGTTACCTATTCAAGAATTATTTTAAGGTGTATTATTTTAGATATCTGAAATAAAGATTCAACCCTTTTACCCTCAACATCAACCTTAAAGAGACTCAAACCTCTGTGAAAGGTCCCCTGGTCTCCATTTTCAAGTTGCATGGCTGTAATTTGTTTCTTTTCAGCAAATTTCTACATTTAATCGATGCTATTTTCTTTAGTTAATATTTTTTCCTGGCACCCTTAAACTAACTGCTAACACCACTCACTTATCATTCAACAAGGGTTCCTTAAACCCTTCCACAGCTTTCTGCTTCTAGAATTATTCTAGTGAACTCAAGACATCTTCCCCAGCACTGACTGCACTGGAGTCTGCTTTTGTTTTAAAGAAAAACTTCTGTTAAGGGCATTATCTTGGTGACTGAACTTTGCACACTGTCTAACCTTCTGGATGGTTCTGTTGTTATGTGATACTGTACTTCTGGCTCAAGGAAACAGCTCTGTTTTTCTCCCTCTCATCTGCTCGTTTCTAATGCACTGAACTTTTCACTTCAAAGGATTCAATAACCCTATTTAAATATATCAGGCACTGTGGCTCAGTGGTTAGCACTGCTGCCTCACAGTGCCGGAGACCTGGGTTCGATTTCATCATCAGGTATCTGCACATTCTCCAAGTGTCTGTGTGGGTTTCCTCCAGCTGCTCTGGTTTCCTTGCACTGTCCAAAGATGTGCAAGTTAGGTGGATTTGGCCATGCGAAATAGTGTCCAGGGATGTGCAAGCTAAATGAGTTCGCCATGGGAAACGCAAGATTATAAGGTGGGCTGCTTTTTGGAAGGTCAGTGTGGACTTGATGGGCGGAGTGGCCTGCTTCATACCATAAGGATTCTACACTCACAGAATACAAAATAAAACTAAATCTATGTCTTTCTCCCTTCTTAAAAAGCATAAATCGAAATAGAAATACAAATCAAACTTGAAGCTATACAATGTTCGTTGTTCAAAACCGAAATTTCCAAGTAGTAACATGGTTCTTCAACTGAATCTACAAGTCTAAAAGGTCTATAATTTGGAATGAGATGAAGCGATTATTTTTCAGTCAGAGGGTTGTCAGTCTTTTGAAATTCCCCACCCTATGCTCAACCATTTTTAAGAATGGACTTGATAGAGTTTTGGACACTGAAAGAAAATGATGGATAAGGGGATAGAGCATTGAAGTCTTATTGATGTTGATCATGGAACATTGTGAGTGTCAGTATAGCACATGGTCTGCAGCACTTTAAGAAGGCAGCTCATCACCACTTTCTCAAGAGGCAACTAGGGATGGGCAATAAATAATGGTCCAGCCAGAGGCACCCGCATCCCATGAAAGAATAGCTAAACAAAGTTCATTATTGATTGGGGGAGCAAACTTGAAGGGCTGAATGGTCCACTCCTGGACCTATTTTGTACGAACACCAACATCTGGATTAAAACTAATGGAGTTTCAGTGGACAAGAATCTATTTGTAGCCTCCCCAGCATTGTATCCCAAAATTGATGGCAGACAATCACAAGGTCAATAACTTTGGAACTGTAACCACAAACAAGAGAAAAAATTGAAAGATAAATGTTGTTCCTTGCAGCAGTTATTCAGGAGGGCATTTCAAGCATAGCCCTGGTGGCCTGACAATATTGTTCCCTTTTTATTGCCACTCAGTGCCAATTGAGGAGTTAACTGGTTTCTAACGATCTGTTGTACCTCTCAGCTGCAACACTGAAAGGGAGAAGGAGCAAATGAAATCCAATTTACCAGTGACTCAGGACAATTGATTCTGTCTCATTCAAAGAGAATGACTGTAGGCCATTGCTAACATCCTTTGAGGTACATTGCAAAGCATTACTCCCAGATTAAGAAAATACTATTATTGCACATTCTACATTGATTGTAGCAGTTCAGTAACAATCTTTTTTTGCTGCACCAACACAATGGGTCAGGGGTATATATTCTCAGGACAGAAATTCATCACAACCAATGGGTCAGGATGGATGGTATCAGCTAGCTGCCTGATCCACGTAGCATTCAATATTGGCTTGATATTCACATGGAAAATGAGCATCGCTGAAAAAAGATCCTTTAAGTCAAAGCTTTTCACTCTGTGCTGTTTTCCACAAAATTTGAGGGGTATCGCTATTCCCTGCTGAATCCTCCTTGGAAATGCTTTCACTAATCACAGTCAACTTGTCTGGTTTGCAATTAACCGTTCCCTGCTGCATTCTCCACGGCAACGCCTCTACCTGTATGATCTATCTGCTAGCCAATAGGCACCCTCTTTTTATGCAGTATTAATTACTGTTCCCTTGAAATTTGGTATTCTTGTGATTCTGTCCTGATGAGTGCAAAATGAAAATTGTTGATGGCATGTCTTTCTTTTTTTTTAAAGGAGTTTATGACTCAGTTCCACAGTAGTCAGTATAAATAAATATCAGACAATCTGTATAATGGACAACCAGTGCATTATTGTCTGATAGCGGCACTGCTACCGAAAAATTTCTAGCCCCTCACATTTTTATTAATTTGTACTTCTAGCTAGAAAGATCAGGAAGTCCTCACAAGAATATTTGAGGGGAAGCTGAGTAAAATTTGTTCAATTTTGATCTCACCTCAGGTTGAGGAAGAACATCCGTTCTAGCCCCGAAATTAGACCTGATGGGGGTTAGGTATTTAATATTGTGTTTACCAGTTTCCCTTGCTGCAAGTGAGGGTCAAGGATAGTTATTACACTCTAAACATAAACATACCAACCCCACACACAGGGATTAATGAATCCTTTGTGACTAATAGGGCAGCCTGAACAGTGTACATAGGGACAAAATACTGTTCCTAGTCACAAAGTAACAAGAACCGAGCGGACATAAATTTAAAGAGATGTGCAAAAAAAGCAAGAGGGCAATGTGAAAAAACCTTCTTTCACACAGTGAGTAGTTAGGTAATGGAATGCACTGCCTGGAAATGTAGTGGAGGTAGGTTCAACTGAGGCATTCAAGATGGGATTGGATGATTATTTGGATAGAAATAGTGTGCAAGGGAATGGGGAAAAAGCAGGAGGTTGGCACTAGGGAATGATGCTTGTTTGAACAGGTGGCATAGGCACAATGGGCTGAATGGCCTCCTTCGGTACCATAACAATTCCGTGATTCTATGATCTATGAACCAATAATGAGTGCTCTTTGTTTGAAGATAAGATTGTTTACAGATTACGTTCACTGGGAGCTAAGTATAACACACCTGGATTATGACACTGCTTCTTCAGACTGACTAACAATTCATTGTTAGGTGGGTAGCGGGTGACAGAAGTTTAAGATATGCCCTCCTAAAGGTACAGCTACATCAAATAGGCACACTCAAACTATCAATTGGGTAAGCAGCTTCAATCTGTGGGGCTTGGTCAATCAGCAGGGAGCATCTGAGTAGTCGTTCCAAGTAGAGAAAAAGCTTTGAGGTGATAACACAGAGATAATGTCAACAGACATGGGCTCAAGCTCTACATCAGCAGCTGTTGGAAATAATGTCAATTAATAACATATAGAGTTGGTCATCTCAGCGATGTCAAACACGAAACTGTCATCAATTATCATAAATACGCATCAGGTTCACTCATGTCCTTTAGGGAAGGAAGTCTGCTGTCCTTATCTGGACTGCCCTACAGGCAGCTTCAGATCCACAACAATGCGGCAGATTTTTAACTTCCCTCTGAAATGGATTAACAAGCCGTTCAGTTCAGGTGCAATGAGGGATGAGCAACAAATATTGGCCTTGCCATTGTTGCCCATGTTCCACGAATGAATGAAATAAATAAATAAATTTGGACGAGGTGATGGGCTTACAAATCTATTTTCAGTTGCTGACAAAGAACAATGTAAGCACAAACTATACTATAAGCAGAAGTAAGCAAACAGAATATGGTTTAAGTGTGTCTCACTTTTCGATATATCCGTCCTGCCTGATCCACTTGTCACACGACCATCATTAGATGGAGTTGTGATGGGCACCTTTAAGCAGAAAGATATCAGAACATTTTCAATTTAAATTTTCCCCGTTGCAATGTTTTGCTTTTGCACAGAGTTACTAACACCCAGAAACAGTCTCACAATGAAATGCAAGTACAGGTCAGAAGCTGGGAATTCTGCAGCACATAACTTCCTAAATTCCCCAAAGATTGTCCACCAGCTACATGACATGAGTTGTGATTGTGATGAAATACCCCTGCCTAGGTAATTGCAGCTCCAAGAACACTCAGGAATCTCAACACCGTCCAGGACCCATGTAAGCAGTTCCCTCCGCCTCCGAAGCTGAGTAGCAGCAGTATGTACCATCTACAAGATGCACTGCAGAAATTCACCACAGCTCAGTAGACAGCACATTTCAAGCCTGTGTATGCAACCATGACAAGGGGGTTGGAGTTCATGAATAAAAACATCTTGCTAAAATTGTACAAGATTTTGGCAAGACCACATCATAAATTTAAGGTGCAGTTTTGGATTCCCACATTTACAAAGGGATGTACTTGTGTTGAGGTAATGCTGCAAAGGATTAGTCCCTGCAATGAGGGGGGGTTTGCACAGTGAGGGGAGGCTGAGCAAATGGAACCTGAATTCTCTGGAGTTTTGAGGAACGAATGGTGATCACGTTGAAACGTACAAGGTTCTGAAGGGACCTTGATAGAGGAGATAATGAGAGATTGCTTCTGGTTGTCAGGAAGGTGAAACATGAGCTGGGGAGGGGTGCGGTTTCTGGGTAAGGGGCTGATACTTTAAGACTGAGAATGAAGAGAAATTCCTTCCCTCAAATGATTGTGAATCTTTGGAATTCTCTACACCAGCGGGATGTGCATGCTGCGTTGTTGACTGGATTTAAGAGTGGGACAGAATTGCGGTTCTCAGAGAATTAGGGGATGTAGAGGGTGGGCTGCTAATACCCAAGATGACCCAAGAAGGCAGAGCAGGCTCAGTGAGCTGAATGGTCTACCCCTGTTCATATTTCTTGTGTTCTTGTGAAATTGTATCTTTGACTTTGCCAGCAACATCCACACCTCCTGAAAGAATTTAAAAAATACATTTTTTGGTGCTTGTATATTACTTCAAGACAGGATATTTGCTAATTGGGAAATTATTGAAAAATCTGTGTTGCGGTTCTGAAATTCAGGCTAATAGGAAGAGATTCAGTCTGTGTTGGATACAAATGTTCATTAAATATATAAGAAGGTCTAAACTAGGTCGAATGGTGATAATCATTTTAATGAAACAGGAAGATTAATGAACCTAAAGGAACAAAAAGTTTCATATAAGTGTTGGCTGGAAGTCAGGAATAATTACAAAGATGCTTTTAATGAACTGGGTGTTAATGTGGTAAGCATCCATTTGGGAAAGGAAGAAGAAGGAGTTGAAATGTCTTTCACATTGGTTTATTCACAATATTCAATGCTCCAAACCCAGTAAAGCATCACTGCAGACAACATTTCTCTTGTACAATCCAGCCCCCTGTCAGTTAGGAACTGTTTCTTAAATGTGTGTGTGTGCATCTTTTTTTTGTTCATTCACAGGATGAGGGCGTCTCTGGCTAGGCCAGCATTTATTGTTCATCCCTAATTGCCCAGAGGCTATTATGAGTCAAACACATTGTTGTGGGTCTGGCGTTACATGTCGGCCAGACCAGGTAAGAATGGCTGCGTGTTTGTGTGTGTGTATGTGTGTGTGTGTGCGTGTGTGTGCATATGCCCTAACCTTTCAGCAGTTCACATCAGCTGCTCTTAGTAGCAACTAGAGCATGCACACATTCACACTCAGTTATCCACGGTGGCTTATGCTTTCTGTGGCCTGGAGGAGCCTGTGTTCTGAAGGGTCCTCCTGGTGCAGTGGCAATGTCCCAACCTTTGAATCAGGAGCCAGAACATTTCTGAAGAGGTAAGTTTGGCAGATTCATAGTTACTTAGGCAGTGCAAGGGTGCAGCCCCTATTTTAATTTTTGATGCTTTGCTAGCATTTCAGACCCAGGCTTCTGATCTCTGAGACCTCATTGAGGAGGAGGGAGTGTAGGAAAAGAGTGCCAATTGGAGGAGCCCCCTGGGCTTGGCCAAGGGAGTCATGAAGGGAATTTTTATACCTGACTGCCTGGCACTGTACTGCAGTTATGCCTGTGTCTAAGTGTACCTGGAGAGGTGGCATACTGTCAACAGGCACATTCTTGAGGCCTTCAGTAGCTCTGGCCCCCGAAACAGTATTTTAATTGAAATTTCACCAAATTGTTATGGTGCAGGGGGCCATCGATCCATCGTGCCTGCACTGGCTCTTTAAGTGAGCACCATTCCCTAGCGCCAATCCCTTGCCTCTCCCCAGTATCCTTGCACGCTCTTTCCACCCAAGTCATCATCCAATTTGTTGAAGTTTCATTTGCAATATGGCATTTTCTCTGTTACAGTCCCCCGTGACAGACTGCTCGCCAGTTAATTGGTGAATTTAGTTTATTTGATTTTTCAAAAATGGGGTAGACACGCATTTGACAGAGAAGTAGCGCCAGGAATGTCTTCATTGTTCTCTCAATCTGACTGTAAACGTTTACTTATATTATGGCAAACTCAACTCTTCAAACACAGGCATCAAACATTGAAAATCAAAACTGGCTAATGTTAGACAGTGCAAGCAAACAGCAATTGTGGCCAGAGATGGTAAAAGACTAAAACTCACTGAGCTAACTAAGCCACTTGAGACAAATATCCCAACAATGTAATGACCGATCACCGATGATAGGTTCTCTCACTGAAAAGGATCAATAACATCTCAAGGGAGCATTTCCGGAATTAATTAATCGATGGAATTGCTGAGAGTCTTTTTCAAATTCATTGCTAATACTGTAATGATTTGTGTCATAACAAGGTGTAGAGCTGGATGAACACAGCAGGCCAAGCAGCATTAGAGGAGCAGGAAAGCTGC
>NC_063340.1:4268107-4298823 GCF_021869965.1 Rhincodon typus | reverse complement strand
TCAGCTTTCCTGCTCCTCTGATGCTGCTTGGCCTGCTGTGTTCATCCAGCTCTACACCTTGTTATCTCAGATTCTCCAGCATCGGCAGTTCCTACTGTCTCCGTAATGATTTGTGTCAACTGCACGAGACATTTTGCAGGGTCAGAAAGGGCCAGTTAACCAGGGATGCAGGTTTATTATGTAGACACTGTTGTAATGTTGGAAGCACAGTAGCTGACTTGCACACAGCAAGATCCCACACATAGTGAAACCATGCGTGGCTGTGTGAGTTTCCTCCAGGTGCTCCGGTTTCCTCCCACAGTCCAAAGGTGTGCAGGTTAGGGTGGATTGACCATGCTAAATTGCACATAGTGTCCAGGGATATGTTGGCAGGGTGGATTGGCCATGGTAAGTGCAGGATTACAGAGATAGGGTAGCAGGATGGGTCTGGGTGGTATGCTCTTCGGAGGGTCAGCATGGGCTTGATGGGACGAATGGCCCATTTCCACACTGTAGAGATTCAATGTTTCTATGATAATGACCAGATAATCTGATTTTGTGATGTTTGATTGAGGGATAATTATTTGACTGGGATGCCAGAGATAACTCCAGTGTTCATTTTCGAAATAGTGCCATGGGCTCTTTTGCACCCTCTGGAGACTGATGTCAGGGCCTCACTCCAACATCTGATCTGAAAGGCACGACCTCTGACAGTGCAGTACTCTCAGTTCTTACGAAAGAGGTCAATAGTAAGATAGAGGGGGCTCAATAGGGTGGATACAGGAGGGAAGTTTCCTCTTGTGGGAGGCACGAGAGGGAGAACTTGAGGAGAACATGAGAAGAACAAGGGGCACAGTTTAAGAATAAGAGGGAATTGAGGAGAATGTTTTTCTTTCAGAGGAGTATTAATCAGTGGAATTCTCTTCCCCAGAAAGCACTGGGTCAGTGAATTTATTCTGGATGGGGTTGGACAGATTTTTAATCGACAACAGAGTCAAGGGCTATGGAGAGACAGACTGGAAAATGGAGTTGAGTCCTACATAAGAAGATCAGCCAATTATCTTATTGAATGGTCATGTGGCATGATGGGCTAAATGTCCTAACCCTGCTCCTATGTTCCCAAGCATGATGTTAATTATTAATGCAAACAGCAAAGAAACTTTCAGGATCCTTAAAGAGTTTTAGTGGTTGGGCAGTGGTGGATGGTGGTGGGGATTGGTGGAGGTGTAATTTCTCTGAATTTGGGTTTCCATAATGGATGGTGTCAGGGAGCATACTGAGTGTTCGTTTTGCTGTGTGCTTTGAGATCATTCTAATTGTCACGAGATTTGTTTGCATTTTCTTAGGTGTAATAAATTTCTGTTAAGTTCTGAAAGAAAATTTGCAGCCTTGCATGTCTTATCACTAACTGCACATTAATTCACTAAATAACAGAAAACACATATGATCTATTAAGCTAGATTTCATTCTGTGATCTGACTTGTCCAATTGTACTAACAGCTGTATGACAATACGGTGACTTTATGAAGTTATCTTGTCCTGATCTTCTTTTTGAAGAGTGATTGTAAGGCAGAGGTACCGAGCTGGCTAGTTAAGACCACTTGAGTAAACAGCTTGGGAGGCTTTGGGTTCTTTTTTAACAGCCTGAACAGGTGTGGCCAGCTTTAACAGATTAGAATTTCTGAGTTCTTAGGTTTAGCTTTAAGCGCAAGCTATTTGGGTCTCAACAGAGTTGGAAGCTTCAGTGAATGTCTCCTGGCTGCTACACTCTCTGAATTTTCTCTTGATGTTTTTCCTCCTGGATGGGAGAACTGCATGTGAGAATCTGTGTCTGAATTTTCCTTTTTGCCAAGGGGTGTGCCCATGGGATGTTACTATATTGGAACAATCAATTGTTAATAGATATCGTATCCATTATTCTGTTAAGTTTTCCAGTAGAGTTAAATTATTCTAAATTCCTCTTTCTTTGTTGTAGTTTAATTACAGTGTTTAAAAAAATTGTGTTTTGCTTAACGTCAAGGAGTTTGACCAGTCACGTTGCATTTGGAACATGACACTTCACATTTGACATTATAAATAAGAAAATGTTAGGGTCTAGGCTACCTTCTTAAAATATTTTGAGGGGGTCTGGCCTGGCCCATAACAGCTGAGTTCCTAACAGTAGTCATGTGAAAGGACTCTGCTAGAAGATTGGAATGAGTACAGCTCAGAGCATGCTGCTCTGTAGCCATACCATGTATTTATTTACTTGTTTAAAGGAAGCCTAGGCATATGGTCTGAGCTTGCACGTAGATCCAAAGAACCCACAGTATAACTCTATTCTTGCTAAATCCGAGGAGTGGTCTTGTATTCCTATGATCAACACCATAGGAGGTCGAATTGTAAACTAAATAAAAAAGCCAGCAGGAGGCTTGGGGGAGGGTGAAACAAGTGGGTCAGACCTTTTCATACTTTTAATATTTAAATAGTAATTTACTGAAAAGGGTATGGAGGTGATTTACAAGGATGTTGCCCAGACTGTGAAAGTACAGCTCTGAGGAAAGATTGGATTGGCTATGGGTTGATTTCCCTGAAGCACAGGAGATAGGGGCGGGGCAGGTAGATTTGATTGACAGGTACAAGATCGAGAAGGGCTTGAATAGAGTGGACAGGACAGTGGGCAGCGAAGAGGGTTATCTAAGAGTACAATAGTGTCTTGATCAGATGGGTCAGTGGACCGAGGACTAGCAGATGAAGTTTAATTTAGATAAATGCAAAGTATTGTATTTTGGTAAGATAAACCAGGGCAGGACTTACACAGTTAATGGTAGGGTGCTGGGGAGTGCTATTGAACAGAGAGACAGGTGAGTAATAATGGGGTGCAGGTACATATTTCTGTGAAAATGGCGACACAGGTAGACAAGGTAGTGAAGAAGGCATTTAGCATGCTTGCCTTTATCAGACAGAGCATTGAGTACAAGGGTTGGGATGTCATGTTGTGGCTGTATAAGACATTGGTTAGGCCACATTTGAAGTACTTTGTGCAATTATGGTCGCCCTCCTATAGGAAGGATGTTATTAAACTGGAAAGGGTGCAAAACAATTTACAAGGATGTTACTGAGGCTGAGGGTTTGAGTTCTAAGGAGAGGCTGGATAGGCTGGGAAGTTTTTCCCCTGGAGCGTACAAGGCTGAGGGCTGACCTTATAGAGGTTTATAAAATCATGAGGGGCATAGATAAGGTGAATAGCCAAGATCTTTTATCCAGGGTAGGGGAGTCCAAATGTAGAGGGCATAGGTTTAAGGTGAGAGGGGAAAGATTTAAAAGGGACCTGACAGATAACTTTTCCAGACAGAGGGTGGTGCGTGTATGGAATGAGCTGCCAGAGGAAGTGGTAGACGTGGGTATAATTACAACATTTAAAAGACATTTGGACAGGTACATGGACAGGAAAAGGTTGAGAGGGATATGGGCTAAATGGAGGCAAATGGGACTAGTTCAGTTTAGGAAACCTGGTCAGCATGGACAAGTTGGGCCGAAGGGTCTGTTTCCATGCATTACGACTCTATGACTAAATGCCATAAAGTGGGACTGGGCTGGGTGGCTTGTTCTGTGACCAGCACAGACATAATGGGCTAGTGGCCTCTTTCTGTGCCACAAATGCCCCACGATTCTACTATCTATGTAAAGTAGATTTGTATAAGCGTCTACCCTTATGTCTAAAATTAAAAATGTAATAGCCCACATTAAGATATTGTCATGTTGGTACAACATGCTGTCATTATTTTAAATTAAGAAAAGAAATTGATGAGGACTTCTATTACATTATTACACGCCTGTGTCAATGAATTGCTTTCATTTTTCATAAATATGTAGGGCACAGCATTTGCAGGATGGTAAATGTGAATGCTGCATTTCCAAGAGGATTTATGGGAGACTGATATTTCCTTAACCTTTGTTTCATCCTTCCATCAGTCTATTTTTGGAATTAAAGCTGTTGGCTACATAAAGCCCATTGCGATCTTTTCATTTGTTTAGAACAGACAGGGTTTATACAAAAGTGCTACAATTAATCGATCTCCCATGGTGTTACAAATGAGGAGTCAAGAGCACATATCATCTTCAGGTGAAGGAGGGGGTTTGGAAGGACACGAATAATTGGACGTGTGCATTTTTAATCAACCTTGTCTGGAGATGTTATGTATGTAGATATAATTCACATTAAAGGTATGTGTACTGTGCTTTGTTTTGCACTAAGCGTTTTTGCTCAGAGAACAACCCCTGTTTCTCCAGGCTCTCACAAAGCTGAAGTGTTCGATGCCTGATACCATCCCCAGTAAATCCCCTCTGCACTCTTTCCCAGGGCACCATTGGGTCCTCTCCCTCCACGTCATTGTGAGACAGACGCCAGAGGTAAAGGGCAAACTGGAAACAGCTGCAATTAAGCAGGTTTGTTTTTACCTCTTTCAGGGCATATGGGCATCACTGGCAAAGCCAGCATTTATTGCCTATCCCTAATTGCCCTTGAACTGACGAAATTACAATTACAGAGGGCAGTTAAGAGTCAACCATATAACTGCAGGTCTGGCCCAAAGATGTGTAGGTTAGGGTGGATTGGCCATGCTAAATTGCCCCATAGTGTCCAGGGATGTGCCGGCTATGTGGGTTAGCCATGGGAAATCCAGGGTTACAGGGATAGGCTAGGGGGTTGGGTCTGGGTGGGATGCTGTTGAGGGTGGGCACTGTAATCTCGATGGGCCAAATGGTCTAGAACATAGAACATAGAACAGTGAGGCACAGTACAGGCCCTTCAGCTCACGATGTTGTGCCGGCCAATTATCTTACTAAGAGCAATCTACCCTGCATACCCTACATTATACTATCCTCCAGGTGCCTATCCAAGAGTAGCTTAAAAGTCTCTAAAGTAAAGGCCTGCTTCCACAATGTAGGGAATTCTATGATTCTAAGTAAGGATGTGGCAGATTTCCTTCCTTAGAGGGAATTAGTGAACCAGATGGCTTTTTACAACCACAGTCACCATCACAGAGACTGGTGTTCAATTCCAGACTTAGTACAGTAATTGAATTTAAATTGCCAATGCGGGATTTGAACCCAAAGTTTTACCCTGGGGCCCCTGGATTATCAGCCCAGTTTCCCCAGGGCTGATAAGGAACAAAGTTGACCGGAAAAAACAAAAAGAGATTTGGACAGCTGCTGTTTGGCAAAGACAGTACATTGTTTCACTGATTTTGTTCACTTCATACAGACCCATCATTACATATTTTCCAATAAAGAGAATTAAGCATCTTATATTTAATTGGTTAATTTAGGTTTGCCCTCTAAATACTGCATTCTCTAATCTATTATTGATCTTATCTCATAGACATTTACAGCACAGAAAGAAGACATTTGGCCCATCATGTCCACGCAAGTCAACAAAGATCATGAATGCTATTTTCCAGCTCTTGGCCCATACCTCTGGAGGTTGTAGCAAAGCAAGTTTCTATCTAAATGCTGCTTAAATGCTGCGAGAGTTTCTGACTCAACCTTGCTTTCAGGCAGTGAGTTCCAAACTGCTACCACTCCCTGATAAAAAATTCTCCTCCACTTAGATTTCTACCTCTTACTTTAAAACCATGCCCACTGCTTATTGAACCCTCTGCTAATGGGACAAGACCTTCCTATCCATTCCATCTCTGCTGCTCATAATCTTATACACCTCGAGCAGGTCGTCCCTCAACTTTTGTTGCTCTAAGGAAAACTACCCAGCCTATCCTCATAGCTCAGACCCTCCAGCCCAGGCAGCATCCTGGCAAATCTGGAAAACAGCATTCATGATCTTTGTAGCGGCACAGTGGCTCAGTGGTTAGCGGTTAGCACTGCAGCCTCACAGCGCCAGGGACCCGGGTTTGATTCCACCCTCGGGTGACTGTCTGTGTGAAGTTTGCACATTCTCCCTGTGTCTGTGTGGGTTTCCTCCCACAGTCCAAAGATGTGCAGGCTAGGTGGATTGGCGATACTAAATTGCCTATAGTGTTGAGGGATGTGTAGATTAGGTGGGTTATAGGGGGATGGGTCTGGGTGGGATGCTTTGAGGGTCAGTGTGGACTTGTTGGGCCAAAGGGCCTGTTTCCACACCATACAGATTCTATAAAAATCTCCTCTACACCCTCTCTAGTGCAATCACATCCTTCCTACAATGTGATGACCAGTTTTGGCTAACCAGCATTTTATACAATTTTGGCATAATCTCCTTGCTTTTATTTTCGTTGCCACAGCTAATAAAGGCACATATCCCAACTCTGTTCTTAACAGCCTTATCCACTTATTCTGCTATCTTCAGGGATCTTTGGATATGCATTCCAAGGTTCCTCTGACCTTCAGTACTTTGCAAAGTCCTACTGTTCATACTGTAATCCCTTGCCTTATTTGCCCTTCCCAAATGCCCTTACCTTACACTTTTCCAGGTTGAATTCTGCTTTGTCCACCTGACCAGTCCCATTGACATCCTCCTGCAGTTTACAGCTAACCTCCTCACTATTTACCACCCCAACAATTTTCATGGAAACATTTTTAGCATCCTCCTACATTTAAGTATTAAGTATTAAATACTCAATTAAAATTAAGTATGATATTTACCTTCAAAAAGCTTTTATCTAAAAACATGCAATAAAGCAATTGCCAACATTTATGAAGAATAAAATTGATAACTTTTTTAAAGTTTGATTTTGGATAAATATACTAAAAAAAGACTAACCTTGTCCTACATCTGAATAATAAGAATCGCTAAAAAGACAATGTTTATTTACAGTCCCGACAGTAACTGAACTGTACAATATTCATTGTATACATTGTGTATCTCTTACCTGTTTAGTGTTGTCATTGCCATCAGTTCTCTGTTTCAGCTCCAATGTCTTGGAAATTAGATTATGGCCCAAAGTTACATTGAGTCTCGGTGTTAGATATTCAGAGAAACCACTCTCAGTGTGTCCTAAGGCAGATTTGAAATGAAGCAAGTGTAAAGAATCTGAGGCAAGATTAGCTATCGAGTTTGTGATCATTTATATTGTTTGTTCATTGACTTTAGGCAACTTAAACACAATTTCTCCAACTTCAAAAATCTGCTACTCTGTAATTACCTGCCTTTGAACACAAGCCTTTCAATTAATTTCTTGAAGCTTCCAAGGAACGCTACTTGCCACTTATTCTCAAGGAACCAAGCAAATCGTTATCTCAACCTCAGGTGAAAATTGACAAAAATACAGCTGGACGTTTCAATGTCCAGTTCCAAGAAAGGTTCAGGCTCTCAGTTAATGTTCGAATTTATTGAAACCTACATGATTACAAGGAAGCAAATGCATCTCTTTGTGCTCACCGGCTGCCTACTATCCCACCCCACCCTTTTGAAGACCCTCCCTAACTATGTCATCTCTGCAATTCTTTGCCCAACTTCAAGAACCTTAAAACTCTTCCGTTCACACACAGGTCATCCAGCTCCACACTGTGTTATCTCAGACTCCAGCATCGGCAGTTCCTACTAACTCTGAGTAAGTTTTAATCCTTTCTTCTTACTTGGTTTAGTGCTTTCATTTCTCATGTTTCTAAAACACCTCAAGATGTTTATTACCTAATAAGACAATGTGGATATAGGCTGTTGTTGTATGTTGTGAGATGCATTTGCAATGAATGGACACAAGAGAAAAGAAGCAATGAGCTCTTTCGACCTGACAATTGAGCAACTCTTAAATTGTATGAAACAAACGGCAAGAATTACCCTCAACCTTTTAAATGTTGTGTATTCTCTGTAGCCCGTGCAACATACTTCTACCTCCTCAATCATGGATCAGATACAGCACAGAAGGAGGCCATTCAGCCTGGTGGATCTGTGTTGGCCCTGTGTAAGGGTGACTCATCTAATTCCCCTCTCAAACCCTTTACTCATAGCCCTGCACATGTATTCTGCTCAGATAATTATCCAATTCTCTTTTGAAATCCAGAACTGAACCTGACTCCATCACAATCCTCAAACAATGCATTCCAGATCCTGACCACCGAAAGTGGAGTCGCACGTTGACAGGGTGATGAAGAAGGTGTTTGGTATGCTTGCCTTGAGTGAATTGAGTATAGGAGTTGGGAGGTCATGTTGCGGCTGTACATGATAATGGTTAGGCCACTTTTGGAATACAGCGTTCAGTTTTGCTCTTGCTGCTATAGGAAAGACGTTGTGAAACTTGAAAGGGTTCAGAAAAGATTTACAAGGATGTTGCTAGAGTTGGAGGGTTTGAGTTATAGGGAGAGGGTGAATAGGCTGGGGCTATTTTCCCTGGACTGTCGGAGGCTGAGGGGTGACCTTATAGAGTTTTATAAAATCATGCGGGGCATGGATATGGTGAATAGCCAGTGTCTCTTTCCCAGGGTAGGGGATTCCAAAACTAGAGGGCATAGGCTTAAGGTGAGAGAGGAAAGATTTAAAAGGGACTTGAGGGGCAATGTTTTCTCGCAGAGGGTGATCCGTGTATGGAACGAGCTGCCAGAGGAGGTAGTGGAAGGTGGTACAATTACAATATTTAAAAGACATCTGGATGGGTATATGAATAGGAAGGGTTTAGAGGGATATGGGCCTAATGCTGGCCAATGGGACTAGATTAATTTAGGATATCTGGTTGGCATGGACGAGTTGGACTGAAGGGTCTGTTTCCATGCTGTACATCTCTATGACTCACTGTGTAAACAGCTTTTCCTCGTGCTGTTTCTCTTGTCCGTCAGTGTCCTCGGCTATCCAACACTTTGACCACAGTTTGTCTGTAAATGCTGTAAAGCGGGAACAGGAGCAGGGGAATCTGGGTGTTTGTATGCATGAATCATTAAAGATAGCTGGACAGATTGACAGAGCAGTATTTGAGGCTTTATTAATAGAGGTATAGAGTACAAGAGTGATGAAGTTATTCTGATCTTCTATATATTACTATTTTGACCTCAGCTGGAATATTTGGGGAATACGACAAGGTAGTCGTAACGTAACTTGACTAGTACTGCAGATGACCAGGCTAAAGCTCTGACAAGAGGGGTTTGAATCCCACAAAGACAGCTGTTGCGATTTAAATTCAGTTTATAAATCTGGAATTGAAAGCTAGTCTCAGTAACTTTGACTACAAAACTATCATTGATTGTTGTAAAACCCAATCTCATTCACTAATGTGTGCTGTGATATTGCAAGTATCTCTGATCAGACAAGCATGGGTCTTTACAAGAGTTAAGTTACGATATTCCTGTATATAAAAGTATCAGTTCTATCTCGAATGTCTGCTGCTGTACATTGTAGTCCAGCAGAAAAGTTACTCAATCACGTGAGGCCTGACTATAGCAATGGCTGTGATAAAATCATTAGATATTTAGTTGCGCTATGAATGGATCTTCTGTTATGTACTCTCAGTGAAGACTCCAGTCTCTATGTTCAGGGAACCAGGGTTAACATAATATAATGTCTCTAGACATTATATCAATGGCCTTTAGGGAAGGAAAGCTGCAACCCTTACCTACAGTAGTCTCCATGTGACTCCAGACCCACGGCAATGGCGTTGACTTTTTGCTGCCCTCTGAAATGGCCGAGCTTGCCACTCAGTTCAACAGCAATTAGAAATGGGTAATAAATTCTGGCCTTGTCAATGACTCCTACTTCCCAGGAAAGTATTGAGAGAGTAAAGGTGCTGGACTCTACACTGTGAAGTCGCTGGAAAATCTTTTTAAGGCATGATGATGCAAGATGGCACCAATACCAGATGACTGCTTGCGAGGTCCTACAGCAGATCTAACTCTAACATCAAAGAACAGAAGAAGGGTTCATGAGAAGGGCACCAGAGATGAGGAATCTCAGTTTTGAGGACAGACGGAGAAACTGACACTGTTCACCCTAGAGAAGAAAAGGCAGGCAGGAGATCAGATTGAAGTGTTCAAAATCATGAGGGGTCTGGACAGAGGAAATAGGGCCAAACTGCTCCCATTTGTGAAAGGATCAACAATGAGAGAGCACAAATTTAAAGTAATAAGCAAAAGAAGTCAAAGTGAAAGGAGAAGGAGTGGTTAGGATATATTGTATGACGGAAGTTCAATCATGGCATTCAAGATGCAACTGGATTATTACCACAAAACAAAGAACATGCAGGGTAACAGGGAGAAAGCAGGGGAGTGACACTAAGTGAGATGATCAATCAGAAAGCTGATGCAGTATTCTGTGATTCCGTGAAACTTGATCTAAAACCCCCATAGTTATGGAGACCCAAAACAAATCTTTTTTCATTTGTTTCTGGGATGTCGGTGTCACTGTCTAAGCCAGTAGCCTACTCAGCCAATTCCAATTTGTCAATTAAAAAGGTCATCTGTACTTTCCTTGATAATTGAGATCAGCAGCAATCTAAGTCCCACAACATCAGTCAGTGGAATTCAATTTCAACTCTCAATAATGTTACATTTGAGCAGTTGTTGCAAATGTCTTGAGTGTTAACTGCCCTCTGCCAAGCAAGACAATCCGTTCAAGGGGCAATTAAGGATGGGCAACAAATACCTCTCTTGCCAGTGACCCCCACTTCCCATAAAAGAATAAGATAAAAATGCCAACATTTATTGCCCCTTGAAAACTTGGTGGTGAGACATTTCCTTAGATTCTTCCCTCAATTATTTTCAGGGAGAAAGCGGGAGAATGGGGTTGAGAAACTTATCAGCCATGATTGAATGGCAGAGCAGACTCGATGGGCTGAATGGCCTAACTTCTGCTCCTATGCCTTATGGTCTTATGGTCTGATAGTTACAACTGAGTGGCTTGCGTTATGAACCAGACCAAATGCCCTCAAAGTATATTCAAAAGATAGTCTTGACACTAATGTTTTCTTATTTTAAACGTAAGTGTAAGATATCGCGATCCAGATGCAATTTAATTGGTCAAAATACTCAACGCTAAGCAAAACACACTTTATTCATGCACTGCAGTTAAAATACAACAAAAGAAAGATGAAATTGCAATAATTTAACTCCACTGGAAAACTCAACAGAATAATAGATTATTTAACCACTAAACAGTAACTGTTCCAATATAGTAACATGCCATCAACACAAGTTCAGAAAAAAAATTGTCTCAGGTAATTTTTTAGTCCAGGAGGAAAAACTTCAAGAGAAAACTCTGAGGGAGACAGTAGCAGGGAGAAATGTACTGCAGCTTTCAAACTCAGCTTCAAGACCCCAGCAACTGCTACTGAAAAACTAAAGCTAAAAATCCTTGTTCTCTGGGAGCATGTCCCACCCATTCAAGCTGCTTCTATTGTTCCTACCTTAGGGAAAAAACCCAAGGCCCCATAAACTGTTTACCTTGTGGGATTTCAATCGGCAGCTCAGCGCCTCTGACTTAAAACCTCTGTTCAAAAACAAAAACAAAATACATCCCTTAAAGCCATAAAATCGTCACACTTGTTGGGCCATTTCAAAAGGCAGTTGAGAGTCAAGCACGTTGCTGTGGGTCTGGAGTCACAGACCAGGTAAAGATGGCAGATTTCCTTCCCTTAAGGACATTGGTGGACCAGATGGGTTTGTACAATAGTCAGGTGGTTTCACTAAGGTTCCTAAAGGGACCTTATTTTGATTTAGGCTTTAAACGGGATGGCGGGACTGACATACAAAGAGAGACCGGGACAGTTAAGACAATATTTACTGGAGTTTAGAAGAACGGGGTGGGGGGTGTGGTGCTGGGGGGGGCGCGGGGTGCGTGGCGGTGTGGGTGGGGAGTGCAGTCTCATGGAAACCTAACAAATTCTAACAGGACTAGACAGGGTAAATGCACGAAGAATATTCCCAATGACCAGGGTGTCCAGAAGCAGGTTCACAGTCTAAGGAACAAAAATAGAAATTACTGGAAAAGCTCAGCGGGTCTGGCAGCATCTGTGGGGAGAAATCAGAGTTAATGTTTTGGGTCAAGTGACCCTTCCTTAGAGCACCCTGAGAGTAGTGAGCCTGTGAAGTTCACCACCACAGAAAGGGGATGAGGCCAAAATATTGAATGTTACAAGAAAGATGTAGATATAAAAAAAACGAAAGAACTGCGGATGCTGTAAATCAGGAAACAAAACAGAAATTGCTGGAAAATCTCAGCAGGTCTGGCAGCATCTGTGAAGGAAAAATCAGAGTTAATGTTTCTGGTCTGGTGACCCTTCCTCAGAACTGATGATGGCTGGGAAAATGTCAGTTTATATGATGTAGATACAGTTTTTAGGGCTAAATAGATCAAAGGGTATGGGGAGAAAACAGGAACAGAGGAGTGAGTTGGATGATCAGCCATGATCATGTTGAATGGTAGAGGAGGCTTGAAGGGCCGAATGGCCTACTCCTGATCCTATTTACTGCCTTTCTTCTAAATTGAGGTCCCTTTCAGATGCTGATCCCATGGCACTATATAAACATTATCTTTTATCTTCCTTTCCAGAGTCAGTGTCGGTCAAACTGATTTTCAGCATCGATATCAATCTAGTCACGTGTTTCAACTGACCACCTTTTAAATAGAATCCCAGCCTCGAACCACATTAGTGTGGAGCATTTTGGGATATCAGCCTCTTTAACAATAACCACCATACAGATGCAAGGTGCTGTTACCTGTGGTCCAGGTGATCTGGATTGCCACTGCATTGCAATATTGGAGGTAGTGCCACGGAATAGTGGAGGTAAACAGCTCTATCTGCCCTGGCTCACGTTAATGCAGGATTCGCAGCTGTTTGGGGTTGGTGGGGTTGTCAATTAGGCTCATTAATCAGTCAAGTCAAGCCCACTACAGCTTGGAGGTGGCTGAGGGACTAAGTGGGGCTGCACAACTGGCCAGGAAGGGGTGTGATACCACCCCTTCTTGGGGTCCTGGTAAGAGGTGAGCCGCTGGTGTAAAACCCACCCAGCTGGTGACCACAAACACCAGGGAGCACCTGAAGGTGGCCAGTTAAATGCCTAAAGGAATACACAATTCCATGGGACTGCACCTTCCTCACTCACCCCACCATTGCCACCAAGCTGATGGGGGAGGGCATGGGGAGGTTCCCTGCCAGTCTCTAAACAGTGGCTGAAACGCTCCCCCAATCAGCGCAACAGGATCTCAGCCACCAGCTGTGTCAAAGAATTGGACAATGGAAATGTAAGAATTGGAACGTTCAAAATCCGCATGACTATCTTGTGTAGTGCAGAGGCACAGCGTGGGGGCATGGGGTGGAGGAACCTCATGTTAATTTTTACCATTTTTTTGCCAGCACTTCTGTTGAAGTGCCTCGCTCCAGCTGAGATTGATTTATTTACAAACCCATGCACTCCTCCTGGATTTTATACCTGCTTAATTCAGAAAGAAGACATGCCGATAATGGCTCAAGGGAAAACCCAAAATAGACCTCTGACTGTAAGTTCGAGTAGTCACTGATCAGCAGATGCCTTGCTTAGCGTGACATTTCTGAAGTTCCCTTCAGTCACCACATGAAATTATTTCGACTATATTTATCTTGTGTAGCTCTCAATGCCTTTCTTGTCTAAATGTTGACTGATCTAGCCATTAGCTACAGTCATTTTTCACATCACTGTTTCTCTGTTGGGCCTGATCTTGTGATCAGCTCGAATAGACTGACGGGCTTCAGATTGAGTGAATACGCTGGGAAGATACTGGCCTAGTGGTAATGTCACTGGGTCGTATCCTAGACTAACTCTCTGGGGATGTATGTTCAAATCCCACTGTAACAGCCAAGGGAACTTAAACATAGTAAATAAACCTGGAATGAAGGGCTCTTGTGGTGCAATAGTACAGTCCCTACCTCTGAGCTAGGAGACAAAGGCTCAAGTCCCACCTGATCCAGGGGTATGTAATAATATCCTGAATGGGTTGATTCGGAAAATATCTAAATCTGGAGCTAATCTCACTCATGGCGATCATGAATCTATTATCGATTATTGTCAAAACCCATCTGGTTCACTAATGCCCTTCATGGAAGGAAATCTGCCATCCTCACCTGATCTGGCCTACATGTGACTTTAGACTCACAGGGTGACCCTTAACTGCCCCCTGAAATGGCCTGGCAAGCCATTCACTTCTATCAATCTCCTGGCAAAGAAATGAAACTGGACGGATCACCTGGCATCGACCTAGGCACTGGAAAAGACAACAGCAGAAACAGCCCTGTCGACCCTGTAAAGTCCTCCTCACTAATATCTGGGAGCTAATGCCAAAACTGGGAGAGCTGTCTCACAGACTAGTCATGCAGCGGCCTGACATAGTCATACTCACAGAATCATTCCTTACAGACAATTTCCCAGACACCACCATCACCATCCCTGTCCCACCGGCAGGACAGACCCAGCAGAGGGGGTGGCACAGTGGGATACAGTCAGGACGGAGTCGCTCTGTGAGTCCTCAACATTGACTCCGGACGCCATGAAGTCTCATGGCTTCAGGTTAAACATGGGCAAGGAAACCTTCTACTGATTACCATGTACCATCCTCCCTCAGCTGATGAATCAGTAGAACAACACTTGGAGGAAGGACTGAGCATGGCAAGGGCACAAAATGTGCTCTGGGTGGGGGATTTCAATGTCCAACACCAAGAGTGTCTCGGCAGCAGTATTACTGATCGAGCTGGTCGGGTCCTAAAGGACAGAGCTGCTAGACTGGGTCTGCGGCAGGTGGTGAGGGAACCAACAAGAGGGAAAAACATACTTGACCTCATCCTTACCAATCTGCCAGCTGCAGTTATATCTGTCCATGACAGTATCGGTAAGAGTGACCATTCCACGGTCCTTCTGGTGATGAAGTCCCACCTTCACATTGAGAATAACCTCCATCGTGTTGTGTGGCACTATCACCTTGCTAAATGGGGCAGATTTCACACAGATCTACCAACTCAAGACTCGGCATCCATGAGGCGCTGTGGGCCATCAACAGCAGCAGAATTGTACTCCAGCGCAATCTGTAACCTCATGGCCCGGCATATCCCCCACTCAACCATTACCATCAAACCAGGGGATCAACCCTGGTTCAATGGAGAGTGCAGGAGGACATGGCAGGAGCAGCACCAGGCTTACTGAAGATGAGATATCAGCCTGGCGAAGCTACCAAACAGGACTACTTGCACGCCATAGTGATAGACAGAGCTAAGCAATCCCACAACAAACGGATTGCCAACCAGGCAAGAAGAGACAATCTAACCACTGCCCTTTGACATTCAACGGTGTTACCATTACCGGGCTCCCCACTATCAACATCATAGGGATTAGCATTGACCAGAAACTCAACTGGACTTGCCATATAAACACAGTTGCTACAAGAGCAGGTCAGAAGCTAGGAATACTGCGGAGAGTAACTCAACTCCAGTCTCTCCAAAGTCTGTCCAGCAGCTACAAGGCATGAGTCAGGAATGTGATGGAATACTGCCACTTGCCTGGATGGTTACAGCTCCAACAGTACTCAAAAAGCTTGACACCATCCAAAACAAAGCAGCCTGCTTGATTGGCACCACATTCACAAGCATCCATTCCATCCACCACCAACTCTCAGTAGCAGCAGTGTGTACTATCTACAAGATGCGCTGCAGAAATTCACGAAAGATCCTCACACAGCACCTTCCAAACCCACTACCACATCCATCTAAAAGGACAAGAGCAGCAGATACATGGGAACACCACCACCTTCAAGTTCCCCTCCAAGTCACTCACCATCCTGACTTGGAAATAAATCATTGTTCCTTCTTTGTTGCTGGATCGAAATCTTGGAATTTCCTCCCTAAGGGTATTGTGGGTCTACATACATCACATGAACTGCAGCAGTTCATGAAGACAACTCACCACCACCTTCTCAAGGGGCAACTAGGGACGGGCAATAAATGCTGGCCCAGCCAGTAACACCCAGGTCTCACTAGGTGAGTAAAAAAAAGACCCACAGCAATGTGGTTCATCCTTAACTGTCCTCCAAAAAGGCCCAGCAGCCACTCAGTTCAAGGATAATTAAAGATGGACAACAAATGCTGGTCATGCCAACAGTCAATAGATTCCATGAAAGAACAAGGGGTAGAAAAAAAGTTTGTGGATGTTCAACTTGACAGTTAAAATATTTACTCATGGTAGCAAAACCTCACAAAGTTTTCTGATGTACTTGTAAGCAGTTTGGTCTTATTAACACACAGAGGCCAAGGCCTACCATGTCAAGTGAATGTGAATGTCAGCTTAAAGAATGCATAAGACAAAGAGGCAGAAATAGGCCATTTCGCCCATCGAGTCTGCTTCACCAATGTGATCATGGCTGATGTGATCATCTTCAAGTCCACCTTCCTGCCTTTTCCCCATAACCCTCAATTCTCTTTCTGAGTAAACCTCTCTCTCTATCTCAGCCTTGAGTATGTTTGATGACCCAGCCTCGATAGCCCTCTATGATAAGAGAGAGAGGGACCAGAGAGTGGATAGACAGAAGAGAGAAGACTGCAAGAAATGTTAAAGAGGAGGAAGACAGAGGAGAGGAGTGGAAATGGTAGACCATATGAGGGAGAGAAAAACACAGAAAAATGGAGGGAGGGAGGGAAGTGGATAGACAGATGAGGGAGGATAATTCCACAGATTCACTACCTACTGAGTGAAGAAATTCCTACTCATTTCTATTTTGAATTGAACCTGGATGCTAAATCATCCAATTGGCCCAGCATTGAGGTACTCTGTGACCTACATTAGCTCCCAGTTCAGCAGCACTTGAATTTCAAAACTCTTATCCTTCCTTTCAAAACTATCCATGACTTCATGCTGCACCTGCCTTGTCTCCATCAGCAAGGCTGAGGAGCTTTGGGAGGAGGGACATATCCTTTCCAGGAACACTGTGTGTTCCTCCTGCCCCAAAGCCATGGCAGTATTAGTGTGTGTCTATTGTTTTAGTATTTTAATTGCCCTTCTTTAGGAGAAAAGGGAGTTTCTCCAGCCTGGAAACCTCCCAGTCAGGGTCCGTTTGATGAGTCAATGCTACGTGCTCAGTGCCAGACCCAGACGTGAATCCCTGGAATTTTGCAGTTGCTGGGAGTCTGACGAAATCTCCTGGGCAATCTGAGGGTGTTGCAGTGTGACTGTATCTCTATACAGTTTGCAGCTATTTGGAGATGATATGAAACAGTCAAACGAAATCTGCAGACTCGCACATCAATCAGTTGGAACGTGATGGTAGCAGACAGCTGTATTAAGACCATTAGATGTAGGAACAGAATCAGGCCATTCTGCCCATCGGGTCTGCTCCACCATCCAATCATAAGTGATATGTTTCTCAACCCCATTCTCCGCCTACTCTCCGTAACTCTTCATCCTTTACTAATCAAGAACCCATCTATGGCTGTGTTGAATACACTCAATGATTAGTCCACACAGCCCTCTGCAGCAATGTGTTCCTTAGATTTACCACCCTCTGGCTGAAGAAATTCCTCCTCATCTCAGTTCTAAATGGTCACCCCTTCGCTCTGAAACTGTGCCCTCAGGTCCTGGTCTCTCCTACTAGTAGAAACATCTTCTCCACATCCACTCTGTCCAGGCCTCTCAGTATTCTGTAAGTTTCAATCAGATTACACCTTATCCTTCCAAACTCCATTGAGGACAGACCCAGAGTTCTCAAGCACTCCTCATTTGACAAGCCCATCATCCCCGGGATCAATCTTGGAAACCTCCCCTGGACTCCTTCCAAGCCAGCACATGCTTCCTTAGATATGGGGCCCAAAACTGCCCAAACACAGTCTGACCGGAGCCTCAGCAGTACATCTCTGCTCTTATATTCTAGCTGCCTGGAAATGAACGCTGGTGTTGTGTAATTAGAAGCCTTACCCGATTTGCCTGCCAAGTGGCCTCGTCCCAGAGGAAAGGACTGGCGAGGATGCAGCATTGCTCTCCCCCTGACAGATGCTGACTGAAGAATTAATCTTCCCTGGCTGCTGCTCTGCAAATGAGCCTTTCCATCTTTGTCGAGCTGCTCTGTCCTTGTAAACGCCTGAGAGCTCTGAAGGTACCTGCAGGTTTAGAAATGCATTTCCTGTCACAGAAGCTATAGCACGACAGCCCGCGCTGTGTGTAGGTTGCTGCAGCCTCCCAATCCGCTCACGGTCTCTCTGACGACCAGGGAACCGGAGCTTCCTCCGGCTCAGTTTGGCCAAGAAAGGTAGGCCGATCTCTCCCAAACAGACTGTCCCCATCTCCCCTTCAATGCTTCTGGGCAGCTGCTGCCCCCTGCCCCAGCAAGTCCACTCGCTTCAGAAATCCAGCATCACACCCTGCTAGCCCTCGGGGAGATGTTGAGAGAGAGAGAGAGGGACCAGAGAGTGGATAGACAGAAGAGAGAAGACTGCAAGAAATGTAAAAGAGGAGGAAGACAGAGGAGAGGAGTGGAAATGGTAGACCACATGAGGGAGGGAAGAAAAAACAATAAAGTTGAGGGAAGGAGGGAAGGGGATAGACAAATGAAGGAGGATAACAACAGAAAACAAAACAAGGAGAGAAACCAAACTCAACAGAATGGGCCCTTTAGTTGCACACTGAAGGGTATTATAATTTTTAAAAGACATTTGGCTAGGTACATGGATAGGAAAGGCCCAGGGGGATATGGGCCAGGTAAATTAGACTAGTTTAGTTTGGGAAACTTGGCTGGCATGGATAAGTTGGACTGAAAGGTCTGTTTCTGTGCTGTATGAATCTATGACTCTATTAGAACTAGAGTCTAGGTAGGAAGGCCTCTGGCAAGGTGCCCCAGCTCAGACTCTGGACAGGCACAGAGTGAGTGTGGTCCTTACACTGCATCCTACACACATCCTTGTAGCCGATCAAATACTATCCCCCCATTTCTGAAACTGCTTCCAGTGGGGACATTACATTCTCTCCTGGGAAAACACAAAGAAACATATGAATTAAGAGCGGCCTGCTCCACTATTCAATAAGAGCATGGCTGATCTCGTTCAGGAATCTCAGCTCCACTTTCCTATCTGGCCCTCCAATAAACCATTACTGCCCTTGTCTGTCAAACTTCTACCTAATTCAGCCTTTAATGCATTCAATGATCCAGCTACATCATCTCATCTAGCAAAATAATTCCACAGACTAATGATTATCTGAGAGCAAAAAACATTCTCTTCAGATAACAAGGTGTAGAGCTGGATGAACACAGCAGGCCAAGCAGGATCAGAGGAGCAGGAAGGCTGACGTTTCAGGCCTAGACTCTTCTTCAGAAAACATTCTCTTCATCTCTGTCTTAAAAGTAAAACCCTTATTGTTAAACTGTGTCCTCCTAGTTCTAGACTTTCCCAGAAGGAGAGACACCCTTTAGAATCCATCCTATTGAATCCCCTCAGGATCCATATGTTTCAAAAAGATCATCTCTCATTCTTCAACACATCAAATGATACAGAACTCACCTGCTCAATCATCCCTCATAAAATAAGCTCTTCATCACAGAATGAAGTGGGTGAACTTTATCTGAACTGCTTCTAACAGAGATATATAAATAAGGAGACTGAAACTGCACAGCATTCCAGATGTGTTCTTACCAATGTCCTGTCGAGCTACAGTACGATTTCTGTACTCTTGCAGCCTATTTCCCTTGCAATAAATGTCAACTTTTCACTCGCCTTCCTGCTAACTTGCTATAGCTGTGCACTAACTTTATGTACTTCATAAACCAGAACACTTAGACCGCTCTGTACTTCCGAGTTCTCCAATCTCTCTCCACTTAGACAGGACACTGTTCTATTCTTCCTGCCAAAGCATGCAAGTTCATGTGTGAATGTGAGCCAATGTTCATTTCTGATTCATCACACTCTTCAAACAATTTCCCAGTATCAGAACAGATTTAACAAAAGTCCAACAATGTTGACGCCAGACGCACAGTGGAGAATTGTGATGAAACATTATGAAAATCTAAACTCTCCAGAGCTGGAAAGAGGCTTAAAAAGGAACCCACGAGAGATTTATAAAATATTAAATGGTAAAGAAAAGGTCAGCATGAAATGTTACTGGAAGATGGTTGATTCCATTTGAGAAAGATAACGTTAAAGTGAACTTGAAAAAAAATGTAGTTAGCCCCAAAGGGAGATAAATATTTGATCTGAGGCAGTGAAATGCGAGATTAGAGAATTTTGAGATCCAATGCCCTGTTTGAGGAACTGAGATGAAAAAATGAAGATTGACCTTTCTTCACACTTAACTTTTGAATGTTCGGAAGAGAATCTCAACAAATCAATCTCAATCCAAAAACAAAAACATTGCAGGAAAGCATTCCACAGGGAGGGTCAAGACAGTGAGGAATTGACTAACTGAATGATAAACCAATTAGTGCAAACCAATTAATCTAATCCAATTTAACTCATCAAACTTAAAATGGTGGTCTTTCAGGTTTGTCTTGTCTAGTATCATAAATAAAATGTGGATGTTAGGGCTCTTGAGGTACAGTGGTAGTGTCCCCATTTCTGAGCCTGGTTCGAGTCCCACCTGCTCCAGAGGTGTATAAGAATGTTTCTGAACAGATTGATTAGAAACTAAACTAAAACGTGGAAGTTGAATGAGGAATGACAAGATCATTAACTACAGACATCCACTAGCACTTATCCTTCACTGCTTTGTATCGTCTTGCTATCGCTCCAAGTTGCTGACAAGTTCAATCGCAAACTGCCCAGCTTCAGGTCAGTAACTTTAATCCATTGTGCGGATGCAGGACATGCCAATGGAGTACTTGTCCCCTCTTTAAACTTTCATTCTGCCCTTCCCCTTTTCTGTATTCCTCTTTCACTCTGTTTGGCCATGGCATTTGCAATTTCTGGTCTGACATCCAGGTGGCAGTCTTGTGTTGGTTCCTGGACTTTGGCCTCATTGTGTTCAAATGGAATCAGTCAAAACAGGGAACTGTGGATTGGCCATTCCTTATTTAGAGCCTGAAGTTATTCTTCTCCCCGGAATTATTATGCTGGGGCATCTCAACACCAACTAGAACACTATCACCTTCAACATTTACTCCCTCTACCAACCGACGCTCGGTAGCAGCAGTGTGTACTATCTTAGAAGGCACACTGCAGCAATTCACCAAAGATCCTTAGATGGCACCTTCCAAACCCATGACCTTTAGCCCTTAGAAAGACAAATGCGACAGGCACATATGAAAACCATCACTTGCAAAGTCCCCTCCAAGTCTCTCACCATCCAGATTTGGAACTAAATTGCTGTTCCTTCATTGATTTTATAAAAGATGTGGAACTTGTTACCACTGAAGGTGATTGAGGACAATGGTCTGGATGTAATCAAGAGGAAGCCAGGTAGACATTTGAAGAAAAATGAATACAAGGTTATGGGGAGAGAGTGTTGAGGTAGGATGGGAAAAGCCTTGATTACAGTATTAACAGAGATATGGGCTGGCTGTGGTGAAGGGCCTCTTTCTGCTCTGTACGTACTGTGTCATTCTATATAATTAGGCTTTATTTTGGTGAGCTCCTTTCCAATCACAAACAAACAGAACCATAGAAACATGAAAAATAGGACCAGGAGTAGGCCATTCAGCCCTTCAAGCCTGCTCCACCATTCAATATGATTGGGGCTGATCATCCATCTCAGTCCCCTGTTCCTGCTTTCTCTCCATACCCTTTGATCCCTTTAGACCCAACAACTATATCTAACTCCTTCTTGAAAACATTCAATATTTTTTCTTGATCGCTTTCTGTGGCAAAGAATTCCACAGGCTCACCAGTCTCTGGATGAAGACATTTCTCCTCATGACTGTCCTAAATGGCCAGCCCTGTATCTTTAGACTGTGACCCCTGGTTTTGGACATCCCAGTCATCAGGAACATCCTTCATGCATTTACCCTGACTATTCCTGTTAGAATTTTGTAAGTTTCGACGAGATCCCCTCCTCATTCCTCTAAAGTCCAGGTAACTGATCCAATCTCTCTTCATCCCGTCATCCCAGGGATCGGTTTGAGAAATGATAGGTTTGCAGCATGAGCTGATGTTCCCACCCATAGTTCATAGATAAGAAAGACTTTCTTTTCCACAATACCATTCACAACCTTCAGATGTCCCAATGTTGGCTTTCTAGCCAAGTCATTGCTTTTAGAAGTTTCATCACTGGTGTACTGTAGGGAACGCAGCAGCCAATTTGTATACAGCACACTCCCACAAACAGCAATAAATAATAACGAACCAATCTGCTTATTGTTTTGAGGAATAAACACTGGCCCCAGGACACTGGGGAGAACTCCCACTGGCTCTTCTTCTGCACCAGCTGGGATCAAGCCCTCAATATAACCTCTGAGCCCAAAGACGGCATCTCTGACAGTGCAGCATCTGAGTGCCAGCTTTGCTATTCACGTTCACCACCCTAGGATTTGGAAGCATTTATTGACTGAGTTACTCCCAAACCTTGCACAGTTAAAATAAATGGTTTGTCCTACCTTTTAGAGGACAGGAATGCATCTAATGTTAGCAATAATTATCATAGCTGGGCTAGAACATACATAGAGGGCTAATAAATATGAAAGGTGAAAACAATGCAGTCAATCCTGGGATTTGACAACTGCAAGTAGCACCAATCAAGCAGAAAAATAAACCCACCGTTATACAAAAGCCAATGTTCTTACTTCAAAGGCGGATACTGAGTCCCACTGCGCTTTGGTTGCCTGGTGAGATTGCTTCTTTCAGGCTGCAAATGAACTGCACTCTGTAACACAATCAGTAGAATCGACTGATTAGAACGAGAAGGTAATTACTCTGAAGAAACCTCAACGAGGCGGGAGACCTGGGATTTCACTGAAGGTGAAAATTGAGTTCCTTTTTGCTTATCGAGAGGATGTCTTTTGTGAGAATCAACATGAATGCAAGTACAAAGCTAGTTCTGTGTCCAACTAACAGCCCTAACAAAGATAGGGAGATTTATCTGCATTAAAAATCTTGTAAAAGCAACAAATTGTATTTATACGTTAACACTATTTATGACATGTCTTCACCACATCTGTTATAAAACAGGCGAGATTTCAATTCCACATTTTCTTGTCAATTGAATGAATACTGCACAAGTTGCCATGGAGGGACATATGGAGATATGTGAGGAGGTGGCCAAAAGCTTTGTTAGGTGGTACATTTCAAGAGCCTTAAAGGTAGAGAAAGATAAATATTGGTCCTGGGACACCAGAGAGTCAGCTCATCTTCCACAACCTTCAACTGCCTTCTCCCACATGAACTCCACAGAAACAGCAGATTTAAGTCTAAGCAGGAGATAATAATCACTGGACAGTGATACCATACCAACCTCAGTATGGGTCTTGTCAAGCTCAAAGACTGTGACAACCAATGTTATACAATGACCCATCATTCTCACCAGTGCCTTCAATTATGACTCTATATATAACACAACTGTTATACCATTTGTTAAAGCTAGGGCCTAGTGCTAATGTTACCGGGTTAGTACAACACAGGGCGTTGATTGGCTGGATAGGTGTTTTACAATGTAGAATGATGCCAACAGTATGCATTCAATTCCTGCACTGACTAAGGTTACCGTGAAGGACTCTCAGCCTCTCCATTTGCTTGAGATGTAGTGACCCTCAGGTTTAACTCTCCATCAGTCCTCTCTCTCTGTCTCCCTAATGAAAGAGAAGCCAAATGGTCCAGCGGGATTATGACAACTGTATTTTTAGCAGACCGCAGCAAAAGTCTCAAAAACAAAGTTGCTGGAAAAGCTCAGCAGGTCTGGCAGCATCTGTGAAGGAAAAAACAGAGTGAACGTTTCGGGTCCGGTGACCCTTCCTCAGAAAAGGTCTCAGTGTTCTGGAGACGTAGGTTCGAATCCCTGGACAGAAGCTTGTGGAATGTTAATTTAGTCAACATAAAAAAAATGGGGATCTGATAATTTGCCTCAGTGGAGACCACAAAATTAGCACTATCACTGTCACCCTCTGGTTCACCATTATGTTTTAGGGAAGGAACTTGGCTTACATGTGACTCCAGACCCACTGCCATGTGATTGACTCTTCAATACCCTCTGAAGTAGCCCTGGCCAGCTGCTCAATTCAAAGGTAATTTGGGATGAGCAAAAAAAAAACACCAGTGACGCAGAATAAATCTTCCTTTTGGAAAAAAATAATTGCAACAGTTACAGCATGTCAAGCCAACAAGATGCATTAGGTTAAAGGAAAAAAATACCTCACAGCCCTCATGATTGGCACTTCATTTGTAAAATAAAATTGAACTGCTCCTTCGCTTGCCACAGTCACACTTGGAAGCTGAATCCTGATTATGTTCCAGACAGGGAGTACACTGCTTTTCACCTCAAGCCTTTAACAAGCAGTCAGCTATGGTGTGTCACTGGTCTTTCCATACTAATTCCTCCTGAATTCTCACTTATTAGACTGTCTTCATTTGGTTCAGGCAGACTGCAGAGCCACAACTCAATTTCCAAGCACAAGTTTGATGTTGACATTGAGCAGTTTTTATGCATTGCAAATGCATTGAATTCAAATTAGATCTGCCCTTTAATTTTAGCAACTAGAATTGAATAAGTGATTACACTGTCACGTTATTCCTTGTGTCTTCTTCCACATTCTCTCATCATTACTAAACAGAGGAGCTCTGGCAGCATCTTGTCTCTTCAGCAGGTATGCACCTTCAGACAGGGAGTTTCCTTGCATTCATGTGAAGTTCGTGGGGGGTGGGGGTGAAGGCATGCTAAGGTGCTTCACTGGAACAGTTGTCAAAAAGACAACATGGACACTGTTAGGAATTAATAGGAGCTGGTCACTGGGATGGTTTTCCAGGAGCATCTTAAAGCCAGAGAGCATGGAAATTCAAGAGTTTTGCAGCCAAAAGGGATGTAGGTACCACAGCAACAATAAGGCGAGGGGACTGTGGGATGGAAAAGAGGCCAGAGTGGTCGGACTCAGAGTTCATACAATCCCTGCAGTATGGAAGCAGGCCATTCAGTCCATCGAGTCCACACTAACTCTCCAAAGTGCATCCCATAACCCTAAGCTTTCCCTGTAACCCTGCATTTCACATGGCTAATCCACCAAGCCTGCACATCCCTGGAACTACGGGGCAATCTAGCACAGCTAATCCACCCTAACCTGCACATCTTTGGACTGTGGGAGGAAACCTGGAGGAAACCCATGCAGACATGGGGAGAATGTGCAAACTCCACACAGACAGTCACCTGAGGCTGGAACTGAAGCTGGGTCCCTGGCGATGTGAGGCAGCAGTGTTAACCACTGAGTCACCCTCAAGTTCTTGGAAGGTTGTATGGCTGAAGGAGATTCAGAGGAGTATTTTCATGATGCATCTGGGGTTAATACAAAATCATTCTGATTCACATCACTGTGCTTTCTCCATGGCCATTCTCCTTGAAAATACAGAACAAAGAATGGTGGTCAGCAGTGAAGTAATTGTTAAATCCTGGGCTCAAGGAAACTGTAAAACGTGAGAAAGATAGGGTAGAGTGTCCAAAGGACATCGACAAGTTGGTTGAGGGAGCGGACAGGTGTTAGATTACAGAGAAATGTGAAATGATTTGTGGTGGTAGGAAGACCATGAAGAGACTAAATAAGATAAAAAATGGTGCAGCTTTAAATGGAGTGCAAGAGCAGAGGGACCTAGGTTATATATGCATTAGTAATTGAAATTTGCAGGGCAAGTTGAAAGAGTAGTTATTAAAGTGTACAGTATCCTGGGCTTTACCAACAGAGGCACAGAACACAAGAGCAGGGATGTCACATTGACCTTGTATAAGAAACTAGTTCAGGCTGAATGGGTACATTGTGTATAGTTCTGGGGACCACGTTGAAGGAAGGATGTGAAGGCATCAGAAGAGAGTGGAGTCAAGATTCATGAACATGGTTCCAGGGATGGGCACCTTCAGTTATGAGATTGATTGGAGAGGATAGGATTGTTTCCCTCAGATAGGAGAAGGCTAACAGAAGAATTGATAAAGATTTTCAAAATCATGAAGGGTCTGGGCTGGAATAGAATAGAGCAGCCTTTACTGTCACATATACTCAATGAGTATAGTGAAAAGTTTATACGTTGCCAAATACAGCACTGATTTAAATACAAAAGTACTTTGGCTCAGCTTCTTTTGTGACAAGATGTGTTAGAGAAATAAAATGTCCAGTATTACAGAAAGGAGTTCAGCACAACAGACCACATTGTTATTTAGCTTCCAGCCCGCACCGGGTCCTGGCTCCACAACGCACTGGTGAAATGCCACACTTGGAGGCCACTGTGCCAGGGCAGAAGGTCACCACACCGCACCAGGAGGGCCCTACAGGAGGCTGCTGTGCCAGGGCTGGAGGTGTGCAGACACTGAGCTAGGATGGTAACATGGTGCAGTGAGCTGGGATGGTCACACGATGCACTGAGCTGGGATGGTCACACGGTGCAGTGAACTCGGATGGTCACACGGTGCAGTGAGCTGGGATGGTCACACGGTGCAGTGAGCTGGGATGGTCACACGGTTCACTGAGCTGGGATGGTCACACGGTTCACTGAGCTGGGACGGTCACACTGTGCACTGAGCTGGGACGGTCACACTGTGCACTGAGCTGGGACGGTCACACTGTGCAGTGAGCTGGGACGGTCACACTGTGCACTGAGCTGGGACGGTCACACGGTGCAGTGAGCTGGGACGGTCACATGGTGCACTGAGCTGGGACGGTCACATGGTTCACTGAGCTGGGACGGTCACACTGTGCAGTGAGCTGGGACGGTCACACTGTGCAGTGAGCTGGGATGGTCACACGGTGCAGTGAGCTGGGATGGTCACATGCTGAGCTGTATCTAAAGCTGTGCCTTACCCAGCAGTGAGTCTTGTGTCATCCCAGGGGTTCTAGCAAACTCATCCATTTACTGACCATTATACATTATGGTGATGCTATAATCTAGCTCATTAGTACAGTTCATTCCATGCTCCCACCTTAGAGTCTTAATGAATGTGATTTATACATCAGCATGCCATTAGCAGATACGTTCTCACCTAGACCATCATTCCATTATTTTCCAATGTATTTTTGCCCTTCATCAAGTCCCACTGTGTCTTCAATGAATTCAGCATTGCCCCACTCTGCCGCGGTGCACATGGCCTTCAATTACTCGAGCTAAAATTACTGGCTCATTGTTAATAGCCACATAACTGATGGGCAGGTGATAAAACTAAGCACCAGAGATAACAAGGTGTAGAGCCAAGAAGCGTCTAGGCCCGAAACGTCAGCCTTCCTGCTCCTCTGATGCTGCTTGGCCTGCTGTGTTCATCCAGCTCTACACCTTGTTATCTCAGATTCTCCAGCATCTGCAGTTCCTACTATTACTAAGCACCAAGCAGCATCAGAGGAGCAGGAATGTTGACATTTCCGGTTGGGACCCTTCTTCAGAAATGGGGGAGGGGTAAGGGAGCTCAGAAATAAATAGAGAGGAGGGGTGGGGCTTTGGAAGATAGACACCCCACCCCTCTCTCTCTATTTATTTCTGAGCTCCCTTCCCCCTCTTCCATTTCTGAAGAAGGGTCCTGACCCGAAATGTGAACTTTCCTGCTCCTCTGATGCTGCCTGGCCCGCTATGTTCCTCCAGCTCCACGCTGTGTTATCTCTGACTCCAGCATCGGCAGTTCTTATTATCTCTTACTAAGCACCATCATTGTATGGAGATAACCAAGTGTTGAAACCATCTATTCTCAGAATCAATCAACCATTGAATGGCTTTGTATGTTTTTGAGGAAACTGAAGCACCAACATCATAATCTACTCTGGCCCCTGATTGTACCAATAAAACGATTACTTCCATTTAAAGTAAGGCAGAGTTACCATCTTTTCATTCATCCGTGACTACATGATAGCACTTACAGACCTGAGTCATCATTGTTGAAGGCCTACATTCTAACACTGAGTCCTGTCAACTTTTGAGTGGTATGGTTTATGAATGGATTTGGGGAATATTTCCCCTAGTCATAGCAAATTTGCAGAAACAATAAGGAGAGTTATTTTATTAAAAGATTAGTTACATCCTTTATTTCTTAAATGTAAGGGTCAGTGAATTTGAGGATTGACCCCTGACTAGACTTGGGCTTCAGTGGAAATGGGATTTTGAACCTGAAACAGAGTTTGATACAATGGGTAATTTAATTGTGCTGAGTCAGATGGTTGCAGGATTAAAGTCACACTCCGAAGATCTGAGCACAAAATACTAGGCTGACTCTCCAGTGCCACACTGAAGGAGTGCCGCACTGTTGGAGATGCCATCTCTCGGATGAGACATTACGCCAAGGAGGAAGGAGAAGATCTCATGGCACCATTTCAAAGAACAGCAGGGGTGTTCTACCCAGTGTAATGCTCTCAATCATCATATTAAAAAGATCATTGACACAGCATTGTTTGTGGGAGCTGGCTGTGTTCCCTACCTTACACCTGTATTACACTCCTTGGGACATCCTGTGGTTGTGGATAAAGTCTCTTTTTGCTTTACATTCCGATGACCAGACATCAACCTGCATCATGGGCGGAATGCTGCTTTGTGGAGTCTACATTTGGCATTGGGTATGGAAATGAGAGTCATTTCTGTGAAGGGGCAGATTGACTTCTCTCTTGATCTACGCGTCATTTGCCATACGCACGACCAAGGACTTGGTAAATCCTGTGCCAGGTATGGGGAGGGGTCCTCAGTCCTATCTTCCAGCGTCAAATGTCCTCCCACCATATTTAAAGGGAACCCAGCAAGACATCCATTCTTGGCAACCCAGCAACATCACTCAAGCTCTCTGAATGGCTGCCTATAATGAAACATCCTGCCGCACCACCCACCACCCCCCCTAGGATAGGCTTGCCCCCTTGGCCAAACAGCGTGCCACCCTTGGCCAGCCTCCTTAACCAGTTCACAGCCCTACCATCCCTCCGACATCCTCCAGGCCCCATGTAAATAGACCACTGCACTCTTGGCTTTTAATCTTACTTCCCCTGGTCTGCCTGGTTTCCTCTGGGTATCAATAACCCAAGGTTATTTGTACAACGCGATGTAACCAAGGTCTTTTATTAAAGCAAAGTACACTATGTTTGGAGTCAGACTGGCTTTATTTCTAAAGTAGGAATTTATAAAACGCCACATTGACTGACTGTCTATAAACTGTGTGCTTTTTGAACAAAATAGACTGTATCTGCAAATACAAATTCACCCCATAGATTCACGTGTCTGTGTGTGTGTGAGAGAGAGAGAGAGAGAGTGGGGGGGGGAGGTAGAGTGTGTGTGTGCGAGGGAGAGAGAGAGAGGGGTGTGGGTAGAGTGTGTGTGTGCGAGGGAGAGACAGAGAATGTGTGGGGGTGTGGGTCGGGGAGAGAGTCAGTAAGTGTGGCATTTTATAAATTCCTACTTTAGAAATAACACTAGTCTGACTCCAAACCAAAGCACAAACAGATTCTAAACAAGGCCTCACACCTAACATGCATTGTCTGACCTAAAATGTCACCTCTTCTTTACATTGTTAAAACCTTTAGTTCTCTCAGGACAGTGACTTGAAAGGAATTCAGGGATTCACACATACATATTAATCAATTAAAACCTTCTAACTGATTAAAGATTTAACAGCATCTCAGGTTTGTTCAATACATCCTCATCAGTGGTGTGTCCCTTCAATTTTTTATTTATGAATTCTGCATCTGATACTACCTCTCTCAGCAATACCTGAAGAAGGAGCAAGGCTCTGAAAGTTTGTGTTTTCAAATAAACCTTTTGGACTATAACCTGGTGTCGTGTGATTTCTGACCTTTTCCCCCATACAGACAAGTCTAAATGTTCACACCTTGACATTCTCCAGTATCCAGCAAATGATCAGTCTGACCTCTAGCAAACATCACAAATCCATCATCCACCATGGCTAGTTTGATTGTTCATCAGGACTTGCATGTTTGTCCTTGGAAAGAGGCTTATCTCTTGGTTTTAATGAACTTTGACCTCAGCCTTAGCATGCTCAGCTATTGCAACTTTAAGTCATCCATTAGAAATTTACACACGTGCTGTCTGTTTAGCTATTAAATAGCCCACATAATTACATCTAAATCACTGTGTCTGTTTCAAAATGAGACTCAAGCCTTTCAGAGTTAGGTTGGCAGCACAGTCCATTACTGTGGAGTTACAGCACTAATTAAACACATACACTTGCCTTCAGGAACACATTAAAACTACTGACCTTTCGAATCATTTGGTCACCATCCAATTGATTGACTTTTCTCAATAATTCAAACTCTGTATTTTTTTTAGCTCCTTTTGTTTTGGCTAACTCAGCAAATTTCAGGGTTATTATCTACACCACCTATTCTCAATCCTGGTCTGGTACTGACAAACACCCCCATACAGGACAAAGCAGTGGCTGGTCACTCTAAAGTCCAGCAAATTCAGCCCCTTCCCTGCCTTGGTTGGGGATCAGGGGGCACATAAAGGGCTTACTCATGGAGAACTCAATCAGAAAGGGGAACTTAATTTTGGCAAGCTAGCCTTTTGATGAGCATTTCATAAGATGCCAATTCCTGTATAAGGGCTTCCTGACATTTTTACAGTTCTGAGAACTTAAATGTCGCCCCATCATCAAGGTTCAGAATTTTGGCCTCCTGCTTAATTAAGTTCCCCTGTTCACCCTCTCTTCCCACTCCCTGGAGCAACACAAGGCTCTACTCAGATAACAAAGTGTAGAGCTGGATGAACACAGCAGGCCAAGCAGCATCAGAGGAGCAGGAAGGCTGA
>NC_063340.1:4248497-4263107 GCF_021869965.1 Rhincodon typus | reverse complement strand
CCACACTCCCCTCCAGCCCCACCACACCCGGCACTTTTCCCTGCAACCGCAGGAAGTGCTACACCTGCCCCCACACCTCCCCCCTCACCCCCATCCCAGGCTCCAAGGAGACCTTCCACATCAAGCAGATGTTCACCTGCACATCTGCTAATGTGGTATACTGCATCCGCTGTTCCCGATGTGGCCTCCTCTACATCGGGGAAACCAAGCGGAGGCTTGGGGACCGCTCTGCAGAACACCTACGCTCGGTTCGCACTAAACAACTGCACCTCCCAGTCGCGAACCATTTCAACTCCCACTCCCATTCCTTAGACGACATGTCCATCCCGGGCCTCCTGCAGTGCCACAACGATGCCACTCGAAGGTTGCCGGAACAGCACCTCATATTTTGCTCGGGAGCCCTGCAGCCCAATGGTCTCAATGTGGACTTCACAATCTTCAAAATATCCCTTCCCCCTACCGCATCCCAAAACCAAAAAAGGGTCTAAGCCCGAAACGTCAGCCTTCCTGCTCCTCTGATGCTGCTTGGCCTGCTGTGTTCATCCAGCTCTACACCTTGTTATCTCAGCTTGTCCACACCTCCCTAACCTGTTGTTCCTCCCACCTATCCACTCCTCCCACCTCAAGCCCCACCCCCATCTCCTACCCACCCTCTTGACCTGTCCGTCCTCACTGGACTGACCTATCCCCTCCCTAACTCCCTACCTACACTCACCTTTACTGGCTCCATCCCCACCTCTTTGACCTGTCTGTCTCCTCTCCATCTATCTTCTCCTTTATCCATCTTCTATCCACCTCCCCCTCTCTCCCTATTTATTTCAGAATCCCCTTCCCTTCCCCCATTTCCGAAGAAGGGTCTAGGCCCAAAACGTCAGCTTTCCTGCTCCTCTGATGCTGCTTGGCCTACTGTGTTCATCTCGCTCTACATCTTGTTATCTCGGATTCTCCAGCATCTGCAGTTCGTACTACCTCTTCAATGCCCACTTACCTGGAAGAGATGTAGCAGTGAGTAAAACACTAAAATATAACAAAGAACTGCAACACAGATGTAAATAAATTACACTACCTCAGCTTATCATCAGCAAACAACCTGTACAGATATGTGTTGGGAATTTTGAGATAAACTGTTTTGAATATTACTGATTCTGTTTACAAATAAAAACCGTGGAAAAGACTGTGTCAAAGTGGCTGCAAGCTCAGAGAGAGGATTGTGGATTTCAGACCAGGTCCGTACATGAGCCATGATAGAATACCATCCTTAATTTAATTATGTTTCGCTGTGGTCCCCTGGAGGAGATAACAATCTTTTATTATCCACTCATCGCGAGAATGTAAATTGAACAACGAACAGAACAAAAGCGAAGAACCACAGGTGGGAGAAGGGCTGCTTTTGAACTGTCAATGCCTTAATTGAAACATGACTTAGCTTTTCTGCTGAAGTCACAGGGTAACAGCATCCATCTTACCTTGCCAGCTAAAAACCACGCAAAAAAAGCAAGCATGCTGCTGACAGATATCCCATCTTGAGCTACGTGGAAGAAAATTCTCTCCAGAAATGGGGGAGATACTTTGCAACAGCTAGTGGAACATTGTACAGGAACTGGGCAACTACAATTGCAACATCTGACAAACCAGAAGCCAGCAATCCTTACCAGGAGCAAATTACTGCAGATGCTGGAATCTGAACTGAAAACAAAAAGTGCTGGAGATCACAGCGTGTCAGGCAGCATCTGTGGAGAGAGAGTAAGCTAATGTTAGCTTGCTTTCTGTCCATGCAAGCTGCCTGACATGCTGTGATCGCCAGCAATCTCTCGTCTCTCTTCCTCAAAATCAGTTGTACTGCTGTGTCTGCCTGTACAAGAAACAAAACAACAATTCAACTACTGAAACCACCACCGCTGCTACATCCTGACTTCATGTCTCCAATTCTTTCAATTTGGAAAAAAGGGCCTGCTATGTTAATGAACACAACTGACCGTCTACTTTATCTATGCCTCTTATCCATTGCTACTTTTAATCTTTGTATCTATATATTGACTAATAATTGTAGCACACTTTTATATCATTCAGCTGTAGTTGTGTAATAAACTAACCTATGATCTTGTTTAAAGTCAATGCTTCATTGCTAGTTATTTTTAAAATTGGAACACAAAAAGCAAGCTAAAAGGGGCTAAAATATATATAAGTATGTAAATTCACAGTTTACTGGCCACCCTATGGACACGCCTAGTGGTCATAACAATATCAATGAATATTTTTGTGGTCATGGCCCTTATCAAACTTGATGTGCTGCTGTAGTTGCTCAGTGGGTAGAATTTTCACCTTTTAATTAAGGCAATGTGTTTGGTTTCCATGCCAGGGGCTTGGCTTTATTGTGGACGTCAGGAAGAATCACAGCATCGTGAGTCAAAGCCATTTTTCAAAGCATGGAGATGGGAATAGGATGGTGTCTACCAACTCCCACAACCCTGTTATGAGCCCATCATTCGTATAAGTATGTCAGAGATGTTTGTGTTTCAATCCTATGAGTTAATTATTAAGCAGATCATGCAGATTTCTTACCTAATTGAGATCTATGCTCATCCACTTGAAGGGCTGAACCCAAATAGACATATCAAAAGGATTGATTTCAATAATAAACATTAAAATATTCCAGTAAACAGCACGGTTTCCTTGGGGTGACAGTAAGCTACAAAACATAATAAATTCTTGTGGCAAAAATAGAAACTGATGGAAAAGCTCAGCAGGTCTGGCAGCATCAGTGGATAGGGGTCAGGGTTATTGAGTCAGGTCGAGTGACCCTTTCTCAGGAAGACTGTGCTAGAAGGTTGAAATGAGAGGAGCTCAGAGCAGGGAGTTCTGCTGCTATATCATCATGGAGCTATTCCTGATAAAAACCACCTTAAAAAAACCTAGACATCTAGCCTGAATTTATATGAAAGACAGAAGAATCTGGACTAAAATAATATGCTCTGCAAAATCACAAGAATTTGGAAACCGAAAGAACTCAGAGTTAACATTTCGGGTCAAGTGACCCTTCCTCAGATCCTGCCAGACCTGCTGAGCTTTTCCAGCAATTTCTATTTTTGTTGCTGTTTTGCAGCACCTGCAGGTTCTTTCACCTGAAAGAAGTTCTCCTCTCCCTTCTGACACTGTCTTAAACACATTGACAGTCAACTCACAATGTGTCCCAGAGACCCATCTTTATATTCATTAAACCTTATCTCTAGTCAGATCACCTTGGAAATGGGGAAGCATCATGTTAGCACCATGAGCGGACTCATGGGCAATGGAGAATGATCACCCCATTTGTTTTCAAATGTGTTTCTCCTGCGAGCAAAACAGCAAAACTTATCTAATGAGGAAAGATTGAGCAGTTTGGGCCTGTACTGTTTCGAGTTTAGAACAATGAGAGATCTAATTGAGATAAATTACGTCTCTCAAAAGGTCACATATCTGCGAAATTCACTCAGAGTACAGTAGATAGAATCCCTACAGTGCAGAAAGAGGCCATTTGGCCCATCAATTCTGCACCGACCCTCCGACAGACATCCCACATAGACCCACCTTATTCCTGTAACCCTGCATTTCCCATGGCTAACCCAGCTAGCCTGCACATCCCTAGACAGTCCAGGCAACTTAGCATGGCCAACCCACCCTAACCTGCATATCTTTGGACTGTGGGAGGAAATTGGTGCACCCAGAGGAAATCCACGCAGACACGGGGAGAATGTGCAAACCCCACACAGACAGTCGCCCGAGGGTGGAATCGAACCCGGGTCCCTGGTGCTGTGAAGCAGCAGTGCTAACCACTGAATCACCATGCTGTTCTAGGACATTGAGTTAATGCCAGGGCATTGAGCAAATTCAAGGAGGAGAGAGACAGATTTTTAATTAGGAACAGGTTAAAAGGTTATGGAGAGGTTATGGAGGGGACAGGTAAGTGGAGTTGAGGCTGAGGTGGCATCAGCCATGATTGTATTGAATGTGGGAGCAGGCTCGAGGGGCTGAATGGCCTAATCCTGCTCTTAGTGCTTCTGCTAAAGTGTGAAAGGATATGGCTGCAAAAGGAGGGACAGCAGCAACATCAACATTTAAGCTGTACCATTGGATTCAGGAGCATCTTGAAAACTTTACAGTTCGCATGACAGGGTGGAGGGGGCTGGAGTTTGGATTTAGTGTGGGCCTGGTGCGCTTGGGAGAGGGCTCAACAATTTGGCTCTCATTTACATGCTGGCTCTCAATTGTGCTGTAGTCATTCAGGAATGAGCTTTCAGGAAGGGGCACCATGTCACCGTCTATCCACCCTCTGGTTCCCAATTTTCCGAATCTTGGATCGTGCCCATGCTGTGCCATTGCAGGAGTCAAAGTGGAGGTTAATTCCATTGGGTCCACACTATTTGGTGGGATTGGGCTTTACTCTTCACAGACTGTGAATATCACAACATCATCTCTAGTGGGATCTTCCCTCCATCACTCCCACATTTCCACCTTGCTGATTAACTATGATCAGATGGTTATTACACAGCTGGTATATGGTTCCAATTTTAATACATTTTTGCCATAGAAAGGGAAATAATGGCCTAGTGGTAATGTCAATGGACTGTTAATCTAGAGACCCAGGTAATGTTCTGGGGACCCGGGACCGAATCCCGCTACAGCAGATGGTAGAATTTGAATTCAATAAAAATCTGGATTTAAGAGACTAATGATGACCATGAATTTTTTGTTGATTGTTGGAAAAACCCATCTGCTTTACTAATGACATTCAGGGAAGGAAACTGCCCTCTTTACCCAACCTAGCCTACATGTGACTCCAGACCCACAGCAATGTGGTTGACTCTTAACTGCCCTCTGGGCAACTAGGGATGGGCAATAAATGCTGTCCTAGCCAGAGATGCCCCTCATCCTATGAATGAATGAATGAATGAATAAAAACACAAATGTGGGGGACTTCTTCCACGCACCTCGAGCTGTAACTTTGTGACCCATTCATCCACGTGGACACTTAACAGACAATGATAAACCCAGGTTTGCAATGTGCCTACCTCACAGACATTTTGGTGACCTGCTCTGGTCCTTATCAGCTCCTGTTGTGCTAATGTGACCCTGAATGGATCAGCAGTTCTGCCAGTATTCACGGCAACTGACAATTCTGGGATGTTGGACTGGCAGCTGCTGTTTGGGGGCGTCTTCGGACTATTTAAGAAGCAAGAAATTCTGTTTCTTCTTCCAGATATGTCTCCGTTGTTTTGTCCTGGAATTCCATAATCTTTCAGGACTTTCCTGCAACACAAACCAGATGGGAATAAATTGCTTTCATTGAACAGGTAGTTCAGCTATAATGCGTGTTTCATTAATGTGAATTGGCTGTAACACCATTGATCAATTGTGGACGCTGTTCGGATAACGCAAATTTTTTATAGCACAAGGTCACGAAAGAACGCAACTATCGCGTGATAGGAGAACTACCTGTATGCTGATTTTTACCTTTTCAAAAATGCTCAGGATTTGTTATTGGTATATTAATCTTTATGTATTTAATAATCAAACAGTGGACTAGAGTATAGGAGACTGAGGGGTGACCTAATAGAGGTCTATATAATCATTAGGGGCCTGGATAAAGTAGATAGCCAACAGCGTTTCTCCATCGTATAGGAGTCTAAAACCAGAGGGCGTAGGTTTAAGGTGAGAGGGGAAATATACAATAGGGCCCAGAGGGGCAATTTTTTCAAACAGAGGCTGGTGAGTATCTGGAATGAGCTGCAAGAGGTAGTGGTGGAGGCGAGTACAATTTTGTCATTTAAGAAACATCTAGACAGGAATGTGGATGGGATGGGTATAGGGGGATGGGACCAAACACAGGCAAATGGGACTAGTTTGATTGCGAAAACTGGGCAACATGGGCAAGTTGGACCGAAGGACTGTAGACCTCTATGATTCTCTGTCATTCTATGTAGAGAACTTGAGCAGAGAGATCTAGGCTGACAGCCATGGGCAGTACAGAGGGAGTGCTGCACTGTTGGAGGTGTTGTCTTTTGGATGGCACATTAAGCCGAGATCCTGCCTCTCCTCTCAGGGGGATGACAAAATGCCCTGACACTCTTTTGAAGACCAGGGGATTTCTTCCAATGGCCAATACCTTTGCCTCAAACAACATCTTCACCAAAAAGAGATAATCTAATCATTATCACGTGGATGTGGGAGCTGGCTGTGTACAAGTTGGCTGCCATGTTTTGATACATTACAACAGTGACTACAATCCAAAAGGTACTTTATAAGGCGGTAGGTTGATTTGAGATATCATGAACGACCAAATAGACTTTTGGGAGGGATTATCTTTCAGAAGTATGATATTTTACACTTCACAGCCATGATTTATTTGATTTTATAACATAAGTTGTTTTATCTTTGCTACAAAATTAGACTGATGTGGATAAACCTTCTGGTGTGAGGCTCATGCACATAGGCCACTGAACAACACAATTTCCCCATTTGAGACAGGGCTTACACACAGTGCCAGGGCCCCATGTCCAGTGGTGTAACATAGCTGGGTCTTGGTGCTCATTATGTTTTGCAGGAGGTTTTACTGGAACTATCGTTCCAAAGTACTTGATTGGCAGTGAAGCATTTTGGAACTTCCTGAGGTTGTGACAGGTGCCAGCGAAATGCAAGTTCTGTCTTTTTTTTGTTTCCTTGTGTAACGAACACCTCATGAAGCAGTTCCGTTTCGACTGATGTGAGGGAGGTTAGTGCGTATTTTGTTGATGTGATCTAACTGAAGCTGTGCTGCTGACATTAGTGAAGGAGACCAAAGGAGGTAGCAGCTGGTATCTACCTCGCTCACTCAGTGAGAGCTTAACAACGTCATAAAAGGGAACATTGAAACATTTTCCGTCTTTAGTGACCCTGTTCGTCATTCTAATGAACAGTCAGAAGCAACTTCCCCTGGTTTATTTCCAGAGCATGATAAACAATGCACTGCTAACCGTGGCTTCAAAAGCTGAAAGAATTAAAATCAACCCACTCCCATGTCGCTGACATACTATAGCCCATTCAGACAATAAACTGTGGACACTACATGAGCAAAGAGGTTGGGGTGTTTTCATATTTGCAAGAAAGAGAGAACTAGGGGCCATCAGGATAAGTCAATCACTAAAAAATCCAATCAGGAATTCAGGAAACCATTCAACATCAGAGCATAAGTAGGCCATTTGGCCCATTGAGGCTGCTCTCCCATTCAATGTCCTGTAAATCTTCAACTCCATTCTCCCCATAAACTTTCCCGATTAAAAATCTGTCTGTCTCGGCCTTGAATGTATTTAATGACCCAGCCTCGTGGTAGAGAATTTCACAAATTCCCTACCCTCTTTTTGACAGGGAATCTTTATCCACAGAGTGGTGAGAGTCCAAACCTCGCTATCTCAGGGAATAGTGGAGGGGAACAGCTTAGGTGCACTCGAAATGTTACTGATCTTGTGCACTGTGGAAGGATATTTAGAGTCTGCCAAGCCAGGGGAAAACACTAACTTTATTTAATAAACATCCCACTGAGGCTTCATTTTGCCCCAAGGTTACAAGAGAAAAAGCAAGATCATGTGACATTGCACCAGCTCCCATGAGAACAAAACCTATATCTCAATAGCATGTCACACAGCCAGATCAAATCCCTCAGATTGCACATTTTGCAGGAAATTAGATAAAAGCATGAGTGAGAAAGGAATAAAGTTATGCTTTGATAAGGTTAATGAAGAACTATGAGGAGGTTCATGTCCAGTATAAACACTATATTGGATTAGTTGGGCTGAATGGTCTGTTTTTGAGCTGTAGAATGGATGTAATTCTATTTGATAAAAATGTGACTAGACCTGGCTTCGCGACAGTAACCAGAGACTAACAGCCGGATTAACAGAGATCAAAATCAAACAGGATTCTATTGCAACAGTTCACCTCCCCCCACCCCCACTATGCCTGGATCCTGAATCCACAAGAATCATTGAATAGAATCCTCTGTTGTGCAGAAGCAGGCCATTTGGCCCTTCAAGTCCACACCAACCCTCCAAACAGCATCTCACCCAAACCCATCCCATCCCCATAACCCTGTAAGCTAACCCACCTACCCTGCAGATCCCTGGACACTATGGGCAATTTAGCACGGCCAATCCATTCTAACCTGCACATCTTTGGACTGTGGGAGGAAACCGGTGTCCCAGGAGGAAACCCACACAGACACAGGGAGAACATACAAACTACACACAGACAGTCACTCGAGGATGGAATCAAACCCAGGTCCCTGGCACTGTGAGGCAGCAGTGCTAACCACTGAGCCACCGTGCCACCCCACAGTGCCAAGGAGGAATGTTAACTCTCCTCAGCTGGCACAGACAGAGGTCAGGATGGAGTTGGCCAATTTTATGATCCTTTCACTTTATGTGGCTGAGTTCAACTTGGTTGAAGTTTTCACTAGACCGAACTTCCCAGGAATGTCAGACCTCAGACAAATCATAGTCTTATTGATCTCTGAGGGATACTTAAACTTCTGAATAAATATGTGAGACAGATGAAGAATCTTTGCCTGATTTTGGCTCTGGTTGAATTTGCTTCTGATCTAATCACTGTTAGCAAAGTTGCAAACATCATTGTCAGCATCCCATAATCTTATGGCGATGAGGGACACACAGCAAGTTCCCAGGGATGGGGATATCTTCACACGACATCCTTGCACTGATGGCTGAAGAGTCCGATCTGTGAGAGCAAGGTTCTGCCACAAATGGTTATCAGGTGTTAGTGCGAGTTTTTGTTCTTTTGAGTACTGGCATCTGCACGCACTGGCCCAAAGGTCATGTCGTGATCTCCCTCTGTCTTCACCTTGTGTCTCCCAAGTTCAGGAATCAACCTCTAAGGCCTTTAGCCGCAACCTGTGGGAATCCATGAAGTGGAGTTTTGCATGGGAGGCGATGGCCTAGCGGTATTAACACTAAATGTTGATCCAGAAACTCAGCTCATGTTCTGCGGACCTGGGTTCATATCCTGCCACGTCCTTTAGGGAAGGAAACTGCCATCCTCACCTGGTCTGGCTTAGATGTGTCTCCCGACCCACAGCAATGTGGTTGACTCTCCAATACTCTCTGAAATGCCCCAGCAAGCCATTCAGTTGTATCAATCACTAGAAAGTCTCAACAAAGAAATGAGACCAACAGGATTGACCAAGGCACAAGAAAAGACAGTAGCAGAAACTGCCCCGTCGACCCTGAAAATTCCCTCCCTAAGGGCACAATAGGTCAACCTACTGCAAATGGTCTGCAACAGTTCAAGAAGGCAGATCACCTCCACCTTCTCAAGAGGCAACTGGTGACTGGCAATAATGGCGGGCCCAGCCAGAAAAACCCATGTCCGATGAGTAAATAAAAATAAAGTGTTTGGTGTCATACCTGACATTTGGCTCTGGCCTCTTCACCACACAGAAAGTTCTTAGATATGTGACTGCCTTTGATCTATAACTGTCAACTCCTTAGGAACCCTGTTGAGAAATGCTATAGCATACCTCTGGAGCAAGTGGGACTTGAACCTAGGCCTCCAGGATGAGAGGTAGGAACACTAATACTGCACTATAAGAGCCCTTCCAGGTTAGATACAGCATGGTAATTGGTTTAAACCTTGACCTGATTGAAAATACTTAACTGAATCGAAACAATTGCCTTCATACGAACAAAAGTGGCCTTTAAAATATAGACTTTAATGAGATGTGTCCCATCCTTGCAAGTTTGTCATTTACTCTAATTGTGCAGACTAACACCTGCTGCTCTTTGCGATCAATAAAAAATGATTTGTTGTGTGCGTGTGTGTTCAGCTTTCTAATTTAGCTATTAAAGTGTGAGTGGCTGCCCATTTCTTCGCCCTGTTTAACGTTACACAGCACGTTATTTTTACCTTGTATAATAAGACCAGCTTTTAATATGTCACTTCATCCAAGAACTCACATCAACTTAATAAAGACACGACATTGCTGTTTGAGAGATTGACGGAATATCTGATTTGACAGTCTTCTCAATGTTTCTTTCCATATTTAATTTGTCAGGAAAATAGACTCAAGCCTCAGTGGTTTTGATCAAACAGGTATGAAACAGACACGTCAATGTGCAAATGAAAACTCTCCTCCAATCCAGACATGACAAGTCTCAGCCTCCATCTGATAGGCCACTGAATACAGCTTCCATAGTGGAGGCTTTGTAAAGGAATTCACAAACAGTTGAACGAGAATTGCATGGATGAAGAACTGGATGAAGGCGAGGGATAATAAAGAACTGTACTGCATTGTGTTGATAACAAGACCTTCAAAATCCACGACCATTGCCATGTAGAAGGATGAGGGAAGCAGATGTGCAGGGACACTACCCCCTATAAGTTCCCTCTGAGACAATCTCCATCCCAACTTAGGGGGAGGTGATGGCCTAGTGGTAGTATCGCTGGACTATTAATCCAGCAATCCAGATAAAGTTCTGGGGACCCCCGGTTCAAATCTGGCCACAGCAGATGGTGGAATTTGAATTCAATAAATACCTGGAATTAAGTATCTCATGATGACCATGAATCCATTGTTGACTGTTGGGAAAAACCCATCTGGTTCACTGATGTCCTTTAGGGAAGGAAACTGCCATCCTTACCTGGTCTGGCCTACATGTGACTCCAGACCCACAGCAATGTGGTTGACTCTCAACTGCCCCCTGGGCAATTAGGGATGGGCAATAAATGCTGACTAGGCAGCGATGCCCCTCATCTCATGAATGAAGAAAGAAAATATATTGCCACTGTTTTGTCAATGATGGGTCGAAATCCTGGCACTCCCTCCCTACTGGCACCAGTGGGTATCTACCCTACACAGACCACAATACATGAAGGAGGCAGCTCAACATGATTTTCTCAAGGACAACTGGAGATACGTCTTTCCAGCAACATTCCCTCCAACCCCCACCCACCCCTTCACCACCTTGCCTCCACCCCCAATCTGTGAATGGCTATGTATCTAAAAATGGTTGGAAAATTAAGACGTCTCCCTGCAATTGTCTGGAGCTTTGGTGAGACAGCAGATGGAACCTGTGCAATCCCAGAGGGTCCGCACAGTGTTCCTATGCATCTGCTGCTCTCATCCTACTAGATGGTTGTGGATTTAGAACATCACATCAATGTACTGCAGAACATGGTGCAGTTTCTTATTCTCCCTCACCCTCAATCTATTCTTCATTGAAATCCATTTCCAGAAATAGCATGGACCTCAGAGATCCACACAGTTCCATGAAAACCAGAGGAAAAACGTGGATCCTGTATACAGTTTTGTTCTCCATATTTAGGAAAGGATGATAACTGCATTGGAGGCAGTACAGTGAAGTTTAGCAGTGCTGTCCTGTGAGAGTTGCCGAGTAAATGGAGTCTATACATTCTGGGGATTCGAAAAAGGAGAGGCAACCTCATCAAAATATGTAGCTCACTGAAGGGGCTTGACAGGGCACATACCAAGATGTTATCCAACCCCCTTTCTCTCCCCGAACGGGGAGTCTAGAATTGAGGACACAGTCTCAGGATAGGGGGCTCATCATTTCAGACTGGGACGAGCAGAAATTACTTCACTCAAAGGATAGAGGATCTTTGGAATTGTCGACCTGAGGGAGACGTGGATGTATCACTATCACTGGGATAGTTTTGTATTGAGCTCTCAGAGAATTGATGAGATATGGGTTGTGGGTGCGGAACCAGAGGTGAAGCCTAAAACCAGCCACAATTTGACTGAATTTGTTGCATCATCTGCTCCTGCTACTTTCGTTTCGCAGGTTCAAGATTTATCCTTCAACCCAGTATCAAAATAAAAACACAGGTGATTTAGTTATTATCACATTCCTGTCTGTGAGAGCTTGCTGTGTATGTAAAACATCTGTTGCCTTCCCTACATTGCAACAGTGGCAAGCCTGACTGTGCAAAGCCTTGGGAGGCACAGAGGTTGTGTATGGAGCTACCGAAAATACAATTTGCTCTTTCTTTCTGCAGAGAAATTGTGAGCTGAATGTTATTGTCGGGGTTGGGTGGGGGAGTGGTGGTGGGGTGGGGGTGGGGAGGTGCAACACTCTCCAAGCGACGGTGCCAATCACTGATTCCCTTTACACTGTCTGTTAGGGAGGGGAGAGTCCAGCAAATATTGCACACAAGGGAGTGTGCAGCCTCCCCTAAGCCAGTCCTCAGAATATAGTTCCTCTGAGGAACCTGACACCTCATTGACTCCATTCTGTGAGGAAGTGCTTTCCTCATTGGGGATGGGAAGACTGCATCCATCATGTCTTTGTCCTTCAAGTTGAAAGAAAATGCATGAAGCTAAGGTGATGAACAATGAGGGATCTTGAAGCAATTTCTGCATTATCAAAGTAGAATGAAGCTGCACGACATTTCAGAGAGACGCTTTTATCTTGCAACTGAGAAACAAGATGTGATGGATGTAAATTTGTCCTCATTCAATATCACAATTTCTTCTCAGGAACACTGTCAGCTACAAGGTAGAGGAATATACTGTAAGTACTTTCAAAGTACATTGCCTACCTCATCAAAGGATCTGTATGTACCAGATCAACACAAAGCCTAATTGCCCTGATACACATGTAATATTGGTGTGGGATTGCACCAATAAGTTAGCTTTAATTTCCAGCAATCTCTTCCTGTTGCTTGACAATTAATTACGTAGAGTTTAAAACATGCTACAGGCCATTCAGCCCACTCCATGTTTGTGACATTCCACACAATCGTCTTTCTACCCCCTTTTGTCTCACTCTGTGGCCAGGATTTAGTGCGTTGTGTCCTGAGCATCTCTGAGAGTGACTGGCCTGCTGTGCCTCCTTGATAATAAAGGTTACTGGATTAGGATCCAATCAGCCATTTAAGAGAGACAGCGATCCGAACTTTAGGGGCTTAAGAAGGTTGGTGCTTTTGTTTTGGGTCTTGCAGAGTGGGTTGGGGAGGGAGGAAGGGGAGGGGTTGGTGGTCAGAGATGTTAAGGAAAAGGCAGGGAGGTGACCTTCATCTGAGGTAAATGGAGACTGCCACGACCTTTGCCTGTCCACCCTCCACCACCTGCCCCCCGACTATCATCCCCCGCCACTCCCTCAAAAACGAGACAAGCAACTCATCCCAGTTTCCCACAACTTTCACTTTTCTCACCACTCACCAATAGTGGAGGTGGTCTTTAACTGACCACTTCTGGATCTTAATTGATGATAGTTCAAGAAAGTTCCCAATGGACCTCCTTGACCAGTGCTTAGTTGTTGAGGTGAGGCGTGAGAATGGGGCAAATTCCTTCCTAGGGACAACATACCCAATTATTTGCCCTTCCCACCCCCTTCCCTGCCACATCCAGAAAGGGTTAATTTCACCCCATCCCTCCCTGCCTTTCTGCTTCCAAGTTCCTCTCCAATGCATCAAGGATAATAAAGACTTACATTTCTATAGCAGCCGGTACAACATTTGGGCACATCAAAGTGCCCTACAGTTAATGGGGTCTTTTTTCACAGTGGAGTCACTGTTGTTATGTAGGCAACACCGAAGCCACTTTACGCACAGTAAGCTCCCACAACCAGGAACATGGCAATGACCTACTCATCAGTTTTTTTGTGCTGTCAATTGAGGTACAAATGTGGCCAACCCACCAGCGAGATATCCCCTGCTCTTCTCTGAAATAGTGCCAAAGATTGGGTTACCATTACCTGAGGGCCTGAGTTGAACATCTTATCTGGAAAATGGCACCTCTACAGTGCAGCACTCCCTCAGACTGAGTTAGCTCACATGGTTGCATTCAACCATCACACTGAGATTTGAACACACATCCTCTGACTTAGAAACAAGAATACTATCAACAGTACCATATACTTCAGCTATTATATACCTCAACCACATTTTTCCTCAACAACTTGAGATAGGGAGTCACCAACTATAGGTAAGAAAACACCTCACATTTAATTAAAGTAGGTTGGTAATTTTCCAGCCCAATAATTTACCTTTGTGTTAAGAAATGAAAACGTACAACCTCATAATAAAAACAAAATATCGAACATCTGAAACAAACAGAGAAACTGCTGGAGAAACTCATCAGGTCTGGCGGAATCTGTGGAGGGGGAGAAACAGGGCTAACGTTTCAGATCCAATGCGACTCCTTGAAGTGTGGTTCTGCAACTTGATAATGACCAGATAACCTTTGACTTTTACACAACTGTACACACCAATTTATCACAATGTTAGCTTCTTTCTGATCTGGGTTGTATTCCATGACTTTCTTTCTCTATTTGAAATATTCTAGCCTGGCTCTGCTCCATTGAGAGATAGCTGTCTTTGAGACATCATTGAGTGATTGTTTACGTCCACCTGGAGAGGACAGACAGGGCCTTGGTTTAACATCTCACCTGAATGACTGCACCTGGGACAGTGCAGCACTCCCTCCACACTGCACTCGAGTGTGAACTTTGACTGTTTCTCTCGCTTCCCTGCAGTGGATCTTAAACCCAGAACTGACAGGTTGTCAGAGATAGTAGGAACTGCAGATGCTGGAGAATCTGAGATAACAAGGTGTGGAGCTGGATG
>NC_063340.1:4225770-4243497 GCF_021869965.1 Rhincodon typus | reverse complement strand
TGATGCTGCTTGGCCTGCTGTGTTCATCCAGCTCTACGCCTTGTTGTCCTAGGAATCAGTACAGCCTTGTCTTCTCCTTTGTGCTTGCCATTGAATCTGATGCCAAGTCAAGGGGCTGTCCAGACATCGAGCAGCAGTAACGTTGGTGAGGAAGGTAAACAGCCAATCACATTGAAGGATTCTCACAGACAGCAAACAAAGGCATAAATTGCACTGCCCTTCACTTTTCAATATCACTTTCAATAACATGTTAAATAATTGGGATGTACCATAACTATAAAGAATGAAGACACAAGTTGAAATATCATAAGAAAACTTTTAAAGTAAATGTTTAGTGCAGGAAGTATCATAATGAAAGAAATTGATTTTCCATCATTCAAGCATAAAATTCATTTCTCAGGATCATCACAGTCCCAGCATAGAATGAGGCCATTCATTCCATTATATTCCTGCTGGCTCTCGGCAAAAGCAATTCACCCTGTGCCACTCCCTGGAAACTTTATACCTCATCAAACACCATATCCAACCAGATACAATAGTTACAAGAATTAATGTGTAAAAGTGCAGGTTTTCACAATCCCAAATCCCTTCACCGCCACCCTCACGTCCCCATCCTCTAATCCTCAGCCTTTAATGCTTGAGCCCACTCAGGTAGCCAATTGGTCAGGCCAGATCGCCAAACACGCCACTCCACCCTGCTCTCTGCCACTCAGAGCTTGGGTTATCCCCATCCTCCAGTGAAATAAATCCTCCCTCAGACTGAGGGTTGCAGATATACCCATTGTATATACTGCCTTTTGTAGTGTAGTGTGGTTCTGAACAAGGAGCTCCAGGTTCCAATCCCACTCCAGGATTGGTATGTCCATAACTTGGCTTGAAGGTTGGGAATAAACCTGCTTAATCGATACACCACACACCAATGGAAGATGGTATGGGCAGGGGTTAATGCTTAGTCAGCTGTGTGGTTAGACACTTTCCCATCACCATCCATAGGTCCAGACTGCAATGCTCAGGTAGAAAGTACACAGCAACTTGGATTTGATTATCACACACTTTACAGCTACCGTCTCTGCTTCATTTTTCCAAGGATAAGTGAAAGCTATCGATCACAAGTAGGGAACACCTCATTGTTATCATTCACACAGAATCTCTAACCTCATTCGGCATTCCTTTATTCCCAGAACGTTTGAAAGTTAAAATGTCACCCTCCCTGCCCCCATTAAATTATTCAACAGTAACTTATGATGTTTCTCCCCTTCTAAATTCAACTCTCTCTGAACGCCACTGCCAAGGGTTCCTGACAAGTCTTTGAATTAATTCCTGTCAGAAATGGCGTCTGTCCAAAACCATCTGGGATGCCTTGGGCAGATTCACTGACACCAGTCTTCCCTATTGCTGTATGTCTAAGTTACTGAATCCAAATGGAAAAGGAAGATCACACAAAGTCTTAGGCAGAAGAGAGGTGCAGTTTGGTAAGCACAGTAAGTTTATTAGATAGTATTTAATAGCTAGTTACGTTACATCTGAGCTATTTTACAGTCTTATGTGGGACGTCAGGCTAGACTTAACAGTAAATACCCTTTAGCTGCACGGGACTTAGCACCAATAACTTCACACAGAAGCTGGTTAGCTTCTCCCTGGAACAGGTCTTTATATTGTAATGGGTGGAGTTTATCACTTGACATTGGTTAACCCTTTCAGGTACTAATTGCCTGATATACCAAGGAAGACTGGGTCCATGCTATTTTATTCCTCACATAAGGATTCACTGACCAAATAAAGAGGAAAAATAAGGAAGCTGTGCTAAACATTTTTTATAAACTACTGGTTAGGCTTCTGTCAAACTAGTGCATCCCAAATCTAGGCACTGCATTTTCATAGCATCCCTACAGTGTGGAAACAGGCCACTCACCCTATTGAGTCCACACTAACCTTCCCAAACCCAGGCCCACCCCCATCCCCATAAACCTGCATTTCCTATTGCCAATCCACCCTCACCTGCACATCTTTGGACTGTGGGAGGAAACAGGAGCACCCGGAAGAAACCCACGCAGACAATTGCCCGAGAGTGGAATCGAACCTGCGTCCCTGGTACTGTGAGGCAGCAGTGCTAACCACTGAGCCACCCAAATTTTAAGAACATTGTCAAGACCTTAGACAGAGAGTGTGGAGGAGGCCTCACAGAACAGTCCCACAGATGAGGAACTTCAGTTCCATGGAGACATTGGAGATAATTGCTCCGTAAGTTAAATAAAGGAGAGGTAGCTTAAAGTCCAAAATCCTGAAGTGTTTTCATACGACAAAGAAAGTGAATGTGTGTCTAGTGGCAGAAGGGTCAGTGACCAGAGGGACACAAGTTGAAGAGAATTGGCAAAAGAATTGGAGGCGAGATGATGATAATTTATTTTTAATGCAGCAATCTGGAATGTGCTGCTTGAAAGGGCAGTAGAAACTGATCCAATCATAACCCTCAAAAAGGAATTTGACCAATCCTTGAAAGGGAGATAACTGGAGAGTTGTGAGCAAAGGGTTGGGGCTAGTAGAACGGGTCTTTCAAATAGGCATCACAGCCACGATGGGGCTGAATGGCCTCATGTTGCTACACCATTCTATCATTCTACGAAGGCTGTACTGGATCCAGAACCACGTTTGATAAACCAACAATGACTCAAGTGAAGCTGCAGTGCACAAGCACTGTTAAGGACAGTGAGGAGGATGTAGCTTTCTTAATATTTCGCACAGAAAATGAGATTGTGTAGGGCAGTTGATTGTAAAACAACTCGAACAGGCTCATTCTTCCACAGTTCTCTATAGTGCAGCGTGCACTAAGGTGACTGACAACAGGTAAGCCACTTTCTAACAGATACAGAAATAACCTGCACGCAGCAAAAATCTGACATATAACTTTGCCCTTTGCTCAGGCGTTTAAATTATTTTTTAATTTAGATGCGCAACTCATAATTCTCTGCTTGTAGTGCATGAAAGGTGTTTATGACCACTGAGCCATTGATTTTTCTTCCAACAAGTCCATAAATTATGAGCTGAACTCAACTGCATTGAGGAAGCTGGGCTTATGGCCAGAATTCTAATATTGGGAGGTTCTGATGAATGTCAGTTCAACAGGTTCAAGGGTGCAAATGGCCTTCTGCAGTTCCTATTTCTTATGGTCTTGTGGATCCTGCCTGGTCCTTGGGGTGATGGAAGTAACACATTAAGCTGCACACTTTCGTGCACTTCACAGCAACAAATTATCCGGAGTAGCACTCATAAAAGAGTCAGCTGTGTAGTGACACAACCGCACATGTATCAACTCCCCTCTTTTTAAATCCCCTCAGTGAGTCACGACAAATATCGTCAATTCTTTACAACACACAGCTCAATTGCAGTTCCGTTAAAACATGGTCACTTCATCAAAATTAAGGAGCCACTTGCGAGGCTTTCTTGAGGGAAAGAAAGAGGAATTTTATAACCTACTCGCCCTGAGCAAAAACAATACTATGTGACAACACACACACGCATGAACACACACACACGCATGAACACACACACACGCATGAACACACACACACGCATGAACACGCACACACGCATGAACACGCACACACGCATGAACACGCACACACACGCATACACATGCACACACACGAACACACACACACACACGAACACACACACACACACACGAACACACACACACACGAACACACACACACACGCATATGTGCACGCACACACACACACACACACGCGCATACAGGCATATGTGCACACACACGCACATAGACACATCCACACATACATACACACGTGTACACACACATACATGCACACACACTTGCACGCATACTCAACATACATACACGCACGCACACGTATGCGCACGTGCAGATGCATATGCATGTACACACATGCGCACACAACCATGTGCGCACACAGGTTCATATCGCACTTTGGCAGATGATAAAACTTGAATTCAATAAATAAATCTGAAATTAAAAATTAGTCTAGTAGTTGCCATGAAACTAGTGCTAATTTTTTGAAAAATAAACCATCTGGTTCACTGAGATAACAAGGTGTAGAGCTGGATGAACACAGCAGGCCAAGCAGCATCATAGGAGCAGGAAGGCTGACGTTTCAGGCCTTGACCCTTCTTCAGAAATGGGGGAGGGGGAGGGGGTTCTGAAATAAATAGGGAGAGAGGGGAAGGCGGACAGAAGATGGATAGAGAAGATGATAGGTGGAGAAGAGACAGACAGGTCAAAGAGGCGGGGATGGAGCCAGTAAAGGTGAGTGTGGGTGGGGAGGTAGGGAGGAGATAGGTCAGTCCAGGGAGGATGGACAGGTCAAGGGGGCGGGATGAGGTTAGTATGTAGGAGATGGAGGTGGGGCTTGAGGTGGGAGGAGGGGATAGGTGGGAGGAAGGACAGGTTAGGGAGGCGGGGACGAGCTGGGCTGGTTTTGGGATGCGGTAGGGGAAGGGGAGATGTTGAAGCTTGTGAAGTCCACATTGATACCATTGGGCTGCAGGGTTCCCAAGCGGAATATGAGTTGCTGTTCCTGCAACCTTCGGGTAGCATCGTTGTGGCACTGCAGGAGGCCCAGGATGGACATGTTGTCTGTGGAATGGGAGGGGGAGTTGAAATGGTTCGCGACTGGGAGGTGCAGTTGTTTAGTGCGTAGGTGTTCTGCAAAGCGGTCCCCAAGCCTCTGCTTGGTTTCCCCGATGTAGAGGAGGCCACAATGGGAACAGCGGATGCAGTATACCACATTAGCAGATGTGCAGGTGAACATCTGCTTGATGTGGAAAGTCTTCTTGGGGCCTTGGATGAGGGTGAGAGGGGAGGTGTAGGGGCAGGTGTAGCACTTCCTGCGGTTGCAGGGAAAAGTGCCAGGTGAGGTGGGGCTGGAGGGGACTATGGAGCAGACAAGGGAGTCACAGAGAGAGTGGTCCCTCCGGAAAGCAGATAAGGGTGGGGAGGGAAAAATGTCTTTGGTGGTGGGGTCGGATTGCAGATGGCGGAAGTGTCAGAGGATGATGCATTGGATCCGGAGGTTGGTGGGGTGGTACGTGAGGACGAGCGGGATTCTGTTTTGGTTGTTATTGCGTGGACAGGGTGTGAGGGATGAGTTGCGGGAAATGCGGGAGACATGGTCGAGGGCGTTCTTGACCACTGAGGGGGCGAAGTTGTGGTCCTTGAAAAACGAGGACATCTGAGATGTACGGGAGTGGAATGCCTCATCCTGGGAGCAGATGCGGCGGAGGCGAAGGAGTTGGGAATAGGTTTTGGCATTTTTGCAGGAAGGTGGGTGGGAGGAGGAGTATTCTAGGTAGCTGTGGGAGTTGGTGGGCTTGAAATGGATATTGGTTTCTCGGTGGTTGCTGGAGATGGAGACAGAGAGGTCCAGGAAGGAGAGAGAGGTATTAGAGATGGTCCAGGTGAACTTAAGGTTGGGGTGGAAGGTGTTGGTGAAGTGGATGAACTGTTCGAGCTCCTCTTGGGAGTATGAGGCGGCGCCAATACAGTCATCAATGTAACTGAGGAAGAGGTGGGGTTTAGGGCCAGTGTAGGTACGGAAGAGGGATTGTTCCACGTAACCTACAAAGAGGCAGGCATAGCTTGGGCCCATGCGGGTACCCATGGCCATCCCCTTTGTCTGTAGGAAGTGGGAGGAATTGAAAGAGAAGTTGTTGAGGGTGAGGACGAGTTCGGCTAAGTGGATGAGGGTGTCAGTGGAGGGGGACTGGTCGGGCCTGCGGGACAGGAAGAAGCGGAGGGCCTTTAGGCCATCTGTATGGGGAATGCAGGTGTATAGGGACTGGACGCCCATGGTAAAGATGAGGTGTTGGGGACCAGGGAATTAGAAGTTCTGGAGGAGGTGGAGGGCATGGGTGGTGTCACGGACATAGGTAGGGAGTTCCTGGACCAAGGGGGAGAAAATGGAGTCCAGATAGGTGGAGATAAGTTCGGTGGGGCAGGAGCAGGCGGAGACAATGGGTTGACCAGGGCAGTCAGGTTTGTGGATTTTGGGAAGGAGATAGAAGCACGTGGTGCGGGCTCGGGGAACGATGAGGTTGGAGGCTGTGGGTGGGAGGTCACTGGAAGTGATGAGGTTGTGGATGGTTTGGTTCACTCTGCTTCACTCATGTCCTTTAGGAAATGAAATCTGCCATCCTTACTTGGCCTGTCCTGCATGGGGCTCCAGACTCAAAGCAATGGGTTGTTAAGTGCCCTTTGAAATGCCCTACCGATACTCAGTTCAAGAGCAATTAGGGATGGGCAAAAAATCACATGAAAGAAGGAAAAACAAACATCAGGTTTCCATGCAAACTAACTGATGTTGACAGCAAAACAGTGAACCCATTTTGTTTTACAAAAACTAACTTGGCATTAGGGAAATCAAGGGTGTGTATCAGCAGACTATGTGATCAGGAAAACAAAATGACATTGTTGGTACAATCATAGAGTCATACAGCACGTAAACTTCAGTCCAACCAGTCCACGCTGAACATAATCCCAAACTAAATTAGTCCCACCTGCCTGCTCCTAGCCCATATCCCTCCAAACTTTCCCTATTCACATACCTATCCAAATGTCTTTTAAACATTGTAATTGTACCCACATCCACCACTTCCTCAGGAAGTTCATTCCATATGCGGACCACCTCTGCGTAAAAAAACTGCCCCTTGTGTCTTTCTTAAATCTCTCTCCTCTCGCTTTAAAAATGTGCCCCCTAGTCTTGAAATCCCCCATCCTAGGGAAAAGACAACTGCCATTAACTCTCTCTGTCCCCCTCATGATTTTATCCTTGAATATAGAGGATTAAAGACTGACCTAATCATTTAAAGGGTTTAATTTTCAAATATGTAAACGCATCAGTAATGATAAAAGAGATCACATGACAGGAGATTGCAAGGTGGGATGATTTTACGATCAGACTCATGCTATGTTTTATAGTGAATATAATTACATTGGGTTTAGGAACAACAGGAAGCCATTCAGCCCCTTGAACCTGCACTCCCAAAGATATGATCCTGATTGATCTGGATGAGGTCACAACCCTATTTTATTGACTGCACTCCCATAATCCTCGACACTCTCGTTGACCAAAAAATCTACTAAACTCAGCCTTAAATAAATTCAATGACCCAGCCTCCTTCTTCGGAGGAAGAAAATGCCATATACTCATGGCTTTCTGAGGTAAAAACATTTTCCTCACCCCTGTCTTAAAGAGGATCTTTAATTTTTAAACTGTGTTCTCTCATTCCAGTCTTGCCCACAGAGGAAATATCCTCCCAGTTTTCACGTTATCAAGACTCCTTGGAATCTTACACATTTCAATAAGCTCACCTCTCATTTTTCTCAACCCCACTGTCTACAAACCCAGCCTGTCCAACCTTTCCTCATTGGATAAGGATTCCATCGTGGAAATGAGCTGAATGAAGTTTCTGTCAAGGTGCTTCTAAAGCAATTCTACCCTCTTTTTCAAATGAGGAGACTAAAGCTGTAAACTGTGATCCAGCTGCGAGCTCTCACTAAGAACGATAAATGAAAAGTTAATCTTAGCAACAGCTTAGATTGTAGCAATTGCTCCAGATCCTATCAAGGACAAAACCTCTTCAAAAACCCGCTGAAATTGAGGGGTTTAGGATCATCAGAATGGGATGGGGTCAATAGAGAGAAATTATTTCTTGAGGTAGGGTGATCTAGAATGCAGAATCTTGGTAGAGAGCAGGACTTCTCACTAATGAGAGTGGAACTCTCAAGCTCTCTCCCCCAAAGAGCTGGGGAAGAATGAACAATTTCAAAGCTGTGATGTCCATTCAGCCCCACCTCTCCCCATCCCGTCTATTCTACTAACCCATTATCTCCTAGCCGATCCATGCCTCAACTCTCAACTCGCTTTCCCTGACCAAACAAACAGCCAGCATTTATTCAAACCCCAGCAATGACAGTGTTTTTCATAGATTAAGGGTGGAAGCAGGCCATTTGGCCCATCGAGTCCACACCAACCCTCCAAAGAGCATCCCATCCTATCTCTGTGACCCTGCATTTCCCACGACCAACTCACCTATCCCGCACATCTTTGGATGGTGGGAGGAAACCCACGCAGGCACAGGGAGAATGTACAAACACCACACAGACAGTCACCCGAAAGTGGAATTGAACCCGGGTCCCTGGCACTATGAGGCAGCAGTGCTAACCACTGAGCCACCGTACTGCCCCTTTTTGTTTAGTGAGTGTGATCCATGGGGACAGGTTGCAGAATTCCGCCCCTCCTTCTGTGCTTCCCAACATCACTCCTGAATGACATGGCTCAGACATTAATGTCCTCCCCCCTCCCTTGTTCTGGATACGCCTGCCCCCTCAATCCTCACTGCCCCACCAGGGAAAACAATTTCTCTCCATCCACCCATTCAACTCCTTGGATCATGTCCATCATCTCAACTAGATCACCCTTTATTTCTAGACACAAGAGAACTCGAAGTCGATAACGGACTGGCCTGGAGGGTGGTCAGGAGCTGGAGTTCACTGCTTGACTGGGGAATAGAGGATGCGACTTTCAACTCATTTACAAAGGCATCTGGATAGGCATCTGAAATCCCATAACCTGCAGAGGGCTGAAGGATGGGGTTAGGCTGGTGCGTGGTTCATTTCCCATGGGCAGGAGCAAAAACAAAGTTGCTGGAAAAGCTCAGTGGGTCTGGCAGCATCTGTGAAGGAGAAAACAGAGTTAACTCTGAGGAAGGGTCACCGGAACCGAAATGTTAACTCTGTTGTTTCCTTCACAGATGCTGCCAGACCTGCTGAGCTTTTCCAGCAACTTTGTTTTTGTTCCTGATTTATAGCATCCGCAGTTCTTTCGGTTTTTATTTGACATCATGTGCAGAGTGGCCTCCTTCAGTGCTGTGGGTTTTTCTACATTTCCCTAAATATGCGAAGAGGGGAAGTGCAAGGAGGTGGGGAGAGAGTAAGAGAGGGGCGTGCCTTGGATTGCTCTGCAGGAGAGCCAGCACCAACATGATGCATGGAATGGCCTCTTTCTGTGCCACAGTGATTCAATAATTCTATTCCATTACATATTATCTACAAGATGCACTGCAGAAATTCACCAAGGCTCCGTAAACAGCACCTTCCAAATGCACGATCACTTCCATCTAGAAGGACAAGGGCAGCAGATACTTGGGAACACCACCCCCTGCAAGTTCCTCTCCAAGTCACTCACCATCCTGACTTAGAAATATATCACCATTCCTTCACTGTTGCTGGGTCAAAATCCTGGCATTCCCTTCCTCAGGGCATCGCAGGTCAGCCTACAGCACATGGTTTAAGAAGGCAGCTCACCACCACCTTCTGAAGGCCCAACTAATGATGGGGAATAAATGCCCAGCGACACCCACGTCCCATGCGCGAATTCATTTTTAAAAAATCCTGTGACTCTACCATCCTAATTTAGCCTTTTCAGGTCGAGCAGCATGCTGCAAGATGTCTAGTGCCCCCTCAAATTTAGCAGGTGCAGGTCTCAACTGTTACCCTAGTCACACTGAAAACCCAGGAAACCTCTGGAGACCGAGCTCTCTGCTAAAAAAAAAATCGGAGGAGATTCAAATGTGAATTCGAAGGGAAACATTTGTAATGCTGCTTTCCGTTTAACCAAGCAGGGAGAGGGTGAAGGAGGTGAAAGTGCGATTGTTATTCCCATGTGGTCAAGTTCCATTCGCCACCCCATCAATCAATGTGAAGATTCTACTATTGATTAGGTGAGCATTACTTCATTTCCATTTTTTTGCACTTAACAAGGGTGGAAAAGAAATCAATGCAGGCATCATCCTCTCAGTTAGTTTTCTGTCAATAATTTTGAAAGAGACTCTGATCAAGTCATTTTCAAAACAGCACTAGCTTCCCCTCGCTGCCCAGTGAACGCCCCCTGAAGTGTGCTACTGCAAGCAGCAAAGACTGATGACTGCTAGAAAGGGATGTGTACACATCCTCAGCTTCCTGGCCAATGTCACTGACGTCTGCAGAAGCACAGACAGGCCCCTAAGGTTCTCAAAGACAGCAGCTGAAGCTCTTCGACATCATGGTGAAATAAGGACAACTACATGCCTCTTGCCATACGCAGCCACTCGGATGTAATAGGAGTCAGCAACTTGTGCAGTCAATGAGAACATCCCATTCAGAGCAGCTTCATAGAACATTACAGCGCAGTACAGGCTCTTCGGCCCTCGATGTTGCGCCGACCTGTGAAACTAATCTGAAGCCCATCTAACCTAAACTATTCCATTATCATCCATATGTTTATCCAATGACCATTTAAATGCCCTTAAAGTTGGCGAGTCTACTATTTTTGCAGGCAGGGCATTCCACGCCCTTACTACTCTCTGAGTAAAGAACCTACCTCTGACATCTGTCCTATATCTATCACCCCTCAATTTAAAGCTATGTCTCCTCGTGCTAGCCATCACCATCCGAAGAAACAGGCTCTCACTGTCCACCCTATCTAATCCTCTCATCATCTTGTATGTCTCTATTAAGTCACCTCTTAACCTTCTTCTCTCTAACGAAAACAGCCTCAAATCCCTCAGCCTTTCCTCATAAGACCTTCCCTCCATACCAGGCAACATCCTGGTAAATCTCCTCTGCACCCTTTCCAATGCTTCCACATCCTTCTTATAATGCGGTGACCAGAACTGTACACAATACTCCAAGTGCGGCCGCACCAGAGGTTTGTACAGCTGCAACATGACCTCATGGCTCCGAAACTCAATCCCTCTACCAATAAAATCTAACATACCGTACGCCTTCTTAACAACACTATCAATCTGGGTGGCAACTTTCAGTGATCTATGCACATGGACACCGAGATCTCTCTGCTCATCCACACTACCAAGAATCTTACCATTAGCCCAGTACTCTGTATTCCTGTTACTCCTTCCAAAGTGAATCACCTCACACTTTTCCGCATTAAACTCCATTTGCCACCTCTCAGCCCAGCTCTGCAGCTTATCTATATCCCTCTGTAACCTGCAACATCCTTCCGCACTATCCACAACTCCACCGACTTTGGTGTCATCTGCAAATTTACTAACCCATCCTTCTACGCCCTCATCCAGGTCATTTATAAAAATGACAAACAGCAGTGGCCCCAAAACAGATCCTTGAGGTACACCACTAGTAACTGAACTTCAGGATGAACATTTCCCATCAACCACCACCCTCTGTCTTCTTACAGCTAGCCAATTTCTGATCCAAACCACTAAATCACCCTCAATCCCATGCCTCCGTATTTTCTGCAATAGTCTACCATGGGGGACCTTATCAAATGCTTTCCTGTTGGAAAAGCTTACCAGGTAAGGTAGGAATATACAGATATGCGGATGTCTCTTTCAAAGAGCTGCCACAGTATTAATGGACAGAATGGCCTCCCGTGCGGTAATAATAGGAAAATACTGTGGGCGCTGGAAATCCAATATTAAAACAGGAAATGCTGGAAAAGCTCAGCAGGTAAGTGCAGACAGATGCAGAGTAAATGTGAATCTTTTCCAATACTTGTTAGTGTTTGGGGTGGTTTCGTAGGGGTCCTCTCGTCACTCAGTCAAATTGGATTATTGCACGGGTACAAATAAGATTGAATTGTTGGTGTGGAAGCAATGAAGTGCAGAACCGATCAGCAGAGGTGAGATATCGAACCAACCTGGCGCACAACAAGATGGACCAAACGGCCTCCTGTGCAGTAACAATTCTGAGATTTCTGTCTCTCTTTTTCTCCACACATGCTTCCAGACCTGCTGAGGTTCCCCTGCATTTTCTCTTTTGGATCCTGCTGTGCTGTATCAGTCTCTGATTGCTAACGCACCCTCAGTTGGCTGGACAGCAGGTTTGTGATGCAGGATGACACCAACAGCGTGAGTTCCATTCCTACACCAGCTGAGTTTATCGCGAAGGGCTCTCTTTATCAACCTCTCCTCTCAGGTTAAACTCGCCATCAGTTGTGTCTCTCTAACGAGAGAGTCTTTATGGTGGTGACTTTACATTTTCACACTTTATTCTAACTTGGACCTACCTTTTCCACGTCTCTGTAGGTCTGTAATCCACTTGATGACCCAGCAGAAGTCCCAGTGAGGCGAAGAAAGTGGGTGAAGCTAGACTTGCAGCTAGAGTGACAAAGGGTCACCGGACATGAAACATTAACTCTGATTTTCTCTTCACAGATGCTGCCAGACCTGCTGAGCTTTTCCAGCAACTCCTGTTTTCGCTAGACTCTGGATGGTTAACATCGAGCTCAAAAGCGCAAACACAGAGAGCAAACATTTGGTACTTTCAGCATGTTTGAGCACAGCTAAGCACTTCAAGTCACATTGATCGCATCCAGGTGAACATCAGCCAAAGTACAGAAGTGGCCTAATTACAGAGATGGCCTGACAAGACCAATTAATGTGACCTCTTTGGTTGGGTGAACTTTCTGGGCCTCAGTGTATTTTACAGACATCAGTCACGGTGTTAATGCAGTGAAGAGGGATATTTGCAGAGTGCAAACACAAAGCAACACAGCAGCAAGACAAACACTCGAAAGATCAAACTGCTGACAGCTTCCTAGTTTGCAACTTGCCAACAGTCAGCGATACCCCGATGCTCAGATACGCTGTTGTAACAACAAGTCTCCTGCCCTCAGGTCACTCACTCTGTTGTTTCCTAAATCACTGAGCAGTGATAATCACTTACTTACTTATACTTAGCCTGAGCATTCGAGCTAGTTTTTATCAAAATGCTATCGTGCACTTGGCCGTAACCAATGCAAGGGCGAATCTGAAAAATGAAAAGGGCCTGAGTTCTGTTGAACCAGTTATTCATTTCCCTGGAGAGTTGTTTTATGAGCGCGCTCAATGACCAGGTCTAGGGAAACACAGAAAGCTCACCTGGACCAGGGCACCTTTGAAGCCCAGCCGACAGTCCACCACTCGCAGCATCTCGATTCTTTTCTAGGAGAAAATGGACAGAGCTTGCTAACAAAATGCAGAACAATGAGGTGATTTAGAACGTAAGAACTTGGAGCAAGTGTAGGCCATTCAGCCCCCTCGAGCCTGTTCCACCATTTGATACCATCCTGGTTGATCTATGCAGGACCTCAACTCCACTTTCCTGCCCATCCTCCATAACCCTTCAACCCGTTACTAGTTAAACATCTGTCCATCTTCTCCTTAAATTTACTCCATGTCCCCGCATCCACTGCACCTTGAGGTAGAGAATTCCACGACCCTTTGAGAGAAGTAATTCCTCCTCAACTCTGCTTTAAATCTGCTACCCCTTATCCCAAAACTATAACCTCTCATTCTGGGTTGCCCCACATGAGGAAACATTCCCTTTATTTTGTCAATCCCCTTTTATACCCCTCAATTAGTTCTCCTCCCATGCTTTTAAACTCCAGACAATATAAGCCTAAACTGCTCAATCCCTCTTCATAAAACAAGCCCCTTGTCCCTCTAAACTGCCTCAAATACAACTACATCCCTCTCAAGTAAATGGACCAAAATTGTACACAATACTCCAGGTGCGGTCTCATCAATGCCTTCTACAGATGCAGCAACACTTCCCCACTTTTATACTTGATTCCTTCGGCAATAAATGCCAAACATCCATCTGCCCTTCTCATTCCCTGCTATTCCTGCATAGCAGTTTTCCGTGATCCAATGCTCGAGGACACCCAGATCCCTCTGCATTGAAGCACTTTAAAGTTCCTCGCTGTTTAGAAAATAAGTTGCCTTACCCATTTCTCGCACCAAGATGTATAACTTCACACTTGGAGATGCACTTGTTCATGACCCTGCTCCTCAAAATAATTCGTAACCTCTTCCCTTTCACCATGAGAAGATACAGAAGAGTGAGGGTAAGGGTAAAGAAATGTCTCATTCCCACACCGGGACCAGGACTCAGAGGCATCAGCTTTTCACCAGCTTCATCAGTGGACTCGGTTTAGAGTTTAGAGTTTACATCCAGTTGCAGGTTTGTAGTTGCAGCTGAGCCTGATGGAGCAGTCAACAACAGGGATAGAATTGGAGAGTTTGCAAGCTATGCTGACAAGTTGAGGCAATATAATTAACCATAATCCACAGAGGACTAAGTCGGGGCTGAATGTGGAAAATTGGAGTTGAGGATTATAGGATCAGCCATTATCCCATTGAATGGGCTGAATAGTTTACTGCTCCTACTACTTATGGTCTATTGGTTCAAAGGCCAGTTGCAGGTGAAAATCTGTTCCGTAATTCACAAATTCTGTGGTAATCTAGCTGAGCAGTTTGAGTTTTACCCCATTGGCTGCTCAGTTTGGGATTGTGGATGTGATAAGCCACATTTGCACTGAAGGATGGTCGAGACTGGATTTATAAAAACAACATGTAGATTCTCCCAGTTGAGAAAGGGTCCTGAAGCTCTGAAGGCTGACCAATGTTGAACTGTTACATTCTGAGCTGTTGCATCACTTTCCTGATAGCCCTTGAATCCCTTCCTGATTAAAAATCTGTCTGTCTCAGCCTTGAATATACTTAATGACCCAGCCTCAACAGCCCTCAGTGGCAAAGATTTCTACAAAGTCATTCGCCTCTGAGAGAAGAAATTTCTCCTCATCTCTGTCTTAAATGGGCGACCCTTTATTCTGAAGTGATCCCCTCTGGTCCTAGACTCTCCCCACACTGTCTTATGAGCCAATGCCACAATACAGTGCAGATGACGGCCATTCAGCTCATTACACCTGTGCTGGTTCCTTGCCCCAGTCCCCTTTCCTGTCACTATCGCCTTTCAAATGCTTCCCCTTTGAGTATTTCTGCTACTTTCTCCTGAAGGTTCCTTTCCAATCTGCTTCCCACCTCCCAACCCCACCCATTCAGGCAAAATGTTACAACACACCAGCTAAATTTCACCCTCCCTTGGCCACCTCTGTTGATCTCAGACAGTCGACCTGACCCTTGGCCTGTGATAATGCTTCATCCCGACATTCCTGCTTTTCCGCCTATTTATGACTCACTGCATGAGACGTGGCAAGCTCAAATCCCACTCCCGAGACCCGAGCACAGTATCTAGCCTGAGACTGTGGGCCCCCCACGCTGAGGGAGTGCTGCGCTGTCAGAAGGACCATCCTTCTGAGGGGATGTTACACTGAGGGGGTAGATGGAAACGGCTCGAGGTGGCCACTGTTTCAAAGGGGGACCTCGACCAGTGTCCTGACCAAGCCCCATCCCTTAAACCGAATAAAGGTGATCAGGCCACTGTCACATTGCTGATCGTGGGATCTTGCTGTGCACACACACCGGCAGCCTCACGGCAGTGACCCCACTTCAAAAAAACGTTTCATTTGTTTGTGGTAGGATTGTGAAAAGTGTGATGGAAATACAATGTTTATCAATTGTAACAATCACCTTTACAGGAAGGACGTTCCCAATGACTGGGGGAGCACAGACCCAGGGGTCACAGTCTAAGGATACAGGTAGGCCATTTGGGACTGAGACAAGGAGAGATGTCTTCATCCAGAGAGTGCAGAGCCTGTGGAATTCTCTTGACACAGAAAGAGTGGTTGAGGTCAAAACATCAAATATTTTCAAGGAGTTAGATATAGTTTTGAAGTTCCTTCCATTAATCAAGGTGGGAGCAGGCTCCAACCAGTGGCAGAAACAAGTTACAGCAGCAAAGTTGGGCTGGGCTGTGACATTGAATAGGATGTTGGCGACTTGCTCTGTCATGGAGCTGGGATCCAGTGGGAATTCTGGGATCCAGTGGGAATTGCCCTGAGGACTTTGACATGGATGATGAGTAAGGATAAGAAAGGTGTTCCGTTTATCAAAACTGTTGTCGACAATTTCTCACTGGATCAGGCAGTTCATCAGTTTTGCTTTTCCCACCTCATTTCAAAAACCTTTCCTTCATGTTGAATCTTCCAGCTGAAGGTGCCGGACAATGTGTCTGGAATGTACCGTGACATTTTTGGCACCTGTCTGAGAGAGCAGGAAGGGCTCCCACGGTGAAATGTCAGTGCAGCACTCCCTCAGTGCAGCCCCACTGTGTCTGATCAGGATTCAATCCCGCTCAGTGTGTCGGAGTGGCCGATGTGTCCAGTCTGGGATCCCCCATGTATGAAATGGGGATGGTGCAGCTGAGGGACACTGAGCGGGAGATTTGATCCGAGTGCACAGTGGGAATACAGTTTTGGGACTTTTATCCAAGGAAAAGTGGACTGATATTGGAGGCAGGCCAGAGGAGGCTCACTAGGCTGATTCCGGGTATGGAGGTGCTGTCTTTTGAAGAGAGGTTGAGTAGTTGGGCTGTATTTATTAGAATATATCTGAATGAGAGGCGATCTTATTGAAACATACAACGAAACATTCTTACAGGATAGACCTGGGGAGGTTGTTTCCCCTTGTGGGAGAGTCTAGGGCTAGAGGGCCTCATCTCAGGATAAGGGGTAATCCACTAAAGACAGGGGTGAGGAGGAATTCCTTCTCTTAGAGGGGGGAGAGTTTGTGGAATTCTTTAACGCAGAGCACTGTCAAGGCTGGGTCATTGACACAAACAGATTTTTAATCAGGAAGGGAATCAAGGATTATGGGAAAAGGGCAGGAAAGTTCAATTGAGGGTGATCAGATCAGCCATGATCTCATGAAATGGCGGAGTCCTTTTGATGGGCTGAATGGCCTACGTCTGCTCCTACATCTTATGGTCTTAAGAATAAGAAGTTCCCCCATATGATGAGGTTGAGGAGGGTCATTAGACTATGGAAATCTCTTCCTGAGAGAACAGTAAAGATTGGGTCATTGAATTGACTGAAGGCAGAGATACACCACTTTCTAAGGGACAAGGGAGTCGATGGTTATTGTGTGTGTTGGTGGGGGTGGGGGCACGGGGTGGATGTGCAGACAGGACAGACGGGCTGAGATTATACGATCTTACTGAATGGTGGAGCAGGCTGAGAGGGCTGAATGGCCTCCTCCAGCTGTTTCTGTCCTTTGTCCCTATCTTCCCTCTTTCACCCGCGGATGGCTAAGCTCATGTTGATGGCCCCCGTCACCAGCTCCTGCTTTGATAGCATCTCCCGACCCACAGTACACTCCCACTCCCCACCCCCAGCGCAGCCAGCCCCCAATCCATTATTAAAGAAGAAGCGCAGATTCCACTCTGAATCCAAGCCTCACTAGATTTATAGAACCATGCAGCGTAAAAAGGGCCCTTCAGCCCATCGAATCTGTACTACCTCTGTGTGGGGGAAGCACTACCGGATATAGCCTACCCCTCCCTCCCTCAGCTTGATGATGCCCCACATAGTTCAGATCCCCACCTCCAAACATGACATGGGATTGGTCTAAACACGCGATAGGTACCTCCTTGTCTGGGTTTGAGGCCTACCCTCGGTATTCAGCTGATTTTCGGTCCACTCACTGCCTCGGACACCCGGTCCCGGCCACAGAAGAAGGGTCAGCGGTCAGCGGAGATGCCACCAGCCAGGGTGAGGACGCTGGCGACCAGAGGGTGGAGAGGGAGTGGGAGAGAGAGTGGGAGAGGGGCCCAGTGTGGGAGTTGGGGCAACAGTCCATTGAGGGAGTGGGGGAGGGGCCCAGTGTGGGAGTTGGGGCAACAGTCCATTGAGGGAGTGGGGGAGGGGCCCAGTGTGGGAGTGGGGGCAACGGCCCAGTGAGGGTGTGGGGGAGGGGCCCAGTGAGGGAGTGGGGGCAACGGCCCAGTGAGG